>NW_027437182.1:31148832-31703832 GCF_033239565.1 Halichoeres trimaculatus | reverse complement strand
TCTGAGCTCAATGTGGTAAAACCCGAAACAGAGGTTTTAGCCCTCAGACTTGATTCAGGATGCATTTTTCTCACCTGGGATGGCATGGGCTTCCACGGGGGACACATATTTCATGCAATTTCAGCCAAAGTGAAAATTTGAATTTTGGCTCCAAATTTCAGGTCCCGACCTTACGTTCTGAGCTCAATGTGGTAAAACCCGAAACAGAGGTTTTAGCCCTCAGACTTGATTCAGGATGCATTTTTCTCACCTGGGATGGCATGGGCTTCCACGGGGGACACATATTTCATGCAATTTCAGCCAAAGTGAAAATTTGAATTTTGGCTCCAAATTTCAGGTCCCGACCTTACGTTCTGAGCTCAATGTGGTAAAACCCGAAACAGAGGTTTTAGCCCTCAGACTTGATTCAGGATGCATTTTTCTCACCTGGGATGGCATGGGCTTCCACGGGGGACACATATTTCATGCAATTTCAGCCAAAGTGAAAATTTGAATTTTGGCTCCAAATTTCAGGTCCCGACCTTACGTTCTGAGCTCAATGTGGTAAAACCCGAAACAGAGGTTTTAGCCCTCAGACTTGATTCAGGATGCATTTTTCTCACCTGGGATGGCATGGGCTTCCACGGGGGACACATATTTCATGCAATTTCAGCCAAAGTGAAAATTTGAATTTTGGCTCCAAATTTCAGGTCCCGACCTTACGTTCTGAGCTCAATGTGGTAAAACCCGAAACAGAGGTTTTAGCCCTCAGACTTGATTCAGGATGCATTTTTCTCACCTGGGATGGCATGGGCTTCCACGGGGGACACATATTTCATGCAATTTCAGCCAAAGTGAAAATTTGAATTTTGGCTCCAAATTTCAGGTCCCGACCTTACGTTCTGAGCTCAATGTGGTAAAACCCGAAACAGAGGTTTTAGCCCTCAGACTTGATTCAGGATGCATTTTTCTCACCTGGGATGGCATGGGCTTCCACGGGGGACACATATTTCATGCAATTTCAGCCAAAGTGAAAATTTGAATTTTGGCTCCAAATTTCAGGTCCCGACCTTACGTTCTGAGCTCAATGTGGTAAAACCCGAAACAGAGGTTTTAGCCCTCAGACTTGATTCAGGATGCATTTTTCTCACCTGGGATGGCATGGGCTTCCACGGGGGACACATATTTCATGCAATTTCAGCCAAAGTGAAAATTTGAATTTTGGCTCCAAATTTCAGGTCCCGACCTTACGTTCTGAGCTCAATGTGGTAAAACCCGAAACAGAGGTTTTAGCCCTCAGACTTGATTCAGGATGCATTTTTCTCACCTGGGATGGCATGGGCTTCCACGGGGGACACATATTTCATGCAATTTCAGCCAAAGTGAAAATTTGAATTTTGGCTCCAAATTTCAGGTCCCGACCTTACGTTCTGAGCTCAATGTGGTAAAACCCGAAACAGAGGTTTTAGCCCTCAGACTTGATTCAGGATGCATTTTTCTCACCTGGGATGGCATGGGCTTCCACGGGGGACACATATTTCATGCAATTTCAGCCAAAGTGAAAATTTGAATTTTGGCTCCAAATTTCAGGTCCCGACCTTACGTTCTGAGCTCAATGTGGTAAAACCCGAAACAGAGGTTTTAGCCCTCAGACTTGATTCAGGATGCATTTTTCTCACCTGGGATGGCATGGGCTTCCACGGGGGACACATATTTCATGCAATTTCAGCCAAAGTGAAAATTTGAATTTTGGCTCCAAATTTCAGGTCCCGACCTTACGTTCTGAGCTCAATGTGGTAAAACCCGAAACAGAGGTTTTAGCCCTCAGACTTGATTCAGGATGCATTTTTCTCACCTGGGATGGCATGGGCTTCCACGGGGGACACATATTTCATGCAATTTCAGCCAAAGTGAAAATTTGAATTTTGGCTCCAAATTTCAGGTCCCGACCTTACGTTCTGAGCTCAATGTGGTAAAACCCGAAACAGAGGTTTTAGCCCTCAGACTTGATTCAGGATGCATTTTTCTCACCTGGGATGGCATGGGCTTCCACGGGGGACACATATTTCATGCAATTTCAGCCAAAGTGAAAATTTGAATTTTGGCTCCAAATTTCAGGTCCCGACCTTACGTTCTGAGCTCAATGTGGTAAAACCCGAAACAGAGGTTTTAGCCCTCAGACTTGATTCAGGATGCATTTTTCTCACCTGGGATGGCATGGGCTTCCACGGGGGACACATATTTCATGCAATTTCAGCCAAAGTGAAAATTTGAATTTTGGCTCCAAATTTCAGGTCCCGACCTTACGTTCTGAGCTCAATGTGGTAAAACCCGAAACAGAGGTTTTAGCCCTCAGACTTGATTCAGGATGCATTTTTCTCACCTGGGATGGCATGGGCTTCCACGGGGGACACATATTTCATGCAATTTCAGCCAAAGTGAAAATTTGAATTTTGGCTCCAAATTTCAGGTCCCGACCTTACGTTCTGAGCTCAATGTGGTAAAACCCGAAACAGAGGTTTTAGCCCTCAGACTTGATTCAGGATGCATTTTTCTCACCTGGGATGGCATGGGCTTCCACGGGGGACACATATTTCATGCAATTTCAGCCAAAGTGAAAATTTGAATTTTGGCTCCAAATTTCAGGTCCCGACCTTACGTTCTGAGCTCAATGTGGTAAAACCCGAAACAGAGGTTTTAGCCCTCAGACTTGATTCAGGATGCATTTTTCTCACCTGGGATGGCATGGGCTTCCACGGGGGACACATATTTCATGCAATTTCAGCCAAAGTGAAAATTTGAATTTTGGCTCCAAATTTCAGGTCCCGACCTTACGTTCTGAGCTCAATGTGGTAAAACCCGAAACAGAGGTTTTAGCCCTCAGACTTGATTCAGGATGCATTTTTCTCACCTGGGATGGCATGGGCTTCCACGGGGGACACATATTTCATGCAATTTCAGCCAAAGTGAAAATTTGAATTTTGGCTCCAAATTTCAGGTCCCGACCTTACGTTCTGAGCTCAATGTGGTAAAACCCGAAACAGAGGTTTTAGCCCTCAGACTTGATTCAGGATGCATTTTTCTCACCTGGGATGGCATGGGCTTCCACGGGGGACACATATTTCATGCAATTTCAGCCAAAGTGAAAATTTGAATTTTGGCTCCAAATTTCAGGTCCCGACCTTACGTTCTGAGCTCAATGTGGTAAAACCCGAAACAGAGGTTTTAGCCCTCAGACTTGATTCAGGATGCATTTTTCTCACCTGGGATGGCATGGGCTTCCACGGGGGACACATATTTCATGCAATTTCAGCCAAAGTGAAAATTTGAATTTTGGCTCCAAATTTCAGGTCCCGACCTTACGTTCTGAGCTCAATGTGGTAAAACCCGAAACAGAGGTTTTAGCCCTCAGACTTGATTCAGGATGCATTTTTCTCACCTGGGATGGCATGGGCTTCCACGGGGGACACATATTTCATGCAATTTCAGCCAAAGTGAAAATTTGAATTTTGGCTCCAAATTTCAGGTCCCGACCTTACGTTCTGAGCTCAATGTGGTAAAACCCGAAACAGAGGTTTTAGCCCTCAGACTTGATTCAGGATGCATTTTTCTCACCTGGGATGGCATGGGCTTCCACGGGGGACACATATTTCATGCAATTTCAGCCAAAGTGAAAATTTGAATTTTGGCTCCAAATTTCAGGTCCCGACCTTACGTTCTGAGCTCAATGTGGTAAAACCCGAAACAGAGGTTTTAGCCCTCAGACTTGATTCAGGATGCATTTTTCTCACCTGGGATGGCATGGGCTTCCACGGGGGACACATATTTCATGCAATTTCAGCCAAAGTGAAAATTTGAATTTTGGCTCCAAATTTCAGGTCCCGACCTTACGTTCTGAGCTCAATGTGGTAAAACCCGAAACAGAGGTTTTAGCCCTCAGACTTGATTCAGGATGCATTTTTCTCACCTGGGATGGCATGGGCTTCCACGGGGGACACATATTTCATGCAATTTCAGCCAAAGTGAAAATTTGAATTTTGGCTCCAAATTTCAGGTCCCGACCTTACGTTCTGAGCTCAATGTGGTAAAACCCGAAACAGAGGTTTTAGCCCTCAGACTTGATTCAGGATGCATTTTTCTCACCTGGGATGGCATGGGCTTCCACGGGGGACACATATTTCATGCAATTTCAGCCAAAGTGAAAATTTGAATTTTGGCTCCAAATTTCAGGTCCCGACCTTACGTTCTGAGCTCAATGTGGTAAAACCCGAAACAGAGGTTTTAGCCCTCAGACTTGATTCAGGATGCATTTTTCTCACCTGGGATGGCATGGGCTTCCACGGGGGACACATATTTCATGCAATTTCAGCCAAAGTGAAAATTTGAATTTTGGCTCCAAATTTCAGGTCCCGACCTTACGTTCTGAGCTCAATGTGGTAAAACCCGAAACAGAGGTTTTAGCCCTCAGACTTGATTCAGGATGCATTTTTCTCACCTGGGATGGCATGGGCTTCCACGGGGGACACATATTTCATGCAATTTCAGCCAAAGTGAAAATTTGAATTTTGGCTCCAAATTTCAGGTCCCGACCTTACGTTCTGAGCTCAATGTGGTAAAACCCGAAACAGAGGTTTTAGCCCTCAGACTTGATTCAGGATGCATTTTTCTCACCTGGGATGGCATGGGCTTCCACGGGGGACACATATTTCATGCAATTTCAGCCAAAGTGAAAATTTGAATTTTGGCTCCAAATTTCAGGTCCCGACCTTACGTTCTGAGCTCAATGTGGTAAAACCCGAAACAGAGGTTTTAGCCCTCAGACTTGATTCAGGATGCATTTTTCTCACCTGGGATGGCATGGGCTTCCACGGGGGACACATATTTCATGCAATTTCAGCCAAAGTGAAAATTTGAATTTTGGCTCCAAATTTCAGGTCCCGACCTTACGTTCTGAGCTCAATGTGGTAAAACCCGAAACAGAGGTTTTAGCCCTCAGACTTGATTCAGGATGCATTTTTCTCACCTGGGATGGCATGGGCTTCCACGGGGGACACATATTTCATGCAATTTCAGCCAAAGTGAAAATTTGAATTTTGGCTCCAAATTTCAGGTCCCGACCTTACGTTCTGAGCTCAATGTGGTAAAACCCGAAACAGAGGTTTTAGCCCTCAGACTTGATTCAGGATGCATTTTTCTCACCTGGGATGGCATGGGCTTCCACGGGGGACACATATTTCATGCAATTTCAGCCAAAGTGAAAATTTGAATTTTGGCTCCAAATTTCAGGTCCCGACCTTACGTTCTGAGCTCAATGTGGTAAAACCCGAAACAGAGGTTTTAGCCCTCAGACTTGATTCAGGATGCATTTTTCTCACCTGGGATGGCATGGGCTTCCACGGGGGACACATATTTCATGCAATTTCAGCCAAAGTGAAAATTTGAATTTTGGCTCCTCCAAATTTCAGGTCCCCACCTTACGTTCTGAGGTGAATGTGGTAAAACCCGAAACAGAGGTTTTAGCCCTCAGACTTGATTCAGGATGCATTTTTCTCACCTGGGATGGCATGGGCTTCCACGGGGGACACATATTTCATGCAATTTCAGCCAAAGTGAAAATTTGAATTTTGGCTCCAAATTTCAGGTCCCGACCTTACGTTCTGAGGTGAATGTGGTAAAAGCCGAAATAGAGGTTTTAGCCCTCAGACTTGATTCAGGATGCATTTTTCTCACCTGGGATGGCATGGGCTTCCACGGGGGACACATATTTCATGCAATTTCAGCCAAAGTGAAAATTTGAATTTTGGCTCCAAATTTCAGGTCCCGACCTTACGTTCTGAGGTGAATGTGGTAAAAGCCGAAACAGAGGTTTTAGCCCTCAGACTTGATTCAGGATGCATTTTTCTCACCTGGGATGGCATGGGCTTCCACGGGGGACACATATTTCATGCAATTTCAGCCAAAGTGAAAATTTGAATTTTGGCTCCAAATTTCAGGTCCCGACCTTACGTTCTGAGGTGAATGTGGTAAAAGCCGAAACAGAGGTTTTAGCCCTCAGACTTGATTCAGGATGCATTTTTCTCACCTGGGATGGCATGGGCTTCCACGGGGGACACATATTTCATGCAATTTCAGCCAAAGTGAAAATTTGAATTTTGGCTTCAAATTTCAGGTCCCGACCTTACGTTCTGAGGTGAATGTGGTAAAACCCGAAACAGAGGTTTTAGCCCTCAGACTTGATTCAGGATGCATTTTTCTCACCTGGGATGGCATGGGCTTTCACGGGGGACACATATTTCATGCAATTTCAGCCAAAGTGAAAATTTGAATTTTGGCTCCAAATTTCAGGTCCCGACCTTACGTTCTGAGGTGAATGTGGTAAAACCCGAAACAGAAGTTTTAGCTCTCAGACTTGATTCAGGATGCATTTTTCTCACCTGGGATGGCATGGGCTTCCACGGGGGACACATATTTCATGCAATTTCAGCCAAAGTGAAAATTTGAATTTTGGCTCCAAATTTCAGGTCCCGACCTTACGTTCTGAGGTGAATGTGGTAAAAGCCGAAACAGAGGTTTTAGCCCTCAGACTTGATTCAGGATGCATTTTTCTCACCTGGGATGGCATGGGCTTCCACGGGGGACACATATTTCATGCAATTTCAGCCAAAGTGAAAATTTGAATTTTGGCTCCAAATTTCAGGTCCCCACCTTACGTTCTGAGGTGAATGTGGTAAAACCCGAAACAGAGGTTTTAGCCCTCAGACTTGATTCAGGATGCATTTTTCTCACCTGGGATGGCATGGGCTTACACGGGGGACACATATTTCATGCAATTTCAGCCAAAGTGAAAATTTGAATTTTGGCTCCAAATTTCAGGTCCCCACCTTACGTTCTGAGGTGAATGTGGTAAAACCCGAAACAGAGGTTTTAGCCCTCAGACTTGATTCAGGATGCATTTTTCTCACCTGGGATGGCATGGGCTTCCACGGGGGACACATATTTCATGCAATTTCAGCCAAAGTGAAAATTTGAATTTTGGCTTCAAATTTCAGGTCCCGACCTTACGTTCTGAGGTGAATGTGGTAAAACCCGAAATAGAGGTTTTAGCCCTCAGACTTGATTCAGGATGCATTTTTCTCACCTGGGATGGCATGGGCTTCCACGGGGGACACATATTTCATGCAATTTCAGCCAAAGTGAAAATTTGAATTTTGGCACCAAATTTCAGGTCCCGACCTTACGTTCTGAGGTGAATGTGGTAAAAGCCGAAACAGAGGTTTTAGCCCTCAGACTTGATTCAGGATGCATTTTTCTCACCTGGGATGGCATGGGCTTCCACGGGGGACACATATTTCATGCAATTTCAGCCAAAGTGAAAATTTGAATTTTGGCTCCAAATTTCAGGTCCCGACCTTACGTTCTGAGGTGAATGTGGTAAAACCCGAAACAGAGGTTTTAGCCCTCAGACTTGATTCAGGATGCATTTTTCTCACCTGGGATGGCATGGGCTTCCACGGGGGACACATATTTCATGCAATTTCAGCCAAAGTGAAAATTGGAATTTTGGCACCAAATTTCAGGTCCCGACCTTACGTTCTGAGGTGAATGTGGTAAAACCCGAAACAGAGGTTTTAGCCCTCAGACTTGATTCAGGATGCATTTTTCTCACCTGGGATGGCATGGGCTTCCAGGGGGGACACATATTTCATGCAATTTCAGCCAAACTGATACTGCCATTTTTTATGGAGTTATGGCCCATTTGGTGAAAGGCTATAAACAGGCCATATTTCCCTTTAAAAATATGTCCCGCTAAAAACTGTTTTTTTCCCACAATTAGATCCAAAACCCGGTTCTGAGAAATCCCACTGGGGACGCTCATAGGGACCTCACTCATGCACTCGGGAAGTTTCAGAGCCCTCAAGTTACATTTTTTTTGGAGTTTAGGACCATTGGGTGAAAGGCTAAAAACAGGTCTAATTTCTCTCAAAAAATAGCCCACAAAAAAATGTGTTTTTCCCAAAATTGGACCCCAAACGCGGTTCTGAGAAAACCCACTGGGGACGCTCCTCGGGACCTCACGGACACACCCTTGAAGTTCTGGAGCCCTCGGGCTACGTTTTGTGGAGGCAAAAACCTGCTCCACTTTCCGTCTGAAAATGGTGGAAGACTCACTTTAGAGAAGCAACAATTCATGTATCTTTGCAAAGACACAAAAAATACATTTATTATTTTCAAACTTTTTGATTCAGATAAAAACAAATGTCTCTCAGTGATCAGACCGACCCATATTAAGTCTTAACCAGCCTAATTCTTTGGGGCTTTACCTTTTGAAAACATTTCACTCTGCATTTTGAGACAAATCTCCTTGTCCTTAATGAAAGCTCTTGTTCAGCGGACCCTGATGCTGCCCCAGAATGATTTCAGTATAATGGCTAAAAAATTTCAACATGTAATGCTTAAATTTTAGCATAACAAGTGCCTCTGTTTACTGTTTGCTTTCTTAACTTGGTCATTAAAAACGGAACAAATTCCCAAAAGGAGCTTTTTACATTTGCTCATATGTATGAGCTGCTGTGCTCTTGTAGCGGCTGTGTACTCGTCATTGCGTTGTGTGATGAATCAGGCAAAAACTTGATATCTCTGGCACCAACGCGCCGTTTAATCTGATTAACAGAGGAAATATTGGTGTCTCACGTCGTCATGGGCAGTCTTTAGCATTGAACAGCTAAAACAGAACAACAACATATAAGAAGAGAGCTATCTGCTTGATGCTACACCAGAGTTCGTTCATATTCAAGCAGGAATCTACAGCACATGGTGAGGCTAACGATGTGTACAAAGCATTACAACCACCAGAAACTCCTAAAACCAAACCCAGAGTTCCTTTTACACATTTAAAACACAGAGGCATGGCATTTACTTAAGAAAACAAATGTATAAAAGACATTTAGCAGAACTAATAACTTAGCAACTTACCACGAGGATGGCTACATACAGACTGGCATGGAAACAAGGGCTGCACCACCCAAGTCTGCATGGGCGCCAATAGAGGGCGCTGACGCCACATTAGCTCCACGTGGATACACACTTACATATACAAGACTCAAACAACACATGAAACAAAACAAAGACATCTCATAAGACGAGATGGCAAGTGGAATCTTACTCCACTACACTCTTGCAAGACCACTTTTTGTACTTTACCGCCATCTTGCGGTAAAATGTGTAACTCTGTTTTGAAGAACAGATACAGTGTTTGGTTATTAAGCTTTGGATAAAGTCAGCAGTATTGTAAACATACTTTTTGTGATTTGTGGTGAATAAATGAAATCATTCAACAGCTAAAAGTCATTGTCTTTATCACTGTGCCCAATCACACCTCAGACATGTACTGAGATTTTTCCTTAACTCTGGTGCAAAGGTGAATTGAAAGAACAAACAGTGGTCAAATCTGTGTTTTACTGTACTATCTGTCTACCAGACTGTTTGTTCACACTGTAGCCGGTTGATCCTGTATCTGTAATACAAAGAAGCAAAAATAAATGATATTGGTTTGTGGGCTCACACTTTCCCCATTGCCAGAAGTGAAAGTAATACATCACATTTACTTACGTTACTGTGTGCTATTGAGTAGATTTTTTGTGTAGCTACATGATACTTTTCAGTAATTTTTAAAATCTGTACTTTTACTTTAACTTAGGTAGATTTTTTTTAGTTATGTAACTCGCTACAATTAAAAAAAAAACTTAACTGAGTAAAAACAATAGGCTGAAAATAAATTCAAAAAGATAAAAACAATGATAAAAACAAACAAACAAACAAAAAAACAAT
The DNA here is from genome assembly GCF_033239565.1 of Halichoeres trimaculatus. Lineage (NCBI taxonomy): Eukaryota > Metazoa > Chordata > Actinopteri > Labriformes > Labridae > Halichoeres > Halichoeres trimaculatus. Next base: position 31,694,025 of record NW_027437182.1, on the reverse strand, counting down.
CAGAAACACATTGCTCAAGAGACAACTATGGCCACCACAAACAAACTCCACAGAGAAAGAGTTGAAAACCAGGAGTGAATGATGGGCAGAACAACTACCTGGTGCTAAATCACAAGAATGATGAAGATGAAGAAGCCTATAAAAACTATACATAAAACCTGCACAAACACGTAAAGCTAAGATAAATTTAAATATTTCTGCCATTGCAATGGAAGTTGAGTTATGTTTCATAGTTTAGTTTGACAAGGTAAAGCGGAGGTGTGCTTTGGCAGGTAATATTTTTTCATGTTGACATGTTTTCTGTTGTTCATACATTTTTACTTGTAAAGATTTCCCTTAATCTAACAATGACAACTTTGAAATGAAAATCCTTGTGTATGTACATTCCCAAGGAGTGATCTGCTGTTAGAATAAAAGTAACTCAGTACATCTTAAACCAGCCACTTTTTACTTTTACTTTGAGTACATTTTTAACAGGTACTTTTACTTAAGTAAAATTTCATTAAAGTAACAGTACTTTTACTTGGGTAAAATATTTCAGTACTCTTAAAACCTCTGCCCATTCCCCTAGGTCAGAGCACCCAAATCTTAAAATGTCTAAACACGCCCCTGCTCGTCAGCGTGTGCCTTGTTCTGCTCATCAATGAATGGATTAATGTTAAACGGAGGGTTCAGCTCATGGAACAGAGGGAATTACAGCAAAGACCGGGCTCAGTTTTCCCCCAGGTAGAAGTCAAACAACTTCTCAAGCTCTTATGGCCATACGTGTTACACGCAAGTTGTTCTCAAGCTGAAAACATGACTTAACACATACGTACGTCCATCACTCCCCAAAATGCAGGAAGAAAGCAAATATATGGTTTTACTAATTAAAAATGGCAATAAATAAATAAATAAATAAAAATAGTAGCATATAGCAACTTGGCTAAGTATCTTAATACTGATTACTAGTTAGGAGATAGTAACGTGTTAGACTTAACGATCTTGAAAAAAAAGTGTTCATATTAGAGTAACACTGATAATACATCATAAAAGTGCTGAATGGAAAGTGTGCATCCTTTTCAGTATTTCATAAAAAAGTGGGGGAAAAGCAAAAGCAAAGAGCCTTATTCTTGCACCCTGCAAATGTACTGTCCAGCTTGGATTGTAGTGCTGGTGGGGTTTGGACGCCCCCTGGTGGTAAAAACAAATAAATGAAAGGGAACCATAGACTGTACGATGCAGAGAGGAAACCAGGTTTGTTTGCCTAATGTTGGCACAAAAACAAATGGCATGCGAGAGAAAAATTCGGCAGGAATAGTCACACATCATCAGACATCTGAGCTGGGCCAAGGTAAACACATACAGAATAAGTTCTCACAATTGCATTCAACCTACGTGATGATGGGTGTATCAGTCAATCAATCAGACTTAACGGTACCAGATAGATGTAGGAAACACTGCTGGTAGATTAAAATGTAAAAACACAAGAGCTGAAGTAATCAAACCAAGTTACTAAATTGAAAACCAATTGAAAATAATACATCAATAGAATGCTAAAAGATAAAACCAGTAAAGAGAATAATAGTTTCCAATTAAAAAAAAAAAAAAAAAAAGATAAAGATGTGTTGAGGGGTGATAACAGATAGCTAAATAAAAAAGCACCCAACTAATTTAAGACAAAAAGATGAATGGATCAATGTGTAACTATAATATTTTTAAAAACAATATGCCTTGAAATATATAAAAATGTTAACCTAAGACAAATATATAACATAAAAAAATAAAATGCAGTCTAAGATCGATACAAAATATAAGTTTTGAGTTTGCTTTCAATAAATGTACCCTGTCATTGTCTTTGTGGTTTCTGGAAAATAAAAATATAAATTAGAAAAAAAAAGGAGACAACTTTTTTGTGGATAATTGTGCACTCATTTTAGCTTAATTAACATAGCTTACATAAACAGTGTATCCTATTTACACTTATTTGGTTCTGCAAACAGGTGCTGACTGCACACTGCAACTTTTATCAGTACTTGTCTTTCAGATGTCAGCTGTGAGATAGTGTCCTGTGGTTCCATTTTTATACAACAGTGGTCAGAAAGCTGCCAGTGCTGAGTTTTAGCATAACTGATAGACACAGATGGCCTAAAAACAGCCTATTTGTTCTCTTGTTCACAAACTGTCTTTATAGCCGATAGACTTCAAATAAAAGGCCCATACAACCTGGAATCACATGTTTGTTTTGGAGAAAAAACAGAATTTATTTGCAACACTCTAAAAGCATGTCTTTTGTCACATCGGAGGAGCTTCGCCTGCTGTGAGCAGACAGGATCCAGGAGACAGAGACTGAACAGACTGCTGAAGAAGCTCAGTCCTGGACCCTGTGGAGGTGGAGACTGGCTGGGCTGGAGAGTGGTGGACGAGTGGTGGATGGGAAGTCGTCATCTAATTTCTTATGGACCTTTTTGCACTTTCTATACTCTTTCTTACTTTTGTTTTCTTAAATGCTGCTGTGACTCCTGAATTTTCCCCTCGGGGATAAATAAAGTATTTTCTATTCTATTCTATTCTATTCTATTCTATTCTATTCTATTCTATTCTATTCTATTCTATTCTATTTACATTCATATATAAAGTGAGTGAATAATGTGAGAAGCATTTTAGAGCATTTGTCGGTTATTTTACAGTAGCTGAAAGATAAAGTAAGAAAAGATGAGAAAAGATCACACTTTGTGAATGTTAGAGTACATACAATAAGAACACAGTGGGGAAAATACAGCATAATAAAAAACCCCACAATACAACAAAATAAAATTGAGTAGGATAATTGAACAAACTAAAAAAAAGTGCAGACTAAATTCACAGAATAAAAACAGAACAAAATATACACAAAGTTAAGACATATGGCTAAGAAATGACAGTAATAAACTGACTGATGAGTGTCGGTGCAGTAGCTATGAGGTGCAAAAAGGAGTGGAGAAGCTCAGCACAGTGAGAGAAATACACACAAAGGGTATTTGCACAAAAATCACAAACTGCATAGCCGCCATTGAAACTATAATGGGCATGGTTAGACGCTGTATTCCTATAGAGTGTGTTCATGTCAACTGGAGCTTGACCATGATGGAGGCACTCTCACGACAGAATGGAATGGAGCTAGCAGGTATGTAGGATTATTGTCACACAAAATGGCAAGTAATTGCTGCATTTAATTTTTTTTTCACTGCTCTAGGTCGGGCCGAAAAAAAGGCACATCATATGTGTTTGACAACCAAAAATAATCGCAAGTCGGGGTGAGGAGTGCAAACAACCCAGTCATTTGAGTCTAGTCACAGCATATCATATTCTCTGTCCATGGAATTTTAAAATCACAAAATAGTGTAACCAATACATAGTGATAAGGTATAACTTTGACTGAGAGGTAATTACAGCAATAAATAGTAATTAAGTAAAACTCAGTGTCTTTCAGGGTCTTTTTTCAAGTGCCTGGAAAGTAAGCCTCTCCCAAAGGTACATCATTTATTCCGCGCCCCCCCTCTCCCATGTTAAATATCCCAGTAACATCTATGTTTTCATACCTTTAGGTAGATGACGCAAAAGATGCTAACTCCTCGTATGGGTCTCTCCCGCTAATTAGGCGTAATTTTCCAAAGAAAATCTCTTTTTCTTTCTAGTTGAGACCTTCACTGTAGGTTTGAGTGTGTTCTGTGCTTTTTCCACACTTGTTGGTGGATAAGACATTTTAAAATCACATTTTACCGGGCACTTCTATCTCCATCCATTCAAGTGTTTTCACGTGATGTCATCAACTGGTGCTCAACCATGTTGGAGGCACTCTCTCAACAGAGCGGTGTTGCACTGAAATCTGTGACCATCGGAATATGTGACATGTACATGTGCAAAACCTCCTTTTAAATTAACTTTTTAGTTTATTCATATTTTAATTCACAAACATTAGATAATGTAATCCCTCTAAACATGTTGAATAATGAAGACAATTTTAAAAACAAGTGATGTGTCTGTCATTTGGAAAATAGTCTAATTTTGAAACCGAATGGAACTAGACAACAGTGTAGCCATCAGATAATGTGACCCTGCTTTACTCACATAATAATGTATTAAAACACCTAAATAACTTTTCTGTGGGTGTTTTTCATCCTCTCACATTGATCTGGACTCTAGTTCTCTTATTAAGGATCATCACATGAATCAGAACACAGGGATCACAGACTCTGATAGACCATCAGATAATGTGACCCTGCTTTACTCACATAATTAATTAAACACCTAAACATCTTATCCATGGGTCTTGGTCATCCTATTCCTATTATGGATCATCACACAGTCAAAAACACAGGGGTCACCTCCCCTTACCAATAAGCTCCAATTAGAACACAGGATTTTACTGTCCACCAACCACAGGTCTTCTTTAGCTGTCAATTAACAGGTGAAACATTTTGGCTATCCTGAGTGATAATCTATTCGCCATTTTTTGCGGACTTTAATGTTTAATTTTCCTTCGGTTAATTGAAATTTACTCACTGTAGATGGAGCCCTCGCAATACAAAGAATAAGTGGACTCTCTCGCTGAAGGATACAACTGTTAGACAGGATGCTTATGAGTCTGTGGTCATATTTAAGCATTTTTTCTGTATACACAAACACACTGTCCATCCAAAAGAAATATCACCAACTGCTTTTTTTTTTTTTTTTTAGGTTGTTGTGTTTTGTTTTGGTTAGACAGTGTATTGTAAGATAGTAGAATGCACAATTTTTTCTTTAAAAAAAAAAAAAAATTTTAACTAAAATATTTCGATGTTCTTATCTAATTTCTCTAGAATGAGTGTAACGCTGACATGAACCCCAAACCCTTGTTTTTTCCTGAAATTTTCTTAATAATTGATTAAATGTCCAGGTCAAGTAGATGTTGGTTAGATGTTTTAAATTTGATTTTACTAATTGTCTGCCCTAAATTAAATGCTTTTTTCTTCTTTTTAATAGACCAAAAAACATTTGAACTGGTTGGTATGGACCTGATTGGCAAGCTAGTGCAAACAGACCATGGGAACCAATGCATTTGTGTTATGATTGATTATTGCACAAGATGGACACAGGCTTATGCCATCAAATCCAAGTCTGAGGCAGAGGTCACTGGGTTCATACTCAAATTTGTTTACCAGTTTGAGGTTCCCCAGAGGATTCCAACAGACCAAAGAAGAGAGAGTTTTTGAACAGCATATTTATTTCCCTCAATTCTGTGATAGAAACTCACAAAATAAGAGTATTTAATTTAGCTATTAACTATTCAAGTCCATATAAATTCTCACAGAGAACATTAAACTTGGGTGCCCAACAACACACTTTCAATTATTCTTCTGTGTTTTGTCACTGTCATCTCTTCCTTATTTCTCTCCTCTACTTATTGAGCATTTTACGATGTGTAAAACAGCGCCCCCTAAATGTTATGTGGCGAATGAGTGGTGAAAATACGACGTTGCACACTGTTGTCTGCAAGGAGGCCAAGCCGAGTTGGTGTCCCTTGGTGAAAAAAAAACACAAAAATGACTAACCAATCAGATTAGGCTGCGGTCATGACACTGCTCACCTGTGATTGGCCAAGACTGTGTCAAGACAAGCCACCCCGTCTTTGGCCTCAAACCAATCAAATCACAGTATCGTCATCATCAATCCACTGAATGAAATCAGGGAAGTTATCACATTGTGCATTTGAGTGGGCAGTTAAGTAAATAAAGATATTTAAGCTAAGTCAAGAGGACAATGTTCGTGTGTGAATGAGTGACTGAGGGTGGGAGAGAGAAAGGGCGCGTGTCGGTGTTCATAGTATCAGTTACATAACAAGCATGTGTAAGTAAAATAAGCGCTCTCTGGGCGCTCCGAACAGATCATTCCATTACATGAAATAGCCATATACAAGCTGCAATATAGTTTTTTTATGTACCCCACTCCCTAAAAAACATACAGATTAGAGGCTTTGTCTCACGTGGTTTCCTTAAAAAAATCCCCATGCCACACCACTGGTGACAATAAAGTGAAGGGAGAGGGAGTGAAGTAGAGAGACACACACAGGAACACACAGCCGGTAGTTCGGCGCCGTGGCGATGGTTAAGGTGAAACTTGTGGGTCCAAGACAGCAGGCGGTCCACAGGAACAATCCAAAGCCATGGCAGCTGGAGTCTGACAGGTCCACAGCAGCAGGCCGTCCACATCACTGATCCAGAGGAACCTACAGGACAAACTCAGAGCCTCCCAGAGAGGTGTATGGTCAGTAACTATAACAGGACATTAAGACTAGAAGTTAGACCAACAGATAAAGGAAGGAGGGTAACAGGAGCCCTGTGAGTTAGTTTCCCCTGGACGGTCTAAACCTATAGCAGCAGAACTCAGAGCTGGTTCTGACCTGATCCAGCCCTAACTAAAAGCTTTATCAAAAAGGGAATTTCTAAGTCTACTCTAAGAGTAGGGACTGTGTCTGCCCTCCAGACCTCAACTGGTAGGTGGTTCCAAAGAAGAGGAGCCTGATAACTTAAGGTTCCACCTCCCAGACTACTTTTTATTTTAGAGACCCAAGGTATGACGAGCAGACCTGTGTGCTGACAATGCAGTGACCTGGACAGATAATACGGAACAATGATCTCTTTAAAATAGAGTGGCCTGATGCCATTAAGCGCTTTGTAAGTCAGAAGAAGAATTTTAAACTCTTATCTAGATTTTAAAGGTAACCAGCGTAGAGACGCTGACACTGGAGATATGTGCTCTCTACTCCTGGTCCCTGTCAGTACCCGAGCTACAGCGTTCTGAACCAGCAGAAGAGTCTGAATAGACTTATTAGGACAGAAGAGTCTGGATAGACTTATTAGGACAGAAGAGTCTGGATAGACTTATTAGGACAGAAGAGTCTGAATAGACTTATTAGGACAGAAGAGTCTGAATAGACTCATTAGGACAGAAGAGTCTGGATAGACTTATTAGGACAGAAGAGTCTGAATAGACTTATTAGGACAGAAGAGTCTGAATAGACTTATTAGGACAGAAGAGTCTGGATAGACTTATTAGGACAGAAGAGTCTGGATAGACTTATTAGGACAGAAGAGTCTGGATAGACTTATTAGGACAGAAGAGTCTGAATAGACTTATTAGGACAGAAGAGTCTGAATAGACTCATTAGGACAGAAGAGTCTGGATAGACTTATTAGGACAGAAGAGTCTGAATAGACTTATCAGGACAGAAGAGTCTGAATAGACTTATTAGGACAGAAGAGTCTGAATAGACTCATTAGGACAGAAGAGTCTGGATAGACTTATTAGGACAGAAGAGTCTGAATAGACTTATCAGGACAGAAGAGTCTGAATAGACTTATTAGGACAGAAGAGTCTGAATAGACTCATTAGGACAGAAGAGTCTGGATAGACTTATTAGGACAGAAGAGTCTGAATAGACTTATCAGGACAGAAGAGTCTGAATAGACTTATTAGGACAGAAGAGTCAGAATAGACATAAGGACGGCCGGTTCAAAGAAAGTGCAATAGTCCAGTCTGGAAGAAACCAAGGCATGCACTAGTTTTTTTTTAGCACCGCTCTCAGACAAGATGGGTCTAATTTTCCTGATTTTAAGAAGATGAAAAAACAATGTTGTTGAAACCTGTTGGATGTGTAAACGAAAAAGTGTAATTTTTTCTAATCTACCAAAAAAAACAACCCTCCTCCTTTATCCGGGCTTGGGACCGGCAAAGTGACCAATAAGGCACGATGGCGGAGTTATTGTATTTTTTTTTTTTTTTTTTTTTTTTGGGGGGGGGGGGGGGGGGGGGGTGTCAAGTTTTTTTTGACAAACTTGTCTTTGTCTCTTTATTTCATGCTGTCTTCTTCCCCCCTCCTCCCTCTTTTTGTCCTCTTTTTTCTCTTCCTCCTTTTTTAGGCCCCCTTTCTCTCCTTTCTGCGTTTTTTGTCTTCCTCAGATGTACATGCCCTCTCAGTATTCTCTCATTCCTTCTACTCATCTTCACCATGAAAAGTTGTCAGTGTTGCTCCTCCTGCTGTTTTCTCTGTCTTCTCTTCCTCCTGTCTCTGTTTTTCCATTTCTTCCTGTCTCAGTTTTTCCATTTCTTCCTGTCTTTGTCTTTCTTTTTGCACCTGTCTCAATTTTTCCTCCTTCTCTTGTCTCTCTTTTTTCTTGCTCCCGTCTCTGTCTCTTATTCCTCCTTCTTATCCTCACTAAACTGATTGGTCTCCGTCTCTTGACTTGATGTCTTTTCCTCTTCCTGCCTTGGTCTTCCTTTTCTTTCCCTTGTTTTTCTTTCCTTCTTCTCCTGTCTTTTACTTCATCTCTGTCATTCCTCAGCTCCTCCTTCTTCTCCTGTCAAAGTTTTTGTTCCCTTCTCCTCCTTTGACTCTACATCATTAATGTGTCTTTTTACTTCCACCTCCCATCTCTGTCTCTCCTCTTCCTCCTGTCTTAGTCTTCCCTTTTGCTCCTGGCTCAATTTTTCCTCCTTGTCCTGTCTTTGTCTCTTCTTCCTCCATCTTATCCTCACTAAATTGACTGTGTTCTCCATCTCTATTTTTGTTGTCTACTCCTCTTCCTGTCTTGGTCTCCTTCTCTTCCTTCTTGGTCTCCTTTATCTTTTCCTCCTTCTCCTCTCCTCCTTCTCCTGTCTTTCTAATTCTCCTCTGCCCTGTCTAAGCCCCTACTCTTCCTCCTGTGTTTGTACTCTTCTTCTTTTTTGTCCTCGTTTTTTATCTTCCTCCTTTTTCAGGCCCCTCTTTTTCTCCTGTCTACATCTTTTGTCCTCCTCCTGCTGTTAGTCCCTTCTTTTGCTCCTGTACCATTGTCTCCTCCATCTCCTGTCTATCTCTGTCCTCCTCCTCCACTCTCAGATGTTCATTTTTCCTTTACATCAGAGGTGCCCAGTTTAAAAGTTCCCTGCGCTGGAAAGCATGCTCTCTTCTGTCTTCTTCCTTCCTTTCTTTTCTCCTCAGTCTTTTCTCCCTCTTGTGTTGGATCCTTTCCTCCAAGTCCTGCTGCTTCTTCTCCAGTTTATTCCTGTTCCTCTGTTGCTTCCATATCAGCCTTTCCTTCCACTCTGGAGTATCCTCTGAAAGAAAGAGAATATTCAAGCTAAGTTTGGAGTGCAGTTGAAAAAGTCTCTCTTCTTTGACTTGACTTGGGCAGATTTTTGCTGAAATTGTGTCAGTGTTTGATAAAAGACTTAGAAAATCTTCTCTACCATCTCAGTAAGACATGAAAAATCACCAAGTCATCACAGAGTATGGAAATCCTTTTTCATGACAAAGACAAAGAGTTTAAGTTGGTTTCTTACCTCCAGCCTTGATCTTGGCCTCCTTCTTGTGGGTCTTGGAGATGGCTTTGACCGTCTTGTCCCTCCGGTATTCCTGGAAGCGCAGTTTGAGGTTTGATAAAAAGCCTTTATTTTGAGAAGCTGGATCACTTCCCCTTTCCTCTTCCTTCTCTCCTTCAGCCTTCATCTCCTCAGCTTCTTGGTCCAGTTTCTCCTCCTGCTCCTCCCTCTCCCTTCTCTGCCTTCTCCTCTCCATCATTTTGTGTCTTTCTTCTTCCTCCACCTGTCTTCGTCTTTCCTCCTCCTGTTCTTGTCTCAGCCTCTCTTCTTCCTGTCTCAGTTTTTCTAACTCTTCATGTCTTTTTCTCTCCTCTTCCTCCTGTCTTTGTCTTTCCTCTTCCTGTCTTGTTCTCTCCTCATCTCTCTTTCTTTGTCTCTCCTTTTCCTCCTGTCTTTGTCTCTCCTCCTCTTCTTCCTGTCTTTGTTTCCCCTTGTCCCTCTTTTTTACTATCTGCTCTGCCTCCTCTAGCAGTCTCGCTAACTCCTCATCCTCCTCTCTAAATCTGTCCAACTTCTCCTGTCTTCTGTCTTTTCTTATTCTTCTCTTTTCTATCATCTCCCATCTTTCTGCTTCTTCCCTGTCCCGTCTTTGTCTCTCCTCTTCCTCCTGTCTTTGTCTATTCTTCTCCTTCTCCTCCTGTCTCTGTCTCTCCTCTTCCTCCTGTCTTTGTCTTTTCTTCTCCTTCTCCTCTTCCTCCTGCCTTTGTCTCTCCCCTTCTTCCTGTCTCATTGTCCCGTCCTTCTCCTGCCGTTGACTTCTTTCCCCTCTCCTTCTTCTCCCATCCATGTTTTTCTGTTTTTAAGGTGCAACTTAAGGACTGTGTATTTTTAGTTCTGGCTGATTAACACAAAGTTGTGATGAATTAAAATGGTAGTTAGAGTCATAATAATAACACCAAAATTCACTTCCCTTTGACACCACTGTAAAAGGGTGATACTTTAATCTCTTGGCAAACGACAGAAAAGAAAGTCTTTTTATTCAAGTGTTACAGAAACAGTCCCTGAAGACATGTCAACACGTTGGTATCAATCATGAAGGCTTAACAAGGAGGATTTTCTTACACAACTTATAGACCAACTGTAGTCATCACAAGAATAGAAATTCACTTTTCATAAAATGAAGTCAGCGTTTTTAAATCACCATCACTGCCATAGGTCAAATTCATCCACAGAATTGCTGTAACACATTTTTTAAGTAGGAGTTTAAAAAGCAGGATGTTTGAATGGGAAGAAAATTAATCCTGTATCCATCGTGTTGGTTTTAGAGTTATACTGCTTTCATGGTTATCTAGTTAGTCTGTCAACAGTAAAACAGAATCTATGCTAGCTTGCCCCTGGCATTAATTAAGAGCTGTGTGTGAACTTTCGTGGTATGAGACAAATTGGGCTGACAATATTAACCGGTCAGACTTATTTAACTCTGTGACCTGAAAAATAACACCACACTTTCTTCATGATTGTCCCAAAAAAAGGCCCACCTACAGAGTGATCCAGATTTTTTTTTTTGTATGTTTGTTGCTACTTTTGCAGCATAATGTTATTAAAAATCTGTGCTTGTCATCAAGTATGAAATATTCACAACTTTTTATTTTTTAACCCTTCAGATGCCAATTTGTTTACACAATGCACCTGTTGGAAAAATAAATCTTCAAAGTTCACATTTTTGTATACCCTCAGTGCCAACAAGTCTTGTGTAATAATAATACAGTCTAAAAAAATTATTAACAGCAACACTGATTAAAATTAATTTCTATTTTTGTTCAGTGATTGAAAGACATTGAAACTCCCTTCCTTCATGAAAGTCAGCCAGAATGGCCACATCTTGTTTGCATTCTCATAATACTATAAAAGTCATGAAATGCAAAATATTTGTTAACTTTCACCACTTGATTTTTTAAAGTTTGTCGCAGTCTTTGTCATCAAAGTCAAAATTTCATTTAAATGTAGAATTTTTACCCTTGAAACCCCTGTTACATCACACAAAGCTTTATGTATCTAAAAGGAAAAAAACATCATACATCTATTTGTATGTTCGTGTGTATGTGTGTGCTTTTTGCGTGTGTGTGTGTGTGTATGTGTGTGTGTGCACTCAGGGGCAGCAGGAATTGCAGACCATTTTAGAGTGGGCCTTGCAGGCAGGCTTTTCACGTTTGGAGCAAATGATTTACATTTGTCTTTTTGAGGTGCACAGCTCACACCTTCTCCTTATTTTATTGGAAGGTTAAGGTTAGGGTTAGTCCCTGATACAGTGAATACAACCTTCTTTCCATCTTAGGAGAGAAAAATGACCTGGGAGCTGCCAGGCCTAGCCCTGGCTGCACCTGAACAAGCATGTTTATAAACATTGCCAGAGATTTTTTTCTCTTTCCTCAGTTGCTTTATCTTTGACAAAGGAACATGTTCTTTCAACATGTACATCAAAGCCAATTTGTCTCAGAAACTGAAAAAAAAAAACCCTGCACGTTTTTAAAAAATACAAGCCATTCTGCATCAAAATACACATTTGTGCTGTAATTTCACATAAAAAAAAAAATCATGCACAAACACATATCATTGCTTGGCATCCATCAGATCACACCTGAGTCAAAATTGTGCCATTGATTTTCCCCATTGAAGTGCAGCAAGCCACTATCACCCCCTACTGGAACCAAACAATATTACATGAACTTGCTCCTTCGACCAAAAATGAATTAATGACATGAACTGGTAAAAAAAAAATTAGAAACTACAATTTTCAAGTGTTGAGTTTATAATAAAAGCTAGTTCATCTAAATTTTATGATTTTGTACTGCAAATAACCAGAAACGAAAACATGTGGTTTAAATGGGCGAAGATTGAGCTATTCATGAAGGCAAGTAGTATTTGAAATAATAGTATATTTTTGATAAATTTTGGGCACTGAAGCTGAAAAATTTAAATTGGAGGGATACCCCAGATTCTGGGAAAGTTTCAGCCCAGCAGCATTAACTCAGCTAAAATGGTCGCAAAAAAAAGAAAGTGTAGCATGCACAAAATGCCAGGTTCAGTGCCAGAGGGGAAACTGCTGTAAATGTATCTCCGATGTCCACAATTGTACACACCACTCACATAGCCAATAAACATGCAAATATATATCGGGAACTATCTTTTGTTGCCGTGCCAACGGTTTTGCGACAACCAAGTTTATGTTGCTGAAGTTGTTTTTTCTTAAAACTCCCGTTTTCAAATAATTTCACATGAATAAAATAATAAAAAGAGAAAAAATTACCAATACCTCCCTAAATTTAGTAATTTAAGCACAAAAAGCTTCTTTATTTCAACACAAATCTGTACGATTTCGAAGCTGTATCTTGCTATTTTGACACTTCAACACGATCAGAAACAGGGCCTTCTCACAAAACCTTACCATCATTGTCATTTGTCAAATTTATCCACACAATTGCTGAAACACATTGAGTTCAAGAAGCACGATGCTCAAGTGGGAAGAACACAATCCCGTATCAATCGTGTTATTGTAAGAGTTATACTATTTCGACGTTTTTTTAAATTAATTCGCCCATAATTAAACAGAATCATTACTAGCACTTGGCATTAATTACGAAAACATGCAGCCGTGTGTGAGCTCTTGTGGTGTGAAATGCTGCGGACCCCTCGGCTGACAATATTACTTGGGAAGACTTATCAAACTGTTGTGAATGTCTCTCCGAGGTCCATGATTGTACACACCACTCACACGTTGTCTTCAATCTATGTATAACACCGACGTGCAGCGAGTTAAAGCTAAAATATTAGCCAAAAACGTGTAAATATATCAGAAACTAGCTTGAGTTGCCGTGGCAACACTTTTGCGACAACTGAGTTAATGCTGCACAAGTTGTCCTTTTCCAATTAAATTCATATTAAAAGGAGAAAATATAACAACACCTTATTGATTTTATTGAATTCATTGAAATTTTCTTGAAATCTGTAGACTTTAGAAGCAGTATCTTGTTTTTTTTACATGTCCCAATATGATCTGAGACAAATCAGTGCGGAAAATGTCAAAAACTGAAACTATCACAGCTAAAACACACATTTTAATACGAAATGTTCTCTCATTTTCACAATATGTAGTTAAACCAAGCACCCATTTCATACAAATCATGGATTGACTAAGGTGCTTTTCATCGCTGATAACTAAAACTCTGTCAAACCTTGAAAACGAATCACAGTCCACAATAGGATACACAGAAAAACATTTATTTGATACCCAACAAGAAGATTAATACGACTAAAGCAATGCATATTTTAAGATATTACGTTAGCCTAGCTTGAGCCTCAAAAAGTGCGACATACCTCTCCAATTGCATTGGTGAAAAAGGCGCAAGGAACGCTCGGCGTGCATTTATACCCCGATGGAATTACCAGATTCTGGAATTCATTTGCACCAGTCAAATTCAAACACAACCTGTGCGTGCTCTGTGCGGCCATGGCGTAGCCTAATTAAAATAATAATAATTATTAAAAATGCAAAAACAATTCAATAAATACATAAAAACACATCTCAATCATGGGGCATGAATTCTATAACAGTGAGACACTGCGGTCAAGCCAGCCCTCACTACGGAAAAGACGGTCAAGCCAGCCCTCAATTCAATTTACGATGCGCGTTTATCCTGGGTATTGCAGTAACATGGTAGGTCTGACGGAACTTCAAAATAAAACTCAACCCAAGTTTTGCAATCAGTTTGTCAGTGAGTGACGCAACCTTACACGGTTGATGACTATATTTGATATCAAAGTAAAAGCTTTTCAAAAAACCTGGAACTGTGCAGATCTGCTCTTATATTCAGACTAGGATCAAATGCCTATTATAAATAATCAATCAACCACTTCACTTCAGGAAGATAGTAGACCTTCTCAGGATAACATCCAGACCAAATGATACAGATCTGATGCACAATTTTAAAGGCAAAAACAATGAATCAAACGGAACTATTTTTTTTTCTTAATTCAGAATAGCATAAAAAAGGTTAAAACAAATAATCAATCAACCATTCCACTTCAAGATGATAGCAGACCTTGTGAGGAACACACCCAGAGAAAATGATCCAATTCTGATGTATCATTTCAAAATTAAAGCCATTTTAAGTCTAGAAATTGAGCTAAAAGCTATTTGGAATAGCATAAAAGGTCAAAACAAATAATCAATCAATCATTCCACCTCAGGATGATAACAGACCTTACACCCAGAAAAAATGATCTAATTCTGATGTATCATTTCAATTTAAGAGCCCCTTTAAGTCTTCAACTGGGTTAACAGCTATTCAGGATAGCATAAAAAATGGTCAAAACAAATAATCAATCAATGTTGCATGCCAGGATGATATCAGACCTCATGAGCAAGACACCCAGAGAAAATGAACCAATTCTGATGTTTCATTTCAAAATAAAAAACCCCTTTAAGTCTAGAAATGGAGCCAACAACTATTCAGAAAAGCATTAAAAAAGGTCAAATCAAATAATCAATCAAATATTCCACTTAAGGATGATAACAAACCTTATGATTATGACACCCAGAGAAAATGGTCGAATTCTGATGTTTCATTTCAAAATAAAAGCCCCTTTAAGTCTACAAATTGTGCAAACAACGATGCAGAATAGCATAAAAAGGTCAAAACAAATAATCAATCAACCATTCCACTTCAGGATGATAGCAGACCTTATGAGAAAGACACTCAGAGAAAAATGATCCAATTCTGATGTATCATTTCAAAATAAGAGCAGTTTTAAATATAGAAATTGAGCTAAAAGCTATTTGGAATAGCATAAAAAGGTCAAAACAAATAATCAATCAATCATTCCACCTCAGGATGATAACAGACCTTACACCCAGAAAAAATGATCTAATTCTGACGTATCATTTCAAAATAAAAGCCTCTTTAAGTCTTGACACTGACCTAACAGCTATTCAGAATAGCATAAAAAGGTCAAAACAAATAATCAATCAATAATTCCACTTCAGGATGATAGCAGACCTTGTTAGGAACACACCCAGAGAAAATGATCCAATTCTGATGTATCATTTCAAAATAAGAGCCGTTTTAAATATAGAAATTGAGCTTAAAGCTATTTGGAATAGCATAAAAAGGTCAAAACAAATAATCAATCAATTATTCCACTTCAGGGTGATAGCAGACCTTATGATAAAGACACTCTGTGAAGAATGGCCAGTTCTAATGTTTCATTTCAAAATAAGAGCCCCTTTTAAGTTTAGAAATTGAGCTAACAGCTATTCAGGATAGCATAAAAAGGTCAAAACAAATAATCAATCAACCATTCTACTTCAAGGTGATAGCAAACCTTGTGAGGAAAACACTCTGTGTAGAATGGGCAATTCTGATGTATCACTTCAAAATAAGAGCCCCTTTAAGTCTAGAAATTGAGCTAACAACTATAAAGGATAGCATTATAGAGTCAAAACAAATAATCAGTCAATCTTTCCGCTTCAGGGTGATAGCAGACCTTATGAGGAACACACCCAGAGAAAGTGATCTAATTTGGATTCATCATTTCAAAATAAGAGCCTTTTCTAGTTTAGAAATCGAGCTAAATTCCTAGCTATTCGGACTAGCACAAAAAGGTCAAAACAAATAATCAATCAATCATTCCACTTTAGGATGATAGCAGACCTTATGAGAAAGACATTCTGTGAAGAATGGCCAATTCTGATGTATCATTTCAAAATAAAAGCCCCTTTAAGTCTTGACACTTAGCTAACAGCTATTTGGAATAGCATAAAAAGGTCAAAACAAATAATCAATCAATCATTCCACTTTAGGATGATAGCAGACCTTATGAGAAAGACATTCTGTGAAGAATGGCCATTTCTGATGTATCATTTCAAAATAAAAGCCCCTTTTAAGTTAAGAAATTGAGCTAACAGCTATTTGGAATAGCATAAAAAGGTCAAAACAAATAATCCATCAATAGTTCCACTATAGGATTATAACGGACCTTATGAGGAAGACACCCAGAAAAAGTGATCTAATTCTGATGTATCATTTCAAAATAAGAGCCCCTTTTAGTTTTCAACTGGGCTTACAGCTATTCAGACTAGCACAAAAAGGTCAAAACAAATAATCAATCAATAATTCCACTTTAGGATGATAACAGACCTTATGAGAAAGACACTCTGTGAAGAATGGCCAATTCTGATGTATCATTTCAAAATAAAAGCCTCTTTAAGTCTTGACACTGAGCTAACAGCTATTCAGAATAGCATAAAAAGGTCAAAACAAATAATCAATCAATCATTCCACTTCAGGGTGATAGCAGACCTTATGAGAAAGACACTCTGTGAAGAATGGCCAATTCTGATGTATCACTTCAAAGTAAGAGCCCCTTTAAGTCTAAAAATTGCGCTAACAGCTATTCAGAATAGCATAATAAGGTCAAAACAAATAATCAATCAATAATTCCACTTCAGGATGATAGCAGACCTTGTTAGAAAGACACCCAGAGAAAATGATCCAATTCTGATGTATCATTTCAAAATAAGAGCCGTTTTAAATATAGAAATTGAGCTTAAAGCTATTTGGAATAGCATAAAAAAGGTCAAAACAAATAATCAATCAATCATTCCACTTCAGGGTGATAGCAGACCTTATGAGAAAGACATTCTGTGAAGAATGGCCAATTCTGATGTGTCATTTCAAAATAAATGCCTCTTTAAATCTTGACACTTAGCTAACAGCTATTCAGAATAGCATAATAAGGTCAAAACAAATAATCAATCAATAATTCCACTTCAGGATGATAGCAGACCTTGTGAGAAAGACACCCAGAGAAAATGATCCAATTCTGATGTATCATTTCCAAATAAGAGCAGTTTTAAATATAGAAATTGAGCTTAAAGCTATTTGGAATAGCATAAAAAGGTCAAAACAAATAATCAATCAATAATTCCACTTCAGGATGATAGCAAACATTTGAGGAAGACACTCTGTGTAGAATGGCCAATTCTGATGTATCACTTCAAGATAAGAGCCCGTTTAAGTCTAGAAATTGATCTAACAGCTAAGCTATTCAGGATAGCATAAAAAGGTCAAAACAAATAATCAATCAATCATTCCACCTCAGGATGATAACAGACCTTACACCCAGAAAAAATGATCTAATTCTGATGTATCATTTCAATTTAAGAGCCCCTTTAAGTCTTCAACTGGGTTAACAGCTATTCAGGATAGCATAAAAAAGGTCAAAACAAATAATCAATCAATCATTGCATGCCAGGATGATAGCAGACCTTAACAGCAAGACACCCAGAGAAAATGATCCAATTCTGATGTTTCATTTCAAAATAAAAGCCGTTTTAAATATAGAAATTGAGCTAAAAGCTATTTGAAATAGCATAAAAAGGTCAAAACAAATAATCAATCAATCATTCCACTTTAGGATGATAACAGACCTTATGAGGAAGACACCCAGAAAAAATGATCTAATTCTGCTGCATCATTTCAAAATAAAAGCCTCTTTAAGTCTTGACACTGAGCTAACAGCTATTCAGACTTGGACAAGAAGGTCAAAACAAATAATCAATCAATAATTCCACTTCAAGATGATAGCAGACCTTATGAGGAACACACCCAGAGAAAATGATCCAATTCTAATGTATCATTTCAAAATAAGAGCCCCTTTAAGTCTTCAACTTGGCTAACAGCTATTTTGGATAGCATAAAAAGGTCAAAACAAATTTAAAATAAGAGCCCTTTCTAGTTTAGAAATTGAGCTAAAATATTAGCTTTTCAGACTAGCACAAAAGTGGAATGATTGATTGATTATTTGTTTTGACCTTTTTATGCTATTCTGAATAGCTGTTAGCTCAGTGTCAAGACTTAAAGAGGCTTTTATTTTTAAATGAAACATCAGAATTGGATCATTTTTTTCTGGGTGTCTTCCTCATAAGGTCTGTTATCATCCTAAAGTGGAATGGTTGATTGATTATTTGTTTTGACCTTTTTATGCTATTCCAAAAAGCTTTTAGCTCAATTTCTATATTTTAAACGGTTCTTATTTTGAAATAATACATCAGAATTGGATCATTTTTCTCTGGGTGTCTTTCTCATAAGGTCTGCTATCATCCTGAAGTGGAATGGTTGATTGATTATTTGTTTTGACCTTTTTATGCTATTCTGAATAGTTGTTAGCTCAATTTTTAGACTTAAAGGGGCTTTTATTTTGAAATGAAACATCAGAATTGGACCATTTTCTCTGGGTATCTTACTCATAAGGTTTGTTATCATCCTGAAGTGGAATTTTTGATTGATTATTTGTTTTGACCTTTTTTAATGCTTTTCTCAATAGTTGTGAGCTCCATTTCTAGACTTAAAGGGGCTCTTATTTGAAATGATACATCAGAAAGAGATCATTTTCACAGAGTGTCTTCCTCAAAAGGTTTGCTATTATCCCTTAGTGGAATTATTGATCGTTTATTTGTTTTGACCTTTTTAATGCTATCCTGAATAGCTGTTAGCTCCATTTCTAGACTTAAAGCGGCTCTTATTTTGAAATGATACATCAGAATTGGATCATTTTCTCTGGGAGTCTTGCTCATAAGGTCTGCTATCATCCTGGCATGCAATGATTGATTGATTATTTGTTTTGACCTTTTTTTATGCTATCCTGAATAGCTGTTAGCCCAGTTGAAGACTTAAAGGGGCTCTTATTTTGAAATGATACATCAGAATTGGATCATTTTTTTCTGGGAGTCTTTCTCACAAGGTCTGCTATCATCCTGAAGTGGAATTATTGATTGATACTTTGTTTTGACCTTTTTTTGCTATTCTGAATAGCTGTTAGCTCAGTGTCAAGACTTAAAGAGGCTTTAATTTTGAAATGATACATCAACATTGGTTCATTTTCTCTGGGTGTCTTCCCTGTTAAGGTCTGCTATCATCCTAAAGTGGAATGATTGATTGATTATTTGTTTTGACCTTTTTGTGCTAGTCTGAATAGTTGTTAGCCCAGTTGAAGACTAAAAGGGGCTCTTATTTTGAAATGATACATCAGAATTAGATCATTTTTTCTGGGTGTCTTCCTCATACGGTGTGTTATCATACTGAAGTGGAATTATTGATTGATAATTTGTTTTGACCTTTTTATGCTATCCTGAATAGCTGTTAGCTAAGTGTCAAGACTTAAAGGGGCTCTTATTTTGAAATGATGCATCAGAATTGGCCATTCTTCACAGAGTGTCTTTCTCATAAGGTCTGCTATCATCCTAAAGTGGAATGATTGATTGATTATTTGTTTTGACCTTTTCGTGCTAGTCTGAATAGCTTTTAGCTCAATTTCTATATTTAGAATGGCTCTTATTTTGAAATGATACATCAGAATTGGATCATTTTTTCTGGGTGTCTTCCTCACAAGGTCTGTTATCATCCTAAAGTGGAATGATTGATAGATTATTTGTTTTGACCTTTTTTATGCTATCCTGAATAGTTGTTAGCTAAGTGTCAAGACTTAAAGGGGCTTTATTTTGAAATGATACATCAGAATTGGCCATTCTTCACAGAGTGTCTTTCTCATAAGGTCTGCTATCATGCTAAAGTGGAATGTTGGATCGATTATTTGTTTTGACCTTTTCATGCTAGTCTGAATAGCTTTTAGCTCAATTTCTATATTTAAAATGGCACTTATTTTGAAATGATACCCCAGAATTGGATCATTTTTTCTGGGTGTCTTCCTCATAAGGTCTGTTATCATCCTAAAGTGGAATGATTGATTGATTATTTGTTTTTTTTTACCTTTTTTATGCTATCCTGAATAGTTGTTAGCCCAGTTGAAGACTTCAAGGGGCTCTTATTTTGAAATGATACATCAGAATTAGATCATTTTTTCTGGGTGTCTTCCTCATAAGGTCTGTTATCATCCTTAAGTGGAATGATTGATAGATTATTTGTTTTGACCTTTTTATGCTATTCTGAATAGCTGTTAGCTCAGTGTCAAGACTTAAAGAGGCTTTTATTTTGAAATGATACATCAGAATTGGATCATTTTTTTCTGGGTGTCTTCCTCATAAGGTCTGTTATCATCCTAAAGTGGAATGGTTGATTGATTATTTGTTTTGACCTTTTTGTGCTAGTCTGAATAGCTAGGATTTTAGCTCAATTTTTAAACTAGAAAAGGCTCTTATTTTGAAATGATGAATCCAAATTAGATCATTTTCTCTGGGTGTGTTCTTTATTAGGTCTGTTATCACCCTGAAGCGGAAAGATTGACTGATTATTTGTTTTGACCTTATTTTGCTATCCTGAATAGTTGTTAGATCAATTTCTAGACTTAAAGGGGCTCTTATTTTGAAGTGATACATCAGAATTGGCCATTCTACACAGTGTCTTCCTCACAAAGTTTGCTATCACCCTGAAGTAGAATGGTTGATTGATTATTTGTTTTGACCTTTTTATGCTATCCTGAATAGCTGTTAGCTCAATTTCTAGACTTAAAAGGGGCTCTTATTTTGAAATGATACATCAGAATTGGCCATTCTTCACAGAGTGTCTTTCTCATAAGGTCTGCTATCACCCTGAAGTGGAATTATTGATTGATTATTTGTTTTGACCTTTTTATGCTATTCTGAAATAAAACACGATTTAAGCTTTTTCTTTGTTTTTAAAGGGCTCTTACTTTGAAATGATACATCAAATTTGACTCATGTCCACTCGCTTTTATCCAGAGAAAGTGTACAGTCATCTTGAAGTGAAGTGGTTAACTGATTTGTGGTTGATTTTTCAAATTCTTGTTGAAAATAAGGGCAGATTTGCATTGTTCCAGGTTTTTTTTGAAAAGCTTTTATTTTCAAATGATACATCGTCATAAATCATTCAATATTGCGTGGCTCACCGACAAGTTGATTGCTCATCTCGGGCGTGGGTTTTATTTAGAAGATCCTCCAGATCTACCATTTTACCGTAATGCCCAGGATATAAGCGCATTAAAGAACCAAGTGAGGGCTGGCTTGACCATCTTTTTCGAAGTGAGGGCTGGCTTGACCGCAGTAGTGAGACGGCTGAGGTGACAACGAGCCGTCTCCTGCTGTGCGGACTACGCGAGTGCACAGGGCACCCGGGCCACTAGGGGGCCCCAGAACTGCATGTTCAGCCTCATCTGATGAACCACGAATTAAAACGACCTACCTTTAGCAGCTATCTCATGTGTTTATTATTTCCCTAAATGCTAAAATCGTATAATGTTAAATATAGGATACAGATTAAATTGTCTGTAGTGACTATTTGTGTTAGTGCGTAGTGTTCTTGTGGCATAAATTCAGTCACCTTCGTCGGATGCACTGTCGCACTGTGAGTAACGTGCAAGCCGCTGACAGACAGGGTATCCTGATATTAATCACTTCTATAAAGCAATGATTTATAACTGGACATCATTCTAGTCAGTGAGGACGAACAGCGTTTATTTCAGCGGAGGAAGAAAAACGGAGGAAAAAAAACGGTTTCAGGATAAAGTTAAGCAATTGTCCGTGTTTATTTGTGTAACGTTGTGTTTTAAGCAAGTTTGCTCACTATTTGTCCTGCTAGCTGGCTCAGCTAGCCCTAAGTAAAGTTGGCTGGTTAGGATTTGCATGCATGAACTGCAATGTTAACGGACTGACTGACTGAAATGAGTGAGACCAGACCCGTTTGACAGATAACAGAAGCAGCGTGTTGTTGTTATCTTGCTTGTCATATCCAGTGACAGCTGTCTGGCAGATATTTGCCACTAAATTTTACTTAATAATCACTCAGTATTATTTTCTTAAATTGAATTTAAAGTGTATTTTACAGACCCGTAACTACAAGTGATGCTGCTTTTTAAATAATTCTAAGTATTGGTTATTATCTAAGCGACTTATGTATGTTAAAGGTTTTGGACACCTGTCCAGATCAGACAGACTTTGTGGCTGTCGAGCAAATTCTCATGGCAGCTTTCCACAGAGGGACAGGAGTCTAGCTGAAATCTGACCAATTTGCCTTGAGGACAGCCTACACTCTCTAGGTCCCTGCTTTAGAAAGTTTAGCAATCTTCTGACAACTCCAAGGGAGACAACATGCATATAGTCCAGCACAAACGGTTTTATGCTCTGCAACCATGCGCTGATGAGGGGTGAGCATCCAGTTTGGTGGCTGGGATATGCCTGTTGGCTGAACTCCTCTTCTGATCCTGCACTGACCTTTTCTTGAGACTGGTAGTTGTAGACCACTCTGTTACTTACATACTGTCCTTCAGTGCTGCACCTCTCGCAGCAGTTGTAGCCAATGTGGGACTTGATGCATTTGAGGAATGCTCTAGCTGGGGCATCACAAGTAAAAACATTAACTTTTACGTTTAATGTTTCATTTTGAAACTCCAACCCATGTTACTGGAGTGCCTTTAGTTCTGTTAAAAAGCTTCTTGTGTAATCAGCAACACTGTTTGGTTTTGCAGCTCCACAAAATGGCTCTACAATAAATGGATCAAGCTTTTTTACCCCACAAAGAACAGGCCAAATTTGGACGTTTGAAGATTTAAACAATGGCACACCATCTATATTGAAATTTAACTGTATGTTCGAGTCTGTTGGGGAAAAAAAGCCAGAATGCTCAGAGCACTATTTCAGAAGTCCTGTCTCCACACTAAAATACAGGAAGTCATGGGACCATAGATCCATGACTTCAGCTTGAGGTGGAGTTCCCAGAACCTTTTGGCAGTAGATGCCCATGTTTCCGCAAAACTGATAGCAGCTCATCAATGGATGTGCACATTTCCCTACTTTTACAACTTAATTTGCCAAATCAGTTTTAAGGTTACTCGATTCTTCCTCAGACAAATGTCCCATTTCATAGTCACTTTCACCATCACTGTCAGGAGGGTGATGATCATCTTGATAGTCAGCTCCTGTATCCAGCTGGTTGTGCAGCTGTACATCTGTTGTATCAGTTTGGTCCTGCGTCTGTATGTCTGTTGCAGATGAGGGACTGCAGCTTCATCAGACTCACTGGACTCCAACATTGCACACAGTTGTGCTTTTTGTCTCCTCCACTTTTTGAGATACATCCAGGAGCACAAGACAATAAAGTATAATCCTATGTTTAGTTTATATCATAGACTGTAAAAGAATGAACATCATCTTGCTGGGCTTGAAGTGAGGTCTCCACAAAAACTGCTCCCCCTGGTGGCTGGCTGCTGTACAAGTAAAAAATCTAGCTCTCCAGTCATTCCAGATGGGCTGTGGTCAAACTTAAAAAAATGTTTCTCACGTCCAAATGCTGTGGTAATTTAAAGATATAATTTGACTGCCTTGTATTCAAGTTGCCTTCTTTCTGAAGAGTTTTGTTTTCATTAGTTAAAAGAGGTTAAAAACAAGGTTTTATGTCACATTTAATGATAACTGACAGCTGCCGTTCTTGTTTATTTTTTTTTCGGTGATAGTAAAATATGTCAGGAGGTAGAGTCAGGAAAGGATTAGACTCTGGAAAGAAAAAAATAATTTATATTTTTGTCAACTGGCTCCACTCAGAATCCCTCATAGTCTCTACTGTGCAGACTCAGGCTGCACAACTGCTACCAATGTCTGCACCTGTGATGGGGGTATTTCGGCTTCAAAACTGTACAATGGGAAATGGCTGAGCCACACTGCCCACTCTATATACAGTCTATGGTTTATATGATTTAAGAATAATTAGAAATTTAACCAATTTAAAAAAAGAAAATTAAAAAACACGAAATGAGCTGCAAAATGCATTCAACTTGTGTAAAAATCTTCCACAACATGTATGGTTGTTTTTTTTTGTTTGTTTTTTTATGTATATGATTTGATAATTTATGGGGGTTTCCATACGTTACTTTAAAATCAAAACAGAGTGTAAGGATAGGTTTGGGTTCAACTCACAGTTGATGATTTTAAGTGGTGGCCTGGAAAAGAAGAGCCAGAAGAATTTGAATCGAGAGGCTTCCTAGTAGGGCTTGACATCCACTTTTTTGCTCACCCACCACTGGGGCTGGTGGTTTCCCAGAGTTACTAGCCACTCAGCATTTTCACAAGCCACAACTTTGTTGTTGGATAATTATGTTTGATATGATTAAAGTCGACAACAAAATGCTAAAGTTTACATGAATTTAAAACCTTTTTATGACCCCGGTTCACACTCAAATCAAGACTGCATAAATGTTTAAAGGTACAGGTCTATATTAGGTATTCAGTTTTGAAATGGTTGTGTGTGAGGCTGTGCTCCATTGATATGAAAATATGCAGTTCAGTCAGGAACACTCGTCATACAGTGAACCATTTATTGCCAAATGGATACAGCTAGAACTGGCGTTACAGCTCTGCTCTTCAGAGTACTCTGCTCAGCTGGGTAGCAAAAGGTAGCAGGGATAAGACAGAGTGATGATGTGAATAAATACGGCGCCTTGTTGTTAGACACACACTGAGATTGATTGAGAGGGGTTAGAGATTGAACATCAGCCTGTCAGCGAATCACGGCTGGGCGTATGACTTCTGTGTCCTGCGTGAACTTATGCTAACTCCACTTCAGTCTGGAACACTCCTGTCATGCATTGAACATTCATTGCTAAATGGATACAGCTAGAATTGGTGTTACAGCTCTGCTTTTCAGATTACTCCTGGGTTAGCCGAGCAGCCTGCTCGAGCTTTACGGGGAGTGCATAGCAAAACCCAAAACAACAGGGCCAAACACCAATTTGAACTGTATGCTGCAGCGAACGCCCTCCGGGCAAATGTAGTGTCCGTAAGCTGAAAGTTACCAGTGTCCCATGATTTCAAAGTTAGACGCGGAACCAGTTCAGCAGCAGTGGTGGTTTCTCCAATGCAGGACGAGTGTGGGGTGCAGAGTTGAGGAGGGAGACCACATCTTTGGCAGAGGAGACGGAGTCGTGAGGTGAACCAGGATCTTGACATGACTTTTCCTTTGTTGGTCAGGACTAAGGGCTCATATGTTTTTTCAGAGGGACGGCATTGAAGACACCAGGTCATGGATGACAAAGAATACAGAGAATGTTAGTTCCTGAGATTACGATAGATTAAACTTTAAGGTCTCTATCAGATTTAGAATGTTTAAGGTAAACAGTGCAGGAATAAAGATCTACAGAAATATCTGACACAGTGAGGTCATGCAATGGGGAAAAGCATTCAGAGCTAGATGTGTATTCACCGCACCCAAGCAACCAGTAAAAGTTGTGAGGAAAATCGTTCGAATAAAAGATCCACAAATGCTCCAAAACACCCCTGACTTAAGTGAGACACCAGCTTGTGAACAGAAGATTAAGTAAATGGAAGGCACTAATCCTTGCTGTCCGGATGCTCATTTTTAACACCATTGGACAGGAGATAATGTCAGGGTTTAATTACAAGCTACTTACTGCTGGATCTAAACATCTCAATTGGAATAGAATACCCACGAGATATGCTTTAATAGGACTCAGCTCAATAGAACTCAAAACAGTGAGCCATGAAAGCACAAATCATGGGAATGTTAACTGGAATGACAATAACTGAGAATGAAGAACAGAAAGAGGTCAAGTGGAACCATGCAGAATCATACATTCTTTAAAAATTGTTTTTTGCTAGTCCTTGAGTCCTTGCGTAAGATTCAGAGTTCAAGTAAGACTGCAGGGGCCCTTCAATCTAGGACGGGTTGTCTGAATGGTGGGCAATGCAAGCCTTGGGGTGCTGCAGGGGCAGAGGTCCCTGAACTCCAGGAATTTAAATCCAGGGTTCATACACATTTTAACCAACAAATTTCCATGATTTTTCAATAACTTTCCCATGACTTGGCAGCAAGTTTCCATGACAATACGTGACCTCTAAAACATCAATGTATGCATGAAGCATAGGAATAAAACTATGTCAAAGTATTGCTGCAGTGTAAATGTAAAAAAATAGATCTCATGACAATTATGGTTTTATACAAAATGAGGTTTATTGGAAAAAGGCATCATAAACATAGAAAAGAAAAGACAAAAGGGATGAATAGGACACCTGTGCAAAAAGAAAAAGACAAGACAAAAGAAAAAGACACTTTTCTTTCCATATTTTGGCTGTATTAAATCCCCAATGACCTACCACTAAGAGGAAGAGTACATGTGTGAATTTAGCTTATTTCTAAACCAGGTTCCTCAAAAATAAAGAAAGACCAGGGCCGAGAGTGGGTCATGGAAAATGTTAACACTGAGAATCTACTCATTTGTTGTGGTCTTCTGCTGACTCAGGGATCTTTGAGATGGTAGCACTTGAAGTCATATCAGAGAAGAGATGGAGAGCATCTTCCACCAACTCCAGCATCAGCAGGGTGAGTGAAGGATCTGTCAGGACTGTGTCCACTCAGTCTGTAGCAGGGGGGTCAATTGCCACCTCAAACCTCAAACACCATATTTCACACTCAAACCCCAATGTTTTTTTTTTCTTTTACATTTTTCTGTGATGATTTAAAATTGTTTGTTTGTGTTTCTTCACCAGATGTCTGATTTCAGCCACACCAACACAGGAGCAGATGACCTGATGGATTGTGACGACCTTTTCGAGGATAAAGACGTCACCAGCCTTTCTGCAATGGTTGATGGCAGCTTGTCATCTCCGAGCCAATCACAGGACAGACCTGTGGTCGTCCTCCAGGTAGAGGTAAAAAATGTTGATCCTCATGAGTCATCCTCCCAGGAGGAAATGGAGACAGGAGAGGACCAGCTAACCTCTCTGGAAACAGAACCAAGTGTCTGTGCTGCTGCCAGCTCTGAGACCAGAAATTACCCTGAGAGTGTTTCAGATGACAACAAGAAAGAGGAGACACCAGCAGGGAGTGAGAGCAAGAGGAAACTGACTGGGAGGTTCTTCAGATGGCTGAGGAGGAATAGAATCCAGCCGGCTCCACAAAAACCCACTGCTGAGGATCACTGCCAGGCCGACTCTGAGGGACCTGGAGAGCTCCCAGGGGTGAGGAGGTGTTTGCTTTCTGATTGTCTGCTGCTCAATGAGGACCACAAGCTGCAGTGACTCAGAGGATATGAAATGATTATCACTGGAACCACCAGACTCAAGACTGTCCTTTCTTCCTCTTTTTCCTCTTCTTCACAAATTGTGTTGTATCTCCTTTCATGTTCTGTCAAACCAAATGTTTTTGTTTCCAGAAGAAACTGACGAGGGAAGAGGAGAAGAAGGAGGAGGATTCTTCAGCAGAGGGAACTATCCAGCATCCTCCTTCTTGGATTCAGCTGGTCTGTGGCAGCGAATCAAGACGCAGAAGACCCAAAGGACCAAATCAGGACCAGCTTAAGAAAGCAGTCTGAATGTCATGTCACTGCCACCATTTACTCCCTCCTGACCCACCATTGCATCCCCAACTCCTGCTTAAAAACAAAAATAAAAGTTTTAATAAACTTTTATCAGAGCGCTCATGACTGGAGTTTTAAACTAACATGTAAGAGGTTGTTACTAAAAAGGCTTGAACACACATGTCTGAGGAAAACTGAGTGTGCCCATGGGTGTGTTGTCTTCATGTTTGTCATGTTACAGATGTTAAAAAACCTGAAGACCAAGAGTTTATTACCTGCAGAGGTGAAAAAGTCAAAAAGATGACAGTTTCCATCATTATATCTGCTTAATCTTTGTGTTTGTGCATTTTAAGTCAGACAAGCCTCTGGTATTGAAAACATCATTTTAACATCAGTTCTTACATCAGGTGAATTTTCTTTCAGACCAAAAAATGTTGATCTAGAAAATTTTGCTGCTTCTGTAAGCTAACCAGCTAGCTTCAATGAAGTAAACACAGTCAGGCATGTAAAATGAGGGCTTTCAAATTATCACAGTCTAAATTTATATTTAAGTATCAAATTCATACTTAGGATCACCATGGCAACAAGGGAACATTGCGTGCAGTATAAGGGCAAGAACTGGGCCAGCCGCATATTTTTCATTTGTTATCAGTATGATGTATGGAAGGGACAGAGAAAGGCCAAACTGAGATGGTGAAGTGAGACGTTATGTGGGCCAGAAATGAAAGTGCATTGGGGTGTGGATTATAGTTCAATGCACTAAAAAGGAACATGAATGTACAAATGTGTGAAACCCGAGAGCTTTTAAGGAATTTTCAGGGGTTAGTAAGTTATTCAGTTAGTTTGGTTAGTTAGTTAGTTTGTCAGTCAGTTAGTTATTAAGTAAGTTAGTTGATGTTTATCTCATCTTCCAAATTTTACATGTATGACCACTATTACTGTCATATAACATGGTTAAGTTATTTGAGATGAACTGTAGCCTATGTGACTATACAGTATCTCTGTAGTTATATCATTCATAACAACACTGAATCCAGCACCGAATGATATCCAGTTTCTGTAAACAATTGTTTATTGTTATGCCTCAGTAACAATGCTTTTCCATACATGCTAATAAAGATTTCTCAAATCTCAAATCTGAGTTGGCTAGCTAGCAAGCAAACCTCTATCAAGCAATCCATTACATGCTGTTTCTGATGCAATCATGGGAACACAATCTTATTTTCATTTTTATATTCTGGTTGATCATTAAGGGCCCCAATGTTTATTCTGTGCTGGCTAGAGAGCTTTCTGTTTTGATGTCCTTAAACTCTGTAACTTTCTGCCTCTGGACATCAGAACATCGTGTTCTCTGGGTGTTTTTAAGAGAAAGCTAAAGACCTTATACTCATAGACTGTATATAGAGTGGACAGTGTGGCTCTGCCATTTATCATTGCACGACCTCACTTCAAGCTGAGCAAGTGGACGTCCATTATTTTTTTGACAGTCTATACTTATACATTGAGCTTTTAATTTTGAATAATTTCTTTAAGGGCTAGACTTCCTTATTATTTTCACTATTACTTTAATAACAATTTTTCAAATTTGTTTTTTATCTCTAAAAATCATTTTATGATATTTTAATCATTTTTGTTGATCAATTTAATTCAGCCTATTTTGATTAATTAATTTTTCAATTTCTATCATTTTTAACTCATTCTAATTCATTTAATTTTTACTAGATCTTATGTTGATTTGTAATGCACAGATTTTTTCTTCTACTTAATGTATTTCATGAGGCTTATACGCGGTTAACTCTTGTCTCTTTTCTTTGGTGAAGCACTTGTGGCTGCATATATTAATGTATAAGAGGTGCTATTAAAATAAAGGTGAGTTTGAGTTTGGGGTTTACAAACTTGAAAACAAGGGGTTTTATAGCCTTCACAAACAAAAGATCCATTAATGCTTTAGAATAAAACAAAAATTCATAAAATAATCCTAAAAACTACTGAATTTTGTGGACACACTGGCCTATCACCAAGGTAAGATTAGATATCCCGCACCCCGTCACCTGTAACATGAACCCACCATCAAATGTTTTCGACAGGACGGATGCGTCAGCCATTATTGATTGGTTCTGGCACAATTACCCCGCCCTTTCCAAAACTTAATTGGTTATTTCAAGACAACCCCCGCCCCTTTGTGAATTCCACAGCAGACCTCTCTTCTGATTGGTCCAGCGGGTCTGAGTGCAGAGAACAACAAACAAGATAGGGTGAAAACCGTCGGGATGGATGCAGGTAAGCGAGATTTTACAGTAAAATGACATTTTTATCCGTCTTTAGCAAGCTATATAACGACAAAGTATCAACGTTCCTCCCCTGGAACCATATATCTAGATCTTTTACGTCAGGAATACGAACCCCCGCTGACGGACTTGTACTGCTTTGTAGCGTCTGTGACGTTCGCTTCCAAAGTGATGACTAAAGCTAAAAGCTAACAAACATTAGCCTGTCGTTATTGCTGAATGTGAAGGATTCGTCGTGTTGACAGCTCTGTGTCCAGCATTTAAACTTCATGTATGGGGCCAAGTTTTCATCTTTGTCAATGTCACAAGTCTCCCACTATGTAATATTTTCCCGTCCTTGGAGAAACAGTCAATGCTAACGCTGAGTTACGCCCAAGAGGAACATCTAAGTGGATGCACTGTCACCATCTCATCAGTTGTTAGGCTACTTCTGTTAGCACAGCCTGCAAAGCTATCAGCTATTAGAGAGTAATACAGTATGCAGAAAGACTCTATTAGATAAGTGATGGCACTCAGAGGGAGCCAGACTGGCGTCCTATACCCAGTATTAAACCAGACGAACTTATACTTCCCTGACTAATATGTCACTCTTTTCCAAATGTCTGTTTTTAATCATTATTTGATTTAGTTTATGCCAAATCAGCACATAACAGGGCTAACAGTAAGATGACATTAAAACAAAAATGTTGAAATTCAATGATGACTCACGATCCCAAAGATTTAGTTACAAGGCAGTTATATACTGGTACATAAGGACACCTGATTAACTTAAGAATATAGAATGTTTCTAAAAGGTAAAATACAGAAGTGTCATTATTAATATTAAAATATCTGTATTGGACGCCATGACAGTTTTATTGGAAGAGTGAGGGTGACGATTTAAAGGACAGGAGAGCAAAACCTGGACAAAAACAGGGTCTCCCAGGTTAGATTGACATTGCTTTTTGATGTTACTTTCGAAAAAGGTATGTTATCTAGCAAAACCATGATATTTGTCATTGTCCAGACCTGCATGGTAATGTTTAAGGGTGTAAGTTAAAGACAATAAGTTTTATATGTTCATAAACATTGCAAAACATGAACAGTAGGTATCCTAATACTTACCTTGCTCTTCCTCAGAAAAACAAACAAAACAATCTTAACAATAAAGAATTTTCAATTTCAAACACACTGTAGAAAGTTGATTTTGTTGCATTATGCTTCAGACAGGCAGTTGGCCTGCCAGTTCACCTATGTCTGTTGTCACTGATTTCTACAGCTTGTTTTGCGAGACACCGTTGAACCACTTTGAAATTTTGATTTAAAAAACATGCATTAAAAATGAAGGGTGAGGGATCAGTCATCCAGACTTTGACTTCTTGTGTCGTATACCCTTTAAAGGCATCTGGTACAGGTTGGCCCAGTTGTAAACCTGGCTGTGAGCCTGGTTTCTCAGACTGCAGAGGAAATTCTGCAAAGAGATATTTAAGGAGATTGCTTTTACTGCTTCAATTTCTTTAGGTCTTACTTATTTTGGTTCTTGTTTGCTAACAGCTGATTTCGCAAGAGAAACTTTCCCATTATGTCAATGTGTCATTTAGTGTTTAGTCTGTTAGCTTGTGTTAATATCAGTGTAGACTCTGATATTTGATGGCCACGTTCTTCACTCATAAACCTGACAACCTGTGTTGTTGCCTTCTGTGACTCTGGAGGACTTTTTAAGTCTGAGGAAATATTACACCAAATGTCTAGTGATATCAACCCAAGGTTATAATAGTTAACTAAAACGAAACTAAAAAGGAAAACTAAAATTTAAAATACATTGCAGTTAACTCAAACTAATAAAAACTAGAAAAGAAAACAAAATGATAAGTAAACTAAAACTGTATCTTGTGTTCACAAAACTAACTGAAACTAACCAAAATTAAAGACAAAATGTCCTTAGTTATAGTTTCTGACAATATTAATAGCCTTTAGGATTTAAATTAATCCGACACATTTTCCCAACCAATTTTACGACAGTTTTCGGCAGTTGTCAGTGCCGTATGGCACCATCACAACGATGTATAGGGACGAGCTTGTTTACTGCACTGACTGGCTGTGCACTGTGCTGCGACAAAACGTAGTGGACCAATGAATCAGAGCATCTGTAATAGTTAAATTGTTATAGAGTCCAAGCTCATATTATATTATTTTATATAATTTATGTTTATATTTTTTATATTAAGTTTATATTATTTTCTTGTGTTTAAGGCATCAGCCAACAGTTCAGTATCAGCATTGACTGAGCAGTGAGCACTATGTTGGACTGGAAAATAAACAGTATTACAAAATATTTACTCTCACCTTTTTCAATCCTGCACCTGGTTAATAAGGTATGAAAAAACTAAAACTAAACTAAAACAAAACTAAAACTAAGCCTTGTTGCAAAAATTAAAACTAAATAAAAACTAGAATGCCTGCTCTAAAACTAATTAAAACTAAACTGTAATGAAAAAAAATGTCAAAACTAACTAAAACTAAACTATAATCGAAAAAAAAATGTCAAAACTAACTACAAATAAACTATAATGACAAATCCAAAACTATTTTAACCTTGTATCAACCAGAGCTTAAAGACGTCATGTAGAACAGGAAGTCTGAGCTGAGTGGTTAAATATAAAATCATGTGGACTTTATTACAGAAAAGTGAATGTGAAGATGTCACACTAAACTAGTTACATTTTGTCATGTGTAAGCTGTAGTTATAGCATTATTAGGAACTGTATTGGGGCAGTCCAAGTAAGGACACACCACGGCTCTATGATGCAATCCAGCTGTAAAAGTCTGTCCCTGATAAACCCCTGGTGTAATACAAGTTCTGGGCCAGGACATGGGGCGTGACGTTTCAGCAATATGATAACCATTTCAGAAAACATCAGAGTTTGACTGCATCTTGGCAAAAGTGAAAGCAGAGTTGTTTCATTTTCACTTATACTGACCTTAAAAAGACAAGTGAGACATTGCAGAATATAAGAAGACCGACAATGGTAAAACAGCTATGAATTTTCACATAAAGTCATAAAGCTGTAGCTTTCTGCTGGACTGCAATAAAGAGGGTTGAAGTTTTTTCCACCTTTGCCGGGCCTTTTCTGCATTTGTAATGTCATAGCACTTTGACACATGTTACATTATAAACTGCGCTGTAAGATTACGCACATAAAATGAGACCCAAGAGGCTACTTTCTGGGGGGATATGGATTCAAAGTCTTAGCTGCTAGTATACTACATTTAAAGTCACGGTGTAAAAACAGCCAAGCAGGAAATAACTGGAATTCTTCATCCGATAACAGGTTCCCATCTGTGTTTTCTGACAGAGATCAACAAGTGAAGAGTTTTCAACAACAACAACAATTTCTACCACCAACACTCAGCTCTTGTTTTCTTTTGCAGCCACCTTGACGTACGACACACTTCGCTTTGGAGAGTTTGAAGAGTTTCCTGAGACCTCAGAGCCCGTGTGGATCTTAGGAAAGGAATACAATGCGCTCACAGGTATGACTGTGAAACACAAAGTGTGTGTGTTAGTCTTGAACCTCTTTCTTCCTGATTGTACTGACGTAGTGATTCCTGTATCCCCGCAGAGAGAGATGAGATTTTATCAGATGTCACTTCACGGCTGTGGCTCACATACAGAAAAAACTTCCCACCCATCGGTAAGTGAAGAGATGTGCGTCTTTGTAGACCTGAGACGTCTGGGTTTCATGTCTTCCCTCTAAAAAGAAGCTCATGCATGATTCTTTAATGTGTTCCAGGTGGGACAGGACCAACATCAGATACAGGATGGGGGTGTATGTTACGGTGCGGACAGATGATCCTCGGTGAGGCCTTGGTGTGTCGACATTTAGGCAGAGGTAAGAGGAAGCAGAAACATGTCTCTCTTGGTTTTGGACAGATGTGTGTAAATAAAAAGAGATTTTATCAGAGTGTGGCACTAACAGCTCCTCTCCAGAGAAACAAAGCTTGTTTTACACTGGCCTGATGAAGTGACCTTTTGTTCCCAGACTGGAGATGGGTCAGAGGGAAGAAACAAAGAGAGGAGTACATCAGTATTCTCAACGCCTTCATTGACAAAAAAGACAGCTATTATTCCATCCATCAAATTGGTGAGTGTCTTAACCTTTTTTACTCTTATCAGGGCCTCGCTCCGACTGAGAGTTTCCACTGAATGAAATCTTTATTATTTCTACTCTGCAGCTCAAATGGGAGTTGGCGAGGGAAAGCCGATCGGTCAGTGGTATGGTCCGAACACAGTGGCCCAGGTCCTGAAGTAAGTACTGAGAAGAAGGGTCAGTCTGTGCCAGATTCTGTCTGTTTGAAAACTTTTTTTTATCATCGTTAATTTTGTTGACAATCTTGTGAGTTGATTTTTTAATATATTTTTTTTGTTGTCATCAATCAAACTTTTGAATGAAGGGAATCAGTCAGTCACTCAGTCACTTAATATCTGCCATGAATCCCATAAAGTACCAACCATAAAGTTGTTTATGTCAGGAGCAGGACTCCAGGTAAAAGCTTGAAAATGAAAGGAAACCATGTGCAGACACAATGTGGTCTGACCTTTACAACACATCAGCCAGCTATGGAAACAACATCAGGTCTATGAAGAGTTACACAGTTGACCCACTTTTTCAAAATGATGTAAATTATACCTCTTACTGAGAACCAGCAGCACACTCACTCAGTGTTTACATTTTTTAACCAGTCTGGGGTGTATACAGTGCTCTGCAGATTTATTAGACCACCTGTCATAAAGAAGCGTGAACCATCCATCATCGTGAAGTGCTTTAACTCTGACTCTTTCTTTCTTTCTTTCTTTCTTTCTTTCTTTCTTTCTTTCTTTCTTTCTTTCTTTCTTTCTTTCTTTCTTTCCTTCTTTTTTCTTTCTTTCTTTCTTTCTTTCTTTCTTTCTTTCTTTCTTTCTTTATTCTTTATTTTCTTTATTTTTTATTCTAAAATTTGAGACAGAACACTAGAACACTCTTAGAAGTCAGAAATAAATCAAGAATAACAAACAACTAAGGATGGGCGAGTACTGACACCAAGTATCAGTATCAGGCCGATACCAGCCTTTTTCAAGGTATGGGTACTCGTGAAGGCTGCAGATACTCTGGGCAAAATTTTTTTACATCAGGCAAGTCCTCCTCACCACTAGTTGCTGCTAATTGCTGCAAATGTGCGTCAGGTCCTATTCAGACAACATGAATGAACCAGGGAGCGTTAACAGATAAACTGTTTTATTTTGCACTTCAGGTTACTTTTAAAAATACCTAAACTCAGACAGTTATTAGTTTTATTATGCACATTTAATATTGTTTTTTTTTATATTTATCAAAACATTCTAAACCCAGAGAGCGTTGTTTT
Organism: Halichoeres trimaculatus; assembly: GCF_033239565.1. NCBI lineage: Eukaryota > Metazoa > Chordata > Actinopteri > Labriformes > Labridae > Halichoeres > Halichoeres trimaculatus. Next base: position 31,658,719 of record NW_027437182.1, on the reverse strand, counting down.
TGTTTTATTTGAATTTAATGTCAGAGTGACTGTGCTGTGTTTGATCAAAATGATCTGTCACTGTTCATTGAAATTCTATGTTTCAAAAATACTAGTAGTATAGGTACTACTCTGTATCGGTGAGTACTCAAGAGGGAGTACTCTTACTGGTATCAGTCTGAAAAAAAGTGGGATCAAACATCCCTACAAACGACCACTAAAACACTTTACTGGGACAGAAATGAAAGTGAATAACTTCAATTTGCTTTTAAAAATTTATTTTTGTAGCTTTTTGTAAAACAGTTCATTTGGAAATTAAAGGGTTGACAACACTAATCATGTTTTAGCATTGAAGGTATCATTTTGATTAAATAGCTTGCTTTCAGATTAACCTTTAGGTTAACACAAGTGGCAACTGAGGGTCTGAGAACATGAGACAATACTGAAGTGCTAAAATCTGCTGTTTCTGGATTGTTCGCTTGAGGCTGGCTCTGGAAGTAGTGGAAGTCACAGACACACCAAGCCAAAAAAGCTGTTTTTAAAGCAGAAATTAACCTATTTACAGCCTGGTTCAAATAAAATGTCTCCTGTCTGAGACACTAATTTTACTACCGGCTCCCACTGTACGGGGGGGTGAATTTTTTCTTACGCGGCCGTTCAGAGGATATTAAGATTGCGAGCTCCCCCAATCAGAGGCACAGCTGAGGGTCACGTGACGGCAGGCGCCCTATAGCTGTAGGCGAAGCCCTTGCCACTACCAATATGGCTGCTTTAGCCAATGTACTTCATTTTCAGTTTCAGAAACAGTCAAGTGACGTCGGCAAGACTACGTCCATGTTTTATACAGTCTATGGGTTAACATGAAAATGTATTTGTTTGACAGAAACCTACTGTTAATGTAGGGCAGTGGTGTAATAACATTGTTAAGCACTGTATGTCCAGGGTAATATGGTCTTATACTCCTGAGCAGATTCCCATTTAGAAATGTCTCGTATGACTCCTTGAATGACTTTCCAACAGAGCAAACCAGGTAAAAATGATTTCCACAGTTTCTCCAGCTAACAGGTTTTAATCATAAGGAGACTCAAAATATTTAAAATCACAAAGATTATTAACCTCTTGAAACTTTCTCATATATTTCCTTTGTGAGATGAATAAAGGTGTATCTTATGTCATAGGTGAGCAGCTTCACAAGTCGATTATTTGACTTTTGATTGACATGAAAAAGAAACTGTTGAATTTTCTTTGATAATGTGGTTGTGTTTGAAAACTGTTTCTAATGTCATTATTTTTTGATTCTGTGGTTTCACACGTGTGTTGAATATATGCCCTATCTCTTTAATATTTTATTCACTTTTGTTTTTCAGGGAAAATGTATATCCCATTAATTCATTTAAGTTAGCCAAAAAACAGTTTCCATCAGCAGTCCCTGGTCAGATGTTGTGAGAAGCTTCCTGTGCTTTTTAAACCATAAAGGTGACACATTAAACCCATATTCAGCCCTTTATTAATGCAGCCTCCTGAGGTCTAAGAGAAAAGTTTGCGCTGTTCTTTGGTCAGATTATAAAATGGATGAAGCAGAGGAGAGGGGGGGGGTTTTGGACCATGTTTGAACCAGCTCGCTCTAAGCAGCTTCTCTCTGAACGGTCAGTTCTGGTGTCTCTGAAATGAAGATGTGTTCCTCCTCATTTGCATTTAAAGAGACGTTCAAGCAGCTCTTTTCTAGAAAACACTGGCAGACTTCCCAGATGTTTCGTTTTAAAGATATGGCTCAATGGGAATGTGACAGGTATTATTTCTATTAAAGGGGGACATATTCTGAATGGACTGGAGCGTGTGTGTGTTTGCAGACATGAGCTGACCATGAACAAAGGACTTGAGTGGCTTATATCACATCTTGTGGGTCAGTGGGTGTTGATATACTGAAAAGATGGATTTTCAGGATATGTCCCCTTCATAACAAGATGTTTAAATCTGTTTTCTTTTTCCTGCCTGTGCAGAAGCAAAGCTTTGCCTCACAGTGTGTCAGTGCTGTAAACAATTATGTAGTGTAAATGTTTGATGGCTGCAGCAGGAATGTGCACAGCGTCACGCATTCAGCATAAAACAGTGATGTCTTTATTCTGTGTGTGTTCCCCCTCCCACCGTCAAGCAATTAAATAGAAGACGCTGCTCCCTGTGGAGTTTTCGATTGAAGGAGGTGATTTTATGACATGTTAACAAACTAAAGTGTGATGTGTCTTCATGTGCTGTTCTGCTCTCAGGAAGCTGGCGGTGTTTGATACATGGAGCCGATTAGTCGTACACGTGGCGATGGACAACACTGTGGTCATCGAGGAGATCAGTGAGTGCACTTTGTGATGTGTGTATCTGCTGTGCTAGCAGACAGAGGAATAAGCAGTGTAAATGTCACTCTGGTCTTTGTGCTCCAGGCTGAATTATTGACAGTGCAGGGATTGTTTGCTGAAGAAGAGTTTCACCTAAACCTTACCGTTTTATAGGACAAAGGTTTTGCTGAAAACAAATAATGTCTGAGTGAGTGCAGAAAACACAAACATCCAACACATTCTGTCACCTGCCTGTGTGCTGAGCAAAGAGGAAACTTTTTAAAGTGAAGAGCTGCCATTGAATGTATCTCTGTGTTTCATAAACAGAAAGCTGCTGAGGCTGAGGTAGAAAAATATTCCTCATCAGCTCAGCCGTAAATCCTTTAATGGCTTTAATCTGCTGTCTCATACACGGAGGGAGTGCTGAGCACGTCTCACAGGGTAACTTTGTCTCCTGTCGTCCCTGCAGAGCGTCTCTGTATGCCCTGGCTGGACGGAGCGTGTGCAGACACAGGAGGAGTCGGGGAGCTGAACGGCTGCCTGGAGGGGGCGTGTGCTCTGTCTGAGGAGGAGACGGCTCTGTGGAGACCTCTGGTCCTGCTCATCCCTCTCAGGCTGGGCCTGAGTGATATTAACGAGGCCTATATAGAAACCTTGAAGGTGAGTGAAGCTCTGCTGTTTTCCTCAATGGTGTAAATACTTTTGAAGCAACTGACTTCTCTGTGTAAGAGTTTTCAATGACCACAGTGTCCTCTTCGGTTGTTCACAATACAACAAACAGATTGCCTTCTTTATGACTCAGGTATTTACAGAATAAGTCTTCACTTAAGGGACTGTGAGGAATTTCTAAGTGATCTTTAAAAAGTCTCCCTTCTAGATATATGCCTAATTGCCCACTCTTTGAAATGAGGTTATCAGCGCCAGTATAGGTTTTTTGTAAATGCTATTTCTTAGCTTTCTGGTCAGGTCAAACAGGATCGGATTGATTTACGACACGTCAAAGTTTAGATGTGAGAAGAGAGATCTGTGTTTTTCTCTGCTGAAAAAGATTTCTTAGACAGATTTGTAGTGCTGGTGGACACTGGAGCCTAACGCTTAGACAGAAAAAGGACACAGGAGCAGAGGAAAGATAAACAGGAGAGAGATAAAAGCTAACACAGGAGCTAAACTGTTTGTGATAATGTTCATACCAACCCACAGTCAGCAGTTATTCTGCAGTGGTCTGTTCAAACTTGAGAGTCTATCAATAAAATGAAGAGTGAGGTTACGTTAGCTCTGCTTGGTAGATGACTGGAAGGAAATAACCAGAATTCACTAACGTTACACATTACAGACATGTCTTAGAGCACCTGGCTGATAACAGCGCTACACATAGCCGGCTACTAAACTACTGTACAAACTGACCAAGTTTGCTTGTGTTCACGTTTCAAAGAACAGTGCTACATAACTGTTGATAAATACCTTAACTCGTAGTGTTGTATCTAGTAAAAAGTTGTCTTTAACAACTTCACAAACGCACACAATGTTAAGACTCCACTTTTCAACTGTGCTCTCTCTGAACAATCATAAATAATAGGTGTGGGCGTATCAATCTAAATATCAATAGTATCAACACCAAGATGAGTATTGGTAGTGGATCGATACTAGCGTGATGATATGGATACCGCAGTTTCTCTTATGTCATCCAGCAATTTACTTTACTCTGCTGTGCAAGTTGTTGCAATTGTGATTTTTTTTCCTAAAACAACTGTGGTGGTAGAATAATTATTTTATTACTTTTATACAATTAAAATGTTGTTTTATTGTTGTAGTTAGTTAAAAAAAAGCATTTTTATAACCTAAAACCTTTGTGCTGTGTTTTACCATAATCATGATCATAATCAACCAACTCAAGGCAAAATCACAAAATTATTCAATGATCATTACATTTCATGTAAAAAGTATCGGTATCGGTGATACTAGACCTGCATTTACTCTGTATCGAATCGATACCGAAATTCCCAGTATCGCCCACCCCTAATAAATAAACACTAAAAATCAAAACTAAAACACTTTACATCAAAACCAAAAGAGTTTAATAAACATGAAAAACTTAAGTCAAATATAGAAACATTTAAGTTGTGTAGTGCGCTGTATAAGAAAATGTAATGTTGTGTCTTCTTATGTCACAGACATTTACACACTCAAATATGGGGAAAAAATGGGTCAGGGTGCAAAAACACCAGGAATGTTTCAGAACTTGTGAGATAATTGGGAATAAATGAAAACACAGTCTGCTTTAGGGCATGTCTACCTCATGATTGATGAGTTACTACCTCAGTAACCAGTCAGACAGGGAAGAGGCTTAGCTTTTGTCCTTTTCACTTCATGCTTCGAAAACTCAAGATGGGGTTGAAGGAAATTGTCACAGGCTTTGTTTTGGAAGTTCAAAAACAAGCTGAAGTTGTTTTCTTCTTTAAACTTAAAGGCTGTGCTGTTGTTTTTCTTTAGATGTGATCCTAATTTATGTTTGTTGAAAACTGACAAACACTCAGGTTTCTTGAATTAGCACTGAGGCAAAGCGGTGTCCGTCTCTCCCCACAGCAATGCTTCATGCTGCCTCAGTCCCTGGGTGTTATTGGGGGCAAACCCAACAGTGCCCATTACTTCATTGGTTACGTGGGTATGTCCGCTCTCTGTGTTTGTGAAATGAACACTCAGCTGTGCACAGAACACTCAGCACATTGATGCCACCAACACAAAGACAGTGATCTAATTATAAACATGTTGTGTGATTGGTGTTAGGAGAGGAACTCATCTATTTAGACCCACACACCACTCAGCCTGCAGTGGAGCCGTGTGAAGACGGTCAGGTCCAGGACGAGACGTACCACTGTCAGCACCCGCCGTGTCGCATGCACATCTGTGAGCTGGACCCATCCATCGCAGCTGTAAGAACGCCAGGGAGGGTTTAAATAGACCTGAGGGTCTGTTTCCTAAAATAAAACGTTACTCAGATGTTCATTTCCTTTCTGCTTCCTGTCGTCTTTCAGGGTTTCTTCTGCAGAACGGAGGACGAGTTTGATGACTGGTGTATGCGCATCAGAAGGGTGTGTTCCTGCTCACATTGCTTGACTGAAGGAGACTGTTTGATTGTGGGAATGTATGTCATTGTATGAATCTCTTCCTCTTTCAGTGGTCTTGCAAACGAGGAGGCCTGCCCATGTTCGAGCTGGTGGACAGTCAGCCCTCTCACATGGTCAGCGTGGACGCCCTGAACCTCACTCCTGGTGAATGAACGCTGCCTCTTTGTGACACATTTCTCCTAAAACTCATTTGGTTAATATTAATTCATCTTTCCGTGTTGACGCTCTCTTCACAGACTTCTCAGACTCAGACAGGTTGGAGCGGTTCTTCGATTCAGAGGATGAAGAGTTTGAGATCCTTTCCCTGTGAGGGACAAACGAACAATGATTTACTGTTTTCGACAGTTGGCGAGAGTTTCTTCTGTCTCTTCTCTGTATCAGACGGGAAGCCTGAGAGGACGAACATTAACTGGAGACCTCTTGAGCCGGTCCAGCTCCAATGGTGTAGTCAGTGTGCATCACACAGCGTTCTTCTCAACAGCCACTGAATGCTCTCTGTATCCCACATCGAGACCGCCTGGTGGAAGCCGTAGCAGGAGCTCAGGACTAATTCTGTATGCACATCTTCCACATCCATGTGTTTCCATTCAAGTCTTAACACTTTAAATGTTTCTTCTGAAGTGATATGGTGCCTTTCCCTGACTCCATAATTTAAATTGCCATAACAGTTTTATGTTGTATAGAAACACATTGGTTCATGACGCCCATGGCTTACGCGGTTTGTCACTACTAACAAGTCTGTAACAGCCTGTAATGAAACCAAAATAAGTCAACTCAGCAGAAATGCTGTATTAATTATTCATGCAAAGTATCCTTGCCAAGTTTTAAACATGTACACAGGTTCATTTGAAGATTATTTATTTAATCAAACGCTGTATAGACAGGTGAACAACAATAGACATGTAAGAGGATTAAAAATAAAATAAATTCAGAATCTGAAGTCTGACCGTCGCCCTCTTCAGTTGCATCACTTTGTCAGATAATAGCAGTAACAGCTTAGGCATATAGCTGATTCATTAAACAAGCAATATCATAGAAAAATGTGCACCAAAAGTGTAGGAGAGTCATTCAGTTACTACAAAATATACACTTTCTTTATCTTAAAGCAGCAGGTTTGTTAGCATTTCCACAGTTCTCCCAGTGGCAGGTTCTGAGATGTGTTGATGGCGTTCAGGCTATGATTCGTGATGTCCTCGTGTACGCTGTCTACGCTCTGAAAAGCATCAATTACCTAAAACACACAAATCACAAGCTTTTAAAACATTTTCAATAAAAAAGGCTCATTTAAGTGACTCAGAGATCCTGTTTGGAGCTTTTAGATGGTTCTTAAGAGGCCTGAAATGAGTAATGATGCCTTTTTTATGACCTGCTGAAGCACATTAGGTGATCAGAAAGAAGACTGATCATTTGTTGTTATTTTAAATGCCTGTCACTGAAAGACTTTCTATGATCTGGTTCATCTTCAAGAGACTTAAAAAACAAAATACACTAAGATTCATTGAAAGTTACACGTTAGACATTTTGAAATAAAGTTTGATTTTTTTTGTCATAAAATACTTTGTACATACATATAACAAGCATACTGCTTTGTCCCGGGGTTGTCATAACCTGAAAGTTCCTCACTCAGGCTATAATTTTCTACATTGGTTTGTTGACAAAGATTATGAGGCCATATATTGTTGTTTTTTTTCAAATCACTGTCCTTGTAGAAAGCTTCCTGCAGTAGAAAGCCTCCAGTTTTAGGTAACCACTCCCTAAAGTTGGATCAAAGAACATAAAGGTTATTCAAAGCTGTATTCAAGACTTCACATTGTGAACTTCAACTTATTGGGAATTTGTTCACTTGGTTTAAAAATCAATTAGATAAGTTTGTTTTTCTGTGCTGCTTCCATGCAATCTTCCTGTTGTTTTGCCCCCTGCTGGCCACTACAAAGAAGTACACTGACTTTTGAAACCAAGCGGCGACATCAACTTATTTAGACACTGGTTTTAATCTACAGTTCAGACCAGCCTCTTACCTGCCAGTTGACTGACGTATCCTTCATCAAGTGTTCAAACTTCTGCTGGACTGTTTTCTGGAAAGCACTGGTCTCGTATCTCTCCTCTCCGTACTGACCTCTGAGAGCAGCTTCAGCTGGACTCAGCTGAAGAAACATGACGAGGTCTGGCTTTGGAAGTCCCACGTCAGGGCTCTTGCACCAGTCTAGACTGAAACCCTTCAAAGAGATGAAATATGTGAGTATCTGATATTTAAACCTAACACTTGAACTTTTTGTCTGATGGATGCAGAGGCTGAGGAAGACTCACAGGCTTGGCGCTGGTGAAAGCAACTCCAGAGAAGGCGTACCGATCTACAATCAGGGTGGTTCCTTGCTCCAGTTTCTTCTTCATCAGAGGTCTGTGGTCAGAGTGAGACATGAGATACAGCTGGTTTATGAAGCGTTCTTCTGATTGGTTGGTAGACTAAAACAAAACAACCTTTAGGTTCTGGGAATAATGAAACGATACATTTTTTTGTTAGCAAGCTATGCTTTTCTCCGGGAGGCCCTAAGCGCACAGGTAACAACATAGCTTTTATCTACACAGTGATAATGAATAATTTCAGCTGCTTTCATACAGCCTTAACTTAACATGAGATGATCACAACTTGTATCACTGAAGTTATAAAAGCACTAAAATACAAACAAAAGTAATAATCTTTCGGACACAATTTAACAAGCTTATGTCATCTCAAGATAAAACTATACACCTGTATCAGTCTGTTATAACAAGACAAATAGATTAAAGCCTGGTTTGTACTTAGGTGTTGACTCTATTCTGTAGCTAAGTGGTAATGGCTAACACCATACAGCTGATCCATCAACAGTTCAGCAGTTCACTGTATTAAATAGAGCAGCAAAGAAAAGAGAGACGTCAGATAAGGTGGAGGAGTGAAAGCAGAGGGCAATGGTGACAATGCAGGACATTAAAGGACATACGTACACCTTGTCTCAGCGACCCACTTGTTGCAGGCCTAAATAACTTGTATGGATGCATTTACACATAGTACAGAAACCCTAAAAGGTCATGGTTAAATATATATCGTCTTCCCTGATCTCACAAGCTTGTTTTCCTAAGATCTTGGTTTTCTTTTCTAGTTATCTCAAGAGAACACACTAAGCTCTTTTTCTTTATCCAAAACCATATTAGTAAGTTGATTGCTAACATTAGCCAGAAGATGGGATGCTAAGCTGACTTTCTGCTGCTGCACACATGATTGAGATAAGTGGAGGAAAAACAAGCAAAAGCACAGAGAAATACTTCAGCAGCAGACAGACAGTATGGCACCATAACCTGTATAAAACATGTATGGCACACATTTTCTGGCTAATGACAGCAGTCAACCCACTGATTTGATTTATAGACCGTCAGGAAATGTTCTCATTATCTAGGAAAAACAAGGTAAATCATGCCTTTAGAAAACAAGAGAAAAAGTCAATGTAATAACTGGATTTAAATTAGAACGTATGAGAAAATATAAAAGGATAGAGTTATAAGCTTTTAGGGCGTCTGTGGCGTCAGGCTTCTGTAAACATTAAACCCAGTCATGCTGTCCCTAAACTGCCTGCATGTGAGGTAGACTCGCCCACTGTATACTCAGAAAATTTTCTAAATCAGGGGGGCATCTGGGAATACATACCCACTTTTTCTCTTTTTCTGTTTAGTGTAGTTTGCGCTCTGTTTTAGTTGCATTACCGCCGCCTACTGGTGTGAATATGGATTACAAATACAATGCCACAACACCAATGTAATAGACAGTCCGTGAGACGTCCAACATTAACAGAGTGATACGAAAGAAACACAATTTGTGGCTGCAAGTCGTAAAAAGGGTGATGACATCTTAAAAGTGCATGTTAACTTTTATAAAATGCACCCAAGTCGATACAAACCGCTTATTATCTTGTTTGCACTTGTGGAAGCTGTTTTTCTAACAGCTTGACTTCTGCTTTTCGAAACTTAAGACCAACATAGCAAACTACAGATCCAACAGAAGAGCCACACTACGAGCTACATTTACATGCGACCTAACTAGCACGCGTAACGAGCACTTCCGCACTCAGTTAATTACATAAACTGTTAACACCTGTGTCCTGCACCTTGCTGCCCCACTTCAAATGTCTGCCGGGGAAAGGCTTTGGTTTTAGTTTGCGTACTAACTTAACTTGCAAAACACTTGCAGTCTTAACCCTGAATTATGTTCATTCCATTTTTTAAGAACTACTTCAAAAAAAGAGAGTGTATGTTTTTCAGAATAAGTGGAGGTCTTACACCAGCTCCCAGCGGTTAGCAGAGAAGAGCAGATGCACCGTGTGGTCCTCCAGATCGCTCTTCTTCTCCAGGTAGGCGCTGATCAGCTGTCCGATTGTCGTTGTCCTATCTGCCATAAAAACCGAATCATGGTGTGTTATATTAAGGTGACATGGAAGTGACAGCTTTTATTTCCATAAAACAGTTGGCTGAAAGCAAAAATCCAAATCTAAAAAAACTGTTTTAGCGCCAAACCTTACCGGGAAACCGCATCATCTCAGCCGGTCTGCCGTTCTGCTGCAGCGCCTGAACGAGCTTCTTACACTGGGTCGTTTTCCCGGCTTTGTCCACCCCCTCCAGGACGATGAGAGCTCCTCGTTTGCACGCCATTTTTACAGCTTCGGGCTTTTTCGAGTGAAAAAGAAAGCAAACGACGTCAGACCTCTCCAAGAAACTGTCCTCTGCTAAACGTTAAACAATATGGATCCTTCTTGGCGTCAACATTTACCCGCTTTTTCCTACAAACCCAACATCAACACGGAAGTGACGTACTTCCTTTATTGACTTTTTCCGAAAACTTTATTGACTCAAGACCATCGACAGCTGAACACGTCTGAACATCGCACCTTATGAAATGTACATTAAAGGGCCAGTAAGGAATTTCTAAGTGATCTTGAAATAGTCTAGTTTTATATATTTACTGATCATTATCCACGGTTTAAAACCAGATTATCAGCACTAACACTGGTTATTTTTAAATGCTATTTCCCAGTATCTGTGGATGTCTCAATAAGTCAGTTTAACATCAAGCAATGGGTAGAAAGATCTTTCTTTTTTCCTGCTGAAAAGGATTTCTTAGATTTCATTTGCAGTGATAACAGACACTAAAAGAAAAAGATAGAAGAGAAGAAAGCTAAATGCGATAGTGATAGAGTCTTGGACAAAGTAAAGTAGTGTTTGAAAGACAATCTGCTTTCCCTTCATTAGCTACCAAAATGTACACCTTGGCGAGAGTCATATCTTTACAACAGTATCTAATGGTGCTCATGGGAAATGGAGTCTTTATCTGGAAAAACTCCAGCTGTTCCTCACAGCGCCTTAAAGGACTTTGAGTTTTTAACTGGTTATCAAACAGACTGAATTTAATACTGACGCCTCATAAAGACATACTAAACCCAACAATACCATTAGTGGCAAGAATTTTGTCTGTATTGATTTTTTTAGCCAACTGCCAAAGGGCTGATGGGAGTTGGGATGAGTTCAGGACAAAACCTTGATTAAAGACTGGAGACCACTCTCGAAGCTCTAAAGTTTCACCCTTGTGTCCTCCACTTGAGTTGTTCACTTGATCCTAAAATCTAATAAATGGGATCCTAAAATCTAATGAATAGCTTATATATCCAGTGTTGCTGAGACATCCTAAAGTAGGTTGCATTAATGAGATTGCAGTTAATGGTCAGGTACTCACTGAATACAGACTAAATAAAAAATGAACAGGTCAATTGATCTGTATACATTTAATCAGGACACAAAATAAACGAAGTGCAGCTTTTTTTCACGTGAAAGCATTTGTTAAACATACTTTATTAGAGTTATTACAGCGCACAAGTGCAGAAAAATAAACAGCTGTTAGAGCTGACTGATAGATGATACAGAGGTGATCAGCTGACGCCGTCATCACTGACAGACGCTGCTTTATGTGACATGTGAAAGAACTTCTCATTTAGAGTGAATCTCCTCATTCCCTCTCTGCATTTCCTTCATCTCTCCCATGCATCTGGTGGGAGCGACTAAGATGACGAGTAAACATAAGAGCAGGAGGAGAGGATGAAACGTTAGAACTTTGGGAGTCACTCGGCTGTTTTTGAAACCACATGTGACCGTATCAGAAGAAAGATTAAAGATACTGACAGAAGCTTTAATGAAAGTATTTTAACTGATGTTTATTAAAAATGAGAGTGCATAACATTTATTTTTGTTACTTTCTGTGAGAGATTGTATTTTAGAGACAGCAGTTGTTATATTGTTTTAAAATGTTATTTGTAACTTGTTTGCTTTTGGTGTTGTGAGTCTCTGGTTTATTTTGCACTAAATAGAGTGACATAGCTCAGCAAGCCATTTGTTAATCGAAAAAACTGCAATCTCGCTACGTTAAAGCTGACTTGACAAGTACAGAGATTCAGTCATTCAGTCATTTTCTCAAGTGTGTACAACCACAGCTCAATATGACGCACCAAATATTTTCTGTCTGTTGGATAAAATTCTTTATTTTCTTTTAATTCAGAGCATTTTCTTATTCAACACCTACAGCTCCAGCAGAAAAAATGTCAGATTGAACTGCACCAAATGAGTAACCACATTGATAATTTATTTCTTTTTACACTCAGTGTTTCTCTTTTGAAAGTAGCACTGATTCAGCCTTTTCAGTGCCTGACATGTCACACTTTGCTCTTATGGCAGTGTTTCAGAGCGTCTTTCAGAGCTGCTAACACCATGTCAACGTTAGCTGTGCTGCTGTTACAGCCCATGAGCCCTACACGTAGCACCTGAAATGATCAAAAACATCCAGAAGTTAGGAGACACATCCTTTCATCTGGTCTAAAGGAACTGTGTTAATGATGCTCACCAGGCCAACTGATGGTCCAAGCCCTCCAGAAATCTCTAGGTTATGTGTTTTCATGATGTACGTTGTGATCTCTTTCCAGTCGTATCCATGAGGAGCAACTATTGTGGTCACTGTGGGCAGTCTGGCTTTCTGAAATAAGAACATAGAAACAGATCACTCAAGCAGAGGTTATTCCATACAGTCTCATGACAGCATTAAAATTTCAAACCTACCTTTTCTTTGACAAATAGTTTCAGACCCATGCTCTCAAGGCCTGCGTGGAAGTACTCTGCCACTTTTTGATGTCTTTCCCATGAATTCTCCAGACCCTTAGATTAACAGGAAAAGTTATGAAAGTAGACAAAACATTCCCATTTTAGGGACAAGTCATTTTAGGTTCATGCATGTTCATTTTAAAAGCACCAACAAGGATGTACAGTATGATGTAAACAGCCAGCACTTTAAGCACAGTGAAGTTATGAGCTAAAATGTCTTTTCATGCTTACAGGGAAAATGCTAAAAAGCCTGTTTTTTGCAGAATAATCTTTACCATCTGAGTTTAGCATTATTCAAGATTTTTGGTTCATCAGCCAGTTAAATTTAAAGCAGAGCAAATTATTAAAGTCAAAGCGAAAGATAATTTTTAAATTAACATTGCAATTCCTTAAATATTTTTACTGTTTTTGTTTTTAGAAATTTATTAAGCCCAAAGGATATAGAAAACACTAAGTTCATCAACATTTATATATTTTCTGACACTCATCCTGAATGTTAAAAGTAGAGAGCTTCTGGATCTTATATGCAAAGCGTGAGCAAGAGTGAAAAATTTGTGCACTTAAAACTTTTAACTATCCAACAAGACAACACTTCACTGGGTTTAAGAATAAGTCTGATTGTGTGAAGGTATAGTCAGATTTTATCTTCCTTTTATTTTTTTTTAGGGAAGCAAACATTATTGTATCATGTTTTTGTCTTAAAAACAGGCCTGTGTCCTTTCGTGTACAACATAAATTTAAATCCTTGATAATTCCCACCAGATGTAAAAACCTAAGTAAGATCTAACCTAAGGAAAGATTTATTTCAGGTCGTACCTACCAGCAAACAGCCGACATGTCTGTGTCATCTTCCCCTATATTGACAATAGTTTGACACAGTAATGTGGGATCAGATTTGAAATTATGAATATTTTCTGTTCCAAGTTAACTTTAAGTTTTTATGCCTCTCTTTGAGCAGAGGACAGTAGGTCAAGTAGGAAACATGATGCATAAAGCTGCATGTTTATTTTTGATATGTTTTAAAATAAATAATTAAATAAAGCTGCAGGTTAAATCTAACCCAGGCTACTTGATTCAAGGACAGTAGACTCTGTTCATTAGACATATGATAATCACTAAACCAAACAAGCACCCCTGTGTTTCTTTCTGTTTTGGTCTGTACATTCTGCTTGTTTGCTTTCTGTACGTTACTGTTAAAAACTGTGAGAGATTCAAAACATGGCATTCAAACACATGTCACACCTCTTCAGCAAGAACAGCCAGGCTCTCCCTCAGAGAGTAAAAAGCAGTAACAGGCCCTGTGTGGTGATATCTGTAAAGAAAGAGTTTTCAGTCATTAAAATGTATGAATATTTAAATCAAACAATGCCTTAAAATGTTATATCTTGAAGGGTTAAAAGGAGACTTGTCTTACACTCTTGAAGGCTTCTCATCACATCCCCAGTAGTTAGCAAGCCAACTCAAATCCAAGAAGAACGACACAGGCTTTGTGCTCCGGTTGAAGATTTTCTGGCTGTTGAAAAATTCATCTGTTAACATCTTTAACGTATATTTTTAAACCATCACTTTAATTGAGGTTTCTCACCATGCTCTGTCACTGAAGGAGATGGGGGCTGTACCCGGGGGAGCGTTCAGGACTTTTTGGGAGCCTGTGTAAAGGATGTCAATCTCTGCAAGCACAAGTATCACCCAAAAGTTAAACTAAATGTCTTCAGAGCAGACTTTATAACATCAGTGAGCAGGTTTGAATACTCCACCTTGCTGGTCCATGCAGAGAGGAGCCCCACCAATCGAAGCCACAGAGTCAACCAGAAACAGGCAGTTATATCTGAAGGAACAGATCAAACATCAATCAAACTGTTCTCCTCAGACATCTTTGAATCAGCTGTGTCATAGACGTGCTCATGTTGCGTCTTACTTATGACACAGCCGTCCGATACCGTCTAAAGGATGCAGGACTCCTGTAGAAGACTCTCCATGTGCCAGGAAGAACACAGCTGGTCTGTGTTTGGATAAGGCCTGTAGAGAGAAAACATCATCAGCACAAAGACTACAGATGAGACAGGAAAATGTATGAAATGTGATAAAAGAAGAGGGATTTATACTTTCTCTATATCTTCATTTGATAAGAAACCACCAGGAGGCGCCACAATTGTATTCACTCTGGCTCCTGTTGAATTGAAATGCATGAAACAAAAAGCCCTCAGAAGAATTGTTGGAAAACCCTATGAAGATATTCCCTCAGTGAGCAGATTATGCATGTGTGAATAATGTTCAACAAAACTCCAGCACTTAGCTGTTTAAAACAATCATCTATCCTTGTTGCAGAAGGGCTAAACACTGCGTCTTTTCACTCCAGGGTGGTTTAAAAAGCTCAGAATATCCAATCATCACCTATTTTACAGGATAATTAAATGTTTGTAAAGTCTGGTTAGAATAAATAAGAATAAATAAGTTATAGCCAGGAAAAAACAATGTATATTTAGTAAGGTCTCACAAAACTACATGTGGATTGTGCATAGGCTACTTGTCTAAAGCTTAAAGCTCTGTACATTATGCAGAAACTCAACAACTCTTACAGCTGACGCCTTTTAATGAATGAATTTATCATGATGAGAAAATACATGGGTTAAAAAAATGTTGTTTCCCACATGTCCAGAGTCAAGTTATCCAGCATCTACCCAGACATCACTCCAGTCTGTGGCAAATGCAATTGTAGTGATTCTACCCTGGTTCATATGTATGGGCTGTGTCCCAAATTACAGAAACTCTGGAGTGACAATTTCCAAATTCTATCAACAATACTAAATAAAAATCTCAGCCTTAGCCCCACCCTCGCTCTGTTTGGTGTTGCGAGTGGAGAAAACCCCCAACTAACTTCCATACAACAGCATGGTCTCCTTCTGCTTGACGTCAAGATGTTATGTCCAGTCTGAAACTTGAGATGTTGCGTTTTTCTATCAGTAGCTCAAAGAAGAAAATTTTATGAGTCATGGGAACCTTTCTTATCCTATTTTCATAACAATCTATCTTAACTTTTGTGAGATGTGGCTCTTGACAAAACAAGATCTGACTCTGTGTGGTGTGCTGCACACTCCAAGATTGTGTGCCTCTTTTTTTTGTATTGTCTGTAAAGGGGGGGCTCCTGCACGGCATAAAATATTAATGTCATTGTCACAGTGATCTGCCCTAATTTGTAAATATTAGTTTTCCTTGTGGTATTGCTGAATATACTTGCCCAACCCTGGTGGTTTGAGATTTGTATTTCTATATGTATATGTTTTTATACATGTTTATATATGTTTTAAATGTACTTTCACATAAAACATTAAAACTCAATGAAAATATTTGAAATAAAAAAAAAGTTTTTTGGGGGGCAAAAAGTCTGACTAAAAAAAAAAAAACATGAACAATCCAGGTCCTTATCCTGCCATAAAAACATCCTGACATATTTTGCCCACACCGCCCCCTAATGGAGAACATGTTCCTTGGTCAGAAGCAGAGTTTGTTGATGTTTACGCAGCACGTAACACTGCAGAAAACTGACCACAGATCATCTGGTATCAGAGACACCTGAGGGACAGGTGAGCTTTGATCTCATCAGTCTGAGATGATGGAACAATGAGGTTTATGAACACTGAGAGACTTATTTTACACAAAATCACTTAAAGACACAGTGAACAAAGGGAGCATTCATACGTTACTTTCATGGTTAATAAAGAAGATAAAGAAAGAAAGCAATTAAAGTGTTAAAAATGAGCCTTCATCACTCTTACCGATCCTTTCTGCCATTTCGGCCGCTCTTTCCCCCCATATGCCGTTGACTGCAGACAGCACACTCTCCCCAGGCTCCACGGCGTTAAAGATGGCACACTCCATGGCAGTGTGTCCGGTGCCGCTCACAGCTAAAGTCACCTTGTTCTGGGTCTGGAACATGTACTGGATTCCACTTTTGATGTCACCCATTATCTGAAACACAACATAAACTTATATTAGCTGAGGAGAAGTTTGAAAAGACTATATCTGTACTGCTAAATCAGACTGTTGCTCTTTCTGAGTGGGATACCAAGTGACATGATGACCAGTACACCTGTGTTAAAAAGCAGACACTGTAAATGATCACATTTATTAAGCAACATTTCTGCTTTTTGTCTTTTTTCAGGAGGCTCAGTTACCTCAAATATCTCTGGGTGCATGTGTCCGATGACGGGATTGGCCCCGGCCTCCAGGATCCGTGGAGGAACATTTGAAGGTCCTGGTCCAAACATGTGACGATGAGGCACCACCAGAGGTTTCTGCAGACATTTTGGTGGAGGCACGGAGAGGGACGACATGTTTCCAGCTGTGAGACCGCTCAGTGGAAGCACAGGAAAAAATGTGGAGCAGGTAAAGTGACGCTCGAGCAGAGTCCTCCCCTCAGTCTGACCACTGAGGTCTGCAGGTCAGGAGTCTGTCACAACACACTCTGCCTTTATCTCTGTCTCCGTCTGTCAACAAAGACTGCTCTCTGGGCCATACGAGCTCAGCTTCTGCTTTTTTAAGATACAAAGGTCACCCAATGTGACATCAGGTGTTAATGTTTGACTGCCCTACCTCCAGAGAATCAGGATTAACCATTACACTGCTGCCCCAGTGAACTGTACAAACAAATGTGTGTCAGACATTTATGTGAAGATGCTCTTGGGCCTGAATCTGAATCAGCTTGTTAATAGTTTCAGAATCCTTCAATAAGAATTAACACTTATCGCTAGAGACACATTTTGATTATGTGCACAACAGAATCAAGACTACAAACATTTTGTTTATTCATGTTTATTCTGAAGATGATAAAAAACAGCAAACTAAATATGTCCAACGTCTACATACAGTCTTTGATGTGGCTGCAACAACATCTTTGACGTTTTCTTTGAACGCCTTTAAAAGTAAGATTTATGAAAGTTAGCAGAAAAATATAGTTTAAAAAATCCTGATTTTTTTCATCATTAAATCTCAGTCATTCAGAAAGTGTGACTTGTTTTACAGCCCCGGTGTTCTGTATAAGAGCTAACACAGAGGACCTAGACCTTACATTTTAAAGCAGGCACATGGGTTTTATTCTTATACATGATGTTGAGGGATGATCATATCAATTTCTATTGAAACACTTGAAAGATAAAAATTTTAATATCGTAATATATCCTTAATCTTTATACCCTTTTTGCACCCTAACCCTAATCCCATAAGAGTTTATTCATTACTTAAAGTGAGAATAAGTAGAGCTCTGAAAGTCACATGAAGTCACTTAAAGCTGCTCAAGAAGTTAGGATCTCCTCTGTCATTTTTTTTTTGTTTGTTTGGATGCACCAAATGTTTCCTCTGGGTCAGGGGTCTGCAACCTGTGGCTCTTTGACTCTTCAGCAGTGACTCCTTGTAGCTTTAAAAAACATTATTGAAATGAAAAAACAAATCTCACAGGCTATTGATGATTAATGACACTGACACCAAGGGGAATCCCAATTTAACATTTTGTTGAACTAAATATGCCTCACATCTGTCAATAAAGCCTGCCACCGCTCCACTTCACCTCCTACAACTTCAACAGCCCACAAACTTCCCCCAACACCTGTGGCTAACCTCAAGTTTTACAGCTCTGGTAAGAAAATCAACAGAAAGACAAACCTGGAGAAAACACAGATTTAAATTCTGTGGAGGGATTAATTCAACTTCCAGGGCCCAAGCTTAATATAAATGCTCAATATGTGGAAACACATTGGCAAATAAAAAATAACGAGTTGAGCGACACTATCAATATATGTTATCAAATTTAAGTTTTCTTTTTGTAGTTCTACAGTTTCATAAACTCACATAACTTTGTGTTTAGCTAATTATTCCACATATTTTTAAAATATGTATAGAGTTTTATTTACTGTTATGTTTTAATTGTGAAGGTTAAGTAGATTTTGTGGCTCTGGAATGACTTGATAGTAACGGTTGCAGACCCCTGCTCTATGTGATAAACCTGAGCTGGAGGCTGGCTAGTGAAGCACCCAGACTCTTCTACTACAGAGCCATACTGTTGTAATTTGTTCATGGTGTAGTTTGGTGCTATCTTGCTGCTCTGTCACTTCTGTTACTCGCAGCATGGGGAACTATCCCCGTCTTCACTTCTGAGAGACTGAGTGACTTTTCACACTCAGCTTTGTTAGTGCCATGTTAAAAATGAATTGAATAGGTTGAGAAGTTGTCCAGGTGTCATTTTAGTACAAAACAACCTTTACAGTGTTTTGTTGTCTGTGTCCCAACTGTTTAGAAATGAGATGTTGATGATCAAATCTAACATTTTTTTCAACCTAAAAATAAAAATAACATTTCTTAGTTTCAACATTTGAAGTAGTTTTTGAACAATTATTAAATCGACATAACTCTCATAATTATTTTACACCTACACAGTAACAGTCACTAAATCAAAACCCTACAAGTTTTTCAATTTTTTTTCCCAAGTTCCGAAAGTGACTGGATCACATCCAAAGCAGATTTGAAGATGTATTAATGTGTTTTATATGACGACAATAATAACTAAGAATTTGACTCATGTAATATAGCATGTCCAGAAAGGTCAAATTCAACATTCACATTAAAAACATCAAAATGAGCCACAAAACTTTATCTTGAAACATACAGAGTCAATATTTGGCTGAAATGTGGTCAAATCTGTAGCATATCATATCTGTTTGTCACTAAAGAAGAAAATTAATGAGCTGAACTGAGAGATGTGACATGTGAGGTGTTTGCAATATGGTACCAGTCATAACAAAAAAACTTTTAACCTTACAGTGTCAAATCCCGCACACTGGCCAACTTCCAGAGAGAAAAAAAATTAATATCACGTTTCATTTTATTCCCTCTGTACTTATGTCTTTTGGAGGGTCCCTTGTCCATCAATGGAAGATGTTTTAAGCCTCATATGTTGGTTTCCACCTCATCAGGTCGTTTAATTATTTATTTATTCGACCTGTTGTTTTGTGTTTACTCATGTGTAAGCAATTCTTGCAGGTATGAGTGTTACTTCCTCTTTTTGTCTCTTCCTATAATGAGAGTGATCATGTTGTATTTTTTTCTGACTGAAGTCACTAGTTTTTATTAATGTACTCAGTCACGACATGTTTTGAAATTGTTCCTTTTAAATGTTTTGTAATTTATTAATAAATTCTAATTGTATTTTATTTTTAAACGTCTTAGTGATTGGTTGGAGCCACACAACCACTTCTTTGTTGGCTGGCACAAACATTAGCTCAACAAAGGTCTATGACCCAAACGTTGCATCATTAAACGTTTTTTTCTCTGTGGAAGTTGGCCAGTGTGCGTGATTTTTCATTTTCTACTGTTAAATTTGAGCCTTTTCGTCTTCATCTGATGCACCTGCTCATGGAATAGATGTGCAAAGATCTGTGCTGTTTCTAACCTTACAGTGTCAAGTTCTCTCTTTTCCAACATCTGATATGCTCCAGATCTGGCATTTTACAGAGCTGTGTTTGGACAGTATCCACCAAGGATTTTATCATATTCTGCATGTCAGACATTAAATTATCCAAGATGCAGCTGGTTTTATTGCTGTTGTAATGATCAAGGAGTTATGAGGTGATAAACTATGTAAATCTTTTTCTCTATTATTGTTAAAACATTCTTTAAGAGTCTTTAGTTATTGATTTTAAAGTTTAAGTGGCTATAAAGAACTTGAAACAGAGTCCTTATTTAGACTTCTACTCATAATTTGGCTAAAATCTGTCTCTTAAATCCATAATCTGTCACTCATACAGGGATAAGACATATAACTTCTTGTTAAATTAGCAGCTGTTCCTACTTCTCATAAACTGTTGTAAAATAATGTTCAGGTCATAAAGTATAATTTAAAGCATGTGAGTTTGTGTTGTGTGATGAAATGAAAAACACGACATTAAGCTCTCTTATTAATGGACTCACATAACAGAGCTCAGATTTATTCTGTGTTATTACAGCTTGTTGTTATCTCTCTTTACAGCTGGGCCTGGTTTCTCCTCTGAGGGATGAGGAGGTGTTTCCCCAGGGGCTCAGGGCAGAAGGAGCCCTCCCTGTACACCAGACGCCCCCTGACAATGGTGGCACACACAACGCCTCGCAGAGTGACGCCGAGGTATGGAGTAATCTGTACACACACACACACACACACACACACACACACACACACACACACACAGACACAGAGAATGATGAGCTCAGAAAGTGGCTTCTTACCTCATATATTTATCACATTTAATCTGATTTACCTTGTTTTTATGATGCACATTTTCTTCTTCAATCTGTGAGGAATGGAAGAAAATTGCTCTGAGCAAAATCAGACATATGAAGGTTTTCATTGTCAGAATAAGTGTGAGAAAAAGCCACTTTATTAGGCACACCTGTCCAACAGCTTGTTAACACAAATTTCTAATTAGCCAATCACATGACAGCAACTCAATGCATTTAGGCATGTAGACATGGTCAAGACGATCTGCTGCAGATCAAACCGAGCATCAGAATGGGGAGTAAAGGTGATTTAAAATACTTTGAACGTGGCATGGTTGTTGGTCTGAGTATTTCAGAAACTGCTGATCTACTGGGATTTTAACCCACAACCATCTCTAGGGTTTACAGAGGATGGTCCCAAAAAGAGAAAATATCCAGTGAGCAGCAGTTCTGTGGGACAAAATGCCTTGTTGATACCAGAGGTCAGAGGAGAATGGACAGACTGGTTGGAGCTGATAGAAAGACAACAGTAACTCAAATAACCACTGGTTACAACCGAGGTCTGCAGAAGAGCATCTCTGAACACACAACACGTCCAACCTTGAGGCAGATGGGCTACAGCAGCAGAAGACCACACCGGGTGACCCTCCTGTCAGCTAAGAACAGTAAACTGAGGCTACAATTCACACAGCAACACCAAAACTGGACAATAGAAGATTGGAAAAACGTTGTCTGGTCTGATGAGTCTGGATTTCTGCTCCACATTCAGATGGTAGGGTCAGAATTTGGCATCAACAAAATGAAAACATGGATCCATCCTGCCTTGTATCAACAGTTCAGGCTGCTGCTGCTGGTGGTGTAATGGTGTGGGGGATATTTTCTTGGCTCACTTTGGGCCCCTTAGTACCAACTGAGCATGGTTTAAAGTCCACAGCCTACCTGAGTATTGTTGCTGACCATGTCCATCCCTTTATGAGCACAGTGTACCCATCTTCTGATGGCTACTTCCAGCAGGATAACGCTCCATGTCTTAAAGCTGGAATCATCTCAGACTGGTTTCTTCAACATGACAATGAGTTCCCTGTCTTCAAATGTCCTCCACAGTCCCCAGATCTCAATCCAATAGAGCACCTTTGGGATGTGGTGGAACGGGAGATTCTCATCATGGATGTTGAGCCGACAAATCTGCAGCAACTGTGTGATGCTATCATGTCAATATGGACCAAACTCTCTGAGGAATGTTTCCAGTACCTTGTTGAATCTATGCCACCAAGGATTAAGGCAGTTCTGAAGGCAAAAGAGGGTCCAACCCAGTACTAGCATGGTGTACCTAATAAAGTGGCCGGTGAGTGTAGATTTTTTATACACACTTTGAATTCTCGTTCTGGGTCCCATATGACCAGATCAGCATCATAGCCGGGGGCCAGGCTCCCCTTCTGCTTGTCCAGACCACACAGCTGAGCTGTTTTCCGGCTGAGGAGTCTCGTCACGTCACTCAGCTGAAACCCTCTCTTACTGGCTGAAGTCCAGAATAGAGGCAGACCTGATGGTGGTTGAAATGGGAGGTGTGGTTAAACATGTTGAATACAGATGGAGCTCCTCTCCTGAACAAATTCACGGTGTCATAAATGCAGGGTCGGGTCAGGAGGTATGATGTTTCTTTGGTTAAATCTGTGGATAAAGCGTCAGAGCCTTCCTGCTGTCAGACTTTGACCGTTTCTCTCCGTTTTCACTGAACAGTAAATGATTGTTCTGGCGCTCAGATTCTGTTTACCTCTGCGTGAACTTTGCTCAGTTTGGGTGATTTTCAGGATTAGAGTTTGGAAGAAGGAGGGAGAGAAGGAAACAACTAATCCACTTTAAAAGGAAATCTGCATATTAATTCTCTGTTATTCTGCCCCGGCCTGGTTTAGAGTAGAGTGTCTCCTCCAGCTGAACACAGCAGAGGATTTGTCATCTCCAGACAAATCCTGGAGCTTTTCCTCAGACTGGGATAATGTGAAACTGTATGATGGACACCATAGCCTTAAAAACTGTGTTGTGGTGTTAAACACCTCAAAATGAGATAATTTAGGGCTATTTAAAATAGAAGTTAACAAAAACAAGACTTGTACTTCAAACACTGAAATTCAACTCTCAGTAAAATGTTTAAGTGAAGTAAGAGCTCTCAAAGTAGAGCTGATAATGTCACACATACACACACCAGGGATCAAACCTCACCTGTCCCTCAGGTGTCTCTTGTCTGCAGTGTTACTTGCTCCGTAAACATCAGCAAACTCTGCTTCCGACCAAGGAACATGTTCTCCATTAGGGGGCGATATGGGGAAAATATGTCGGGGTGTTTTTATGACAGGATTAGGATCTGGATTTTATCAGGATTTTTTTTTTTTTTTAATATTCAGATTATTTTGACCTGCTAACAGTATTTGTGGCCACAAATATTTCCCATCCTGCATTCTGAACATTTTTTTTTAACCAGTTTTTGTCTTCTCTGCACCGTTCCATAACTGTAATCTCTTTGTGTCCTCTGATGTGTTTTTTGAACTCTCACATTCATAAATCCATTTAAAGACGTCAGCTGTAAGAGTTGTTGCGCTTATGCAGAAAATGTAAAAGCACACATCATTTAGAAAAGTGACATGATTGATATATTATAGGATGAAAGAACATCCAAGTTAGAGCTATAGACGTCTGCAGCCATTATTATTGTCCTCTGCAGTCCCTTGGGTGCAGCTTTAGATGTTATGGTCCCTGTGGGATCAGTACAGACGTGGCAGATCTTCAGACTCTCTCAGATTAGATTTGTGGTTCTGCTATGGGGCGCCGATTGTAAAGTTGCACACAGTGCAAATAACAACATTTCTCCACATTTAGCTAAAAAACATCACTTTTTCTGCACATTTACAGAAATATTTGTAAAATATATTCGTCAAATACTATACATAAATGTTGAATATTTTATCCAAATGTTAAATGTTATTTATAAATGTTATAAATAAATGTCCTGATTCTAAATATTTATTTCTCATTCTAAATGTTTAGCTAAGACTAAATATTTAGCTAAGATTTATAAATATTTTATAAAGATTTCTTGATATTTGAAAAGATTTCTAAATATTTAGCTACGTTTTTTAAATATTCAGCAAATTTGCTAATTCACACTCCTGCCCGCCAGAAGTACAAAAATAAAAGTTTGAGGAAGCGGTTTTGAGAATGTCAAGCTCGACTTTTTCCATATCCCCCATCACAGCAATTGGTACGTTTATTTTCTAACGGCGGATTTAGCCGTCTGTGTTTGACTTTCACAAAACCCCGCTTGGCTGGATCGCTTCCTCCAACTTTTATTTTGGTACTTCCGGCGGGCAAGAGTGTGAATTTGCGTGTTAGCAAAATATTTAGAAATCTTGACTTCATATTTAGAAATCTTAGCCTAAGATTTATAAATCTTGACAAGATATATTTTTTTTAATCTTTGCAAATATTTAGAAATCTTTGCAAAAGATTTATAAATCTTAAAAAAATATTTAGTTTTAGCTAAATATTTAGAATAAAACTAAATGTTTTGAAACATAGCTAAATATTTAGAATCGGGACATTCGTTTATCACATTTATAAATAATATTCAACATTTATATATAATATTTGACAAATATATTTCACAAATGTTTCTCTTAATGTGCAGAAAAAGTGATGTTTTAGAGCTAAATGAGGAGAAATGTTATTTGCAGTGTGTGCAACTTTACAATAGGCGCCCCATATTCTGCCCATAGACTGTATAAAATATGGACGTAGTCTCCAGGACGTCACCTGACTGTTCCTGATGCAGAACAATGGAGCCTATCATTGGCAGGGGCCACATTGGAAATGCAGACTGAAGAGGTGGGGTTTGGGTCTCCACACTAACAGCTTTAGGATGCCTGTCCGTCACATGAGCTGTGGCTGAACTGGCAATCTCAGTATCTTCTAAACCACTAAGTTAGAAACCTCCCCCTTGTACAATATGTGCTGACAGAAAGTAGTGATTCAGACCCAAGCTGTTTTTTAAACCAGGCTGTAAAGAGGTCTTTTAATGTTTGTTTTTTTGGTTTGGTGTGTCTGTGTTTTCTGGTCTTTCTGCAGCCAGCCTCAAGTACTATCTCACTGAGCTGCAACTTTTAGCACTTTGTCATCAGCTTCATTTTTAAAACAGGATGTTGCCCCTTGCTCCTGCTGCAGCCTGGGTTGTTAACTTCAAACGAGTCTTTTATGGCTAAGGATTCATTTTACTGTGTTTTAGTTGTAACAGATATTTACATAAAGAGCCGCAGCACAGTGTGGCCGAGGTAGTGTCCGATAAGTCCTGGTACATGTCAACAATGCTGGTCAAAGAGTAGCGTCATTGGTCTGTATAGCATGCGCTGTGAAACTGTTCCTAAAAATAATTACTTTGACTATCAACAGTGATTACAGCTCCATATCAGTAAAGTTACCAAACTGTAGAGAGGAGATTCCTCCCCAGGCCTGAGTAAAGTCTCCACTCTCCAGCTTCTTTAGGTCAGGGGTGCAGGGGGAGTGATCAGACACCACCATGTCAATGTGTCCATCTCTCAGCGCAGACCACAGCTGCTCCTGCAGGGAAATAAATCAATAATCAATAAAGCTGCTCAGAGTCAGAGCTGAGTTTTACAGCAAGGCTTATCACTAAAAAACAGTTGATGTGTTCACCTGGTTCATGGATCCTCTGATGGGGGGGCAGCACTTGAACTGTGTGGCCCCTGCAGGTATATCCTCTGCGCGCAGGCTGAGGTAATGGTGGGTGGTCTCCACTGTCAGGGGGGCTCCGGCCCGTCGAGCTTCCTGGATCAGTTTTAACGGCTTTGCCGACGACAAGTGGACGATGTGACACCGCACCCTGGAGCAGGAAGAGTCAGGGTCGGTTCTTTAATGTGGATTTCTATGTGCTACAGCCAAACCCTGTGAGACCTGCTCACTCTGATTCAATAGTTAGCTGTAGACATGCTGTTGTTCTTACTGGTAATGGAGGCAGAGCTCTGTGACAATTCGAATCGCTTCAACTTCCATGATGTCGGGCCTGGACTGCAGAAAGGTGGAATACTGAGAGGGGTCTGACATGAGGAGGGATACAGAATATATCAGCAGTCAAACATTTTTTTCATTAGGTCTCTGCTTTGCATTTTTAAAGATTTTATTTACAGAGAGCAGGGCAGAGTGTTATTTAACACCAGCACGGGGTTGATGGAAGACTTTGTTGATAGTTTCTGGTTCCTTATAATGCTTACACATTTTATTTTTTCCACCTAAAAGTAGAGGAAAACATAGTTTCAAATCCGGTAGACTATTCTCATATTACTAAGGATGGGTATTGATAAAATATCATCGATATCAACGCCCTTATTGACTCTGCTTATTGATACGATTCTTTATCGATTCCCTTATTAATTCCTCCTGTGAATCTCCTTTGTACAAAAAGTAGCTTTACAGGTTTTCTGTGTCAACAACATTTAATTGAGTTTATAAGTGAATAAATATGTAATTAGTCACTGGATCTGGATATCTCTTGATGAAAATATACAGAAATAAGTAGAATCATGTGTCATGTGATGTTGATGTACTGTTTTGTAAATTATTATCGACTCAAGTAGGCCATCTAGTGTCTCGTAGTGGTTATAGCATTACTCTAAGTTGTTAGGAAGCTTGCCGTAGTTATGACGTCAGCCATGAGACTGCAAGTGACTTTTCTTTCATTTGCCTGTTAGTATTTTGACATTTGGAGTTTTCAGCATTTTTCACAAAGACCATGATATGTTTCTGTGATTAAAGTTAAAATTCTTTTCTGAGATCAAAGTTGTACCGATGTATCCTAACTGCTGGCATACTAATGCAATTTCCCATGTATGTTAGCATCAAGCTAGCACTGTTTTGTTGATACAGTTTTTGGTAAATAGAGAGATTTATACCACGTTGAATGTATTGAATTGGAATCTCTTGCGAAAGTAATGTTCATTTCTTTGTTAGTTCAATTCTTAAGTAAAACTTTAAGCTGATAATCCTGAATTAGAGTTTTCTTGGGAAACGCTATCTAACCGCTAAGCTAAGATAGCTGCAGTAGACAAGTCGACTTAAGGTCCTGCAGCTCCGGCATAGTGTAAAGAATCGACAAGGGACTCGTTAAGCACAAAGGCTTACAATGTTGATAAATTGAACCATTTCTTATCGATTCTCAACAGGAACCAGTTTTTGATTCCCAACCCTACATATTACACATATTACAGAGCTGTATCCAGTGTAAAGGATCAGTTTGATAACAAGAATTTGTGCTGTATCTGTAGACATATTTGAATATACTTCTCTGCAAGTTCCACTATTGATTGATATCAATACTTGACACGACACAAAGGTCTAGCCGGATATCAAATAAATCAGCACTGCTGTGAGACATATTGCTCCGCCACCACTCACAAGCTTCAATGATTTAGTGATGTGGATTTTAGTTTGCCGTTTGATGAAGAATGAAAACCTTTTAGAGCTGCTTAGGACAATTTAAGCTCTCACTGCGGCCAACAGACCCTCAGTGTTTGCTTTGGATCTGAAGCTGCCATCAGCACCTCCACTTTATATTGGCAACGTTTCTAAGAATTTCTGATGACAACTACAGGCCAAGTGATTTACATTTTGTTTTGGAAACTCTATTGAAAATCTTTGCGTACACTAACACTATTTGAGACTCTGAACTCTTGAAGATTTAAGATATTCAAACGACGATCAAAATGATTAGTATCGGGTACAAAGTCAAAATGTTTCAAAAATGATTGTGACCAGAACACTGATGGCACAGGCTGATGTGTAGCAGTGTAAATCATTGTTACCACCATCCTCCTCTGTTGTTGGCTGAACGTCCCTCTCAGCATGGAACTGAAGGACAGGGAGCAGAAGACACAACAGTAATAGGACTTAGTCATAGCACAGAAAGTGAATAATCAGCTGGTATGTATAGAGATGGTCTTGTACCAGCAGGACACTTCCTGTTCCTTGCAGCTGCTTCATGGCTGAGTGTAGGTCGCTGTCGCTCACATGGGGGAACTCGTCCACTCCACTGTGGATGAGGAAACACTTAAAACCTGCCACTCCAGCCTGGATCATCGGCCGGAGCTCCAGCTGTAGGAGGACACCAGTTCCTCACGTTGGTTATAATTTAGCACACACTGAGAGTTCAGTTTATTAGTTTATCAGTCTAAGCTGTCTGCTGTACCTCGTTACCAGGAATGACTCCTCCCCAGAAGGCTGTGTCCACAAAACACTGTCCTGTCGCCTCACGCCGCTTCTCCTGAAAGTTACCAAGTGTGGTAGTTGGAGGGATGCTGTTTCTGTAGAAAACAAACAACAAAATAACTGGAAGCTTAAAATAAGTGGCATACACTTATATCACTTAATATCATTATACTTGGAGACCTGAATATTCATGTGGACACCCCCTCCTGTCACCTTGCAGCTGAATTCCTTCAATTACTGGACTGTCTTCATCTCAAACAACATGTTGATGTCCCCACACACAACAGAGGTCACACGCTTGACCTTATAATCACCAACTTTGCCCCCATCATAAATCTGTTGGCATATGATATAGGAGTGTCAGATCACAGAATAATCTCACTGGAGTTGAAATTGTCCCAACACACCAAGCCAAAACGCCAAATTCACTTCAGAAACATAAAAAACATCAACCCAGACACCATGACTTCTGACCTCCTGCAAATCCCCCCTGTAAATTTCACATCCACTACTGACGCAGTTGACTTCTACAATAACACCCTGAGCAGAATCCTGGACCTCCATGCCCCCATCAAATCACGAACAGTCACCTTCTCACGCTCTTCCCCCTGGTTCACTTCAGAGCTTCGGACCATGAAAGCAGCCGGGCGTGTACTGGAGCGGCGAGCTGCACATTCTGGACTCACTGTTCATAGAGAGGCCTATCGACAACACCAAAAAGCCTATTCAAAGTCACTGAAACTAGCACGGTCACAATTCTACTCCAATATCATCAGTAAAAATCCTGGTAACTCAAAGCAGCTTTTCTCCACCATAAACCATCTCCTCAAGCCACAGACTCTCCCAAACATCAACACCACAAAAGAGCAGTGCAACAGTTTCATTTCTTTCTTCAGAACGAAAACTGATACCATCCGCTCCCTTCTCTCCAGCTCCCCTCCTATAACTTCTCCTACTGCTGACCCACAGATTAGAACTCTCCAGCCACTTTCCTCCTTTACAGATACCTCTGAACAAGAGGTTGAGGACATCATCCGCAGGATGAGACCTTCCACTTGTGCCTTGGACCCTCTTCCGACAGTACTGGTCAAATCAAATATCCATGCTCTCAGCCCCTTGATCACCCAAGTCATCAACCACTCACTCCAGGCTGGTCATGTTCCATCTGCTCTTAAAACTGCTGTGATCAGACCCCTTTTAAAAAAACCCACATTAGACCCAGAAATCCTCTCAAACTACAGGCCCATCTCCAACCTCCCGTTCCTGTCCAAAGTACTGGAAAAAGTAGTTGCTGCCCATCTCCAGGACCATCTAAACTCAAACTCCATCTTTGAAAAATTCCAGTCCGGTTTCCGTTCTTCCCACAGCACTGAAACAGCTCTGGTCAGAGTCACAAATGACCTACTGATGGCAGCAGATGCCGGCACACCATCACTCCTCATCCTCCTGGATCTCTCCGCCGCTTTTGACACGGTCGACCACAACATCCTCCTTCAGCGCCTCCACCACACCGTAGGACTCTCTGACTCTGCCCTGAGCTGGTTCAAATCTTACCTGTCTGGAAGAAAAGAGTATGTTTCTCTGGGGGATGCAAAATCTGAGACACACACCGTCACCTGTGGTGTCCCTCAAGGGTCAATTCTTGGCCCCACCCTTTTCATCCTATACACCCTTCCACTTGGAAGTATCATCAGCCGTCATGGAGTATCATTCCACTGCTACGCTGATGATACACAGCTCTACATTAAGACAGACCCTTTTTCATCTGCAGCCCCACTATCATCATCATCATCTTCATCATCATCATTGGCTCTGAGCACCTGCCTTGAGGAGATAAAGGCGTGGATGTCAAACAACTTCCTGCAGTTAAACAGCTCCAAAACTGAAGCCATTTTAGTTGGCACACCGCACCAGGTCCAGTCATCCAGCATTACCCACATTAACTTCTCTGGTCAGCACATTCCTCTTTCATCAACAGTCACCAACCTGGGTGTAAGGTTCGACAGCCACCTTACCTTCCACACTCATATAAAACACATCCATAAGACCTCCTTTCACTTCCTCAGAAACATTGCAAAACTCCGTTCTCTACTCAGTCTTTCAGATGCTGAAAAACTGGTCCACGCCTTTGTCTCCTCAAGGCTTGACTACTGCAACGCACTCCTCATCGGGACTCCTAGCAAGGGCCTACAAAAACTCCAGTACATCCAAAACAGCGCCGCTAGGATCCTGATGAGGGTGCGGAAGTACGACCATATAACACCCATCCTTCACTCTCTCCACTGGCTTCCGGTCTCATTTAGGATTCAATACAAACTCTCCCTCCTAACCCACCACTGCATCCATGGAAACGCCCCCCCATACCTAAAAGAACTTCTCAAACCACAAACCTCATCACGCCTCCGCTCTGGTAACAACTACCTCCTTCTGCCCCCCAGGACTAAACTGTGTACAATGGGTGATCGGGCATTTAGCTCAGCCGCTCCTCGCTTGTGGAATGCCCTCCCTGAACACCTGAGGGCTCAACAAACAACAGACTCTTTTAAGAAGGGCCTAAAAACCTTTCTTTTTAAAAAAGCTTTCACTGAAGGCATTTAACCTCTTTGTAATCTTGTTGTTTTTAACCTTGTTTTATTGTCGCACTTTGAGATCGCTTTGATGAAAAGTGCTCTACAAATAAAATTTATTATTATTATTATTATTACTTAAGATTTTTAAATGAATAGCAGTAGAAAATACATTTGTAACTGAAACTTTTTTTTTCCTTCTTCATCCTTTACTAAACTTCAATACCTGTCCAGTTCAATGAGCTAAAATCATGTTGTTCTGGGATTGAAAAAATCCAGGAACAGTGAATTTCTTAATAGAATAGGACAGAACAGAACTTTATTGTCCCCTTGAGAAATTTGTCATGGACTCAGTGCTGACACAGTCCAACCCCCCACCCACACACTGAGAGCCATTTAGTAATTTAATGTAAGTGTTAAAAAAAAAGAGGAAAATGTGATGTTATCTGTGAGATAACCAAAGAAAATAACTGAGCTAAAGGACTGAAAACTTTAAAGTTGTTAATTATTCATTCACAGGTGCAAAATACCTCCAAACAGAAAATAAGAGACAAATCTGGTTCTGCAAAAAGTGGCAACAGTGCTTTAATGCAAATTTTTAAAAAAAGTTGCAATCATTTTTTGTAACTTGTCTTTATTTGACAGTCATTTAAACTTGAAAGATTAAACACACAGCTGACTTTTATAATTGGATGTATTTATTGTGAAATTTTGAGAAAAAAAAAACCCATGGAGGACACAAGACTAAAGTTTTGAAATGGTGCATTAAACTGTTCCGAATGCAGGGTAAGAAATATTTGAGGGTAAAAATGTGGTTTTTAGGTCAAAATAGTCTGAATATAAAATATTTTCTGGGTCAGGAGCAGAGTTTGCTGATGTTTACACAGAAAACTGACCGCTGATCATCTGGTTTAAGAGACACCTTAGGGACAGGTGAGGTTTGATTTCATCAGTCTGTGATAATGGAACAAGGATCTTTGAGCACTGAGAGACTGATTTTAACAGGAATCGCGAAAAGAAAAATTTCACAAATAGAGCATTCATGCGTTACTTGCAGGGTTAATAAATATGTCAGTGAAAGCTGCTGGTCCTTGGTTATTTTTCATAAAATAAAATGTGGCCCTCTGAAAAAGTTTTCAAATATATCAGTCAAATTAATTTTGAGAAAGTTGTATCCTGTTTTTCTTTTCATCAGCACCTTCACCCTTGTACCTTTGACCTGGCATGTCCAGCCTCTCGTAGTAAATTCACTTATTATTGGAGATTTAACTCACAGCGGCATGTCCACAATGGTCGTCACTCCCCCTGCTGCAGCAGCCCTGGTGGCGGTCCAGAAACCCTCCCAGGAGGTGCGGCCTGGTTCATTCACATGTACATGACAGTCTACAACGCCTGGCATCACAACACTGTCCCCAGCATCCAACACCTGCAGTCACATACACGACACATTAGATCCAGGTGTAACTTCCCTTGTCATCATCTTAAATCTGTGTCAGCTTACCTCCACAACATCCTCCAAGAAGTCCCCATCAGAGAGTATTTGGCTGATTTTCCCGTCCTTTATCACAACAACAGCAGGACGAACTTCATCACCGAGCAGCACCCTCTGACTCCTCACAGCTCTGACAGTTGATCCCAGCTCCATGTTTGTTTTTAATAAGAGTTAGAGAGCAAAAAGCCTGCCCTGTCTTTGCTTTAACTGTTCAGATATGATCTTTGCAGTCCTGTGACCTGCTGCTGTGGTACCACCCCCTGCTACAAGAGTCAAAGGGTCAGCTTTTGTTTACTCTTCTTGTCTGCTGGACTGAATTTCAACTGCAACTATTCACAAGTTTGGACAAGAATTAATGTGTACATACTTAAACTTAGACGCAAACAGATGACCCTATGAGCCAGAATCCTTTCTTTGGGAATGATTCAGGAGGGTCAAGTTTTTAGAGTTTTTCTTACATTAACCAAGTTTTTAATCTGCTGTTTTCTGTTGGCTCTTTTCTGAAGCACCTGAAGTAAACACTTCATGTTTGAACTGTGTGGTATAAATAATGGTACATAACTCTTGAACTCAGTGGCTAGCCAGGGAAGCGTTATCAGGCATAAATGAACTATAAGGCAGCTGGGCTGTGTGAGGGGAACCTCTCACTCAGTATGGGGTACTTTTCTTCAGTTTGGGGTAATTGAACTCCAAAAAGCCAACTTTACCCCTTCTTTTTGGGCTAATATGAAAAGTTCCCCAATTTGAACCTTTATTTTATGCTAATTTGAAAAATACCAAATGTATCCCTTCATTGTGGGCTATTTTTAAAGTTGTCTAAATTCAGCACTTTCATTTTTGGCTTCATTTTAAAGTTGCCCAAATTTATGCCCTCATTTTTGGCTACTTTAAAAATATACCAAATTTTACCCTTTATTTTTGGCTACTTTGAAAAGTGTCTCACATTTACCTCTTCATTTTTGGCTATTTTTGGCAGAAGCCCAAGTTGATCACTTTTTATAAAGGGCTTCTTTTAAAAGA
The DNA here is from genome assembly GCF_033239565.1 of Halichoeres trimaculatus. Taxonomy (NCBI): domain Eukaryota; kingdom Metazoa; phylum Chordata; class Actinopteri; order Labriformes; family Labridae; genus Halichoeres; species Halichoeres trimaculatus. The sequence continues at coordinate 31,625,532 of NW_027437182.1, read as the reverse complement.
AGCCCAAATATTCTTCTTCATTTTGAGCTATTTTTAACCGTAGCCAAATTTTTACTTCCATTTTTTGGACTACCTTTTTAGAGAGGCCCAAATTTACCTCTTTATTTCTGGGTACTTTTGAATAAAGCCAAAATTTAGTCCTTTTTTGGGGAGGCTTTTTTTAAGGCTACTTTCAAAAGAAGCTGAAATTTACCTCTTCATTTTGGGCTACTTTTAAAAATAGCCTTAATATACTTCTTTATTTTGGAGTACTTTCTAAAGAGTCTACCGCATAACTATCCCAAAATGAAGAGCTTAATTTTGGCCCCTCTAGAAAGCAGCGCAAAATGAAATGAAGAGGTATATATATAGTTAGGTTATAGGTTTATATATATATATATATATATATATATATATATATATATATATATATATATATATAAATAAAATACGTTTAGTTCTTCATAGTTACATATTGATAGCCTGTTTTTGGCTAGGCTACAACGTTTTTAGTCAGTAATACAGATTTCTAAATTGCATAAATGTGAGAAATAATTTACCATTCTGTTGGAGACTGAGAGGAACGAGGCTGAGCACTATCAGTGTCTAACTCAGAGTCAGTTTCTGGCTCTGATGGCTCAAACAGGTAGGGCTGGATCCGTCAGATGAGGCTGCTAGCGCTAGCTTCCATTGTCAGTGTAGCTGTCACCGTCACAGTTACACGGAGGCGGCTCCCTCCCGCGTGTGGGCGTGGTTGCAGCGCTGCTAACTGACACGCCCCCAGTGTCTCACAGCAGAGAGAAGTGCTTGTTTTTCCATGATTTTGAGACCTAATTTTATATACTTGACCATTTTTCACAAATTTTTTTCTGCTTTACACGGACTTTAAGCTACATCAAAAAGTATTACTAACAATAGGGAAATATAGGCTCCTTTGAAGTTAGGGTCTGCCGTTACTTTAGTAACTTGTTAGTAAACACAACACTAAAACTAGGCTCCTCCTTCTTGGCTCAGTGCCAGCAGTAGCGCACACCCACCGCCTCATGATCATGACCACATTTACTAGCTTAGCAAACACCTGTAGCATCGTGTTTTTACTTGGGAGAGACTCGGGAACCATGCACCTGACTTAGCCATTATCACAAGCTAATCGCTGGGTTATTTAACCTGGTTAGCAGAAAGCTAACTTGCATCACTCTTTGTTCCGAGCTGCTCTCCAACTGACTGTGAAGTTGAGCCAAGCTTCACCCTCGTTAAGAAAAAAAAGCTTTATGTGTTTGGCATTTCATTTTACTTTGGTTGTCTTTTTCTTGCTCCATGCTACGTCCACCGTTATAGACCCTCGGGATAGCTTCTCCCACTCGCTAATCAAAATGCTAAGTCCCTTGCACACTGGGCGCGCTGTGATTGGCTGAGATAACCACGCCCACTATCCACCCAGAAACATTAACAAACAGGCAGGCAGGAGGAGAGGGTTCGAGGCAGACACTGACACTGAAACACATGTAAAGAGGCCCAGAAGTGACAATTGAACAAGATTATCCCTGTAAATGTTGACATTTTATTTATTAAGAAAAATTCTGCAGACTCTACCTGTAAAATGCAGCCTGCTTTTTAAATTAGCCAAAAAAGGTAAATGTTGGCCACATTAAGAGGTTGCCCAAGCTGAAAAGGGAAATGTTGGCTACTTTAAAACATAGTACAAAATGAAGAGGTAAACTTGGGCTACTTCTAAAACATCAGGGACGTTCATCTATGACAAACATATACAAATATTGCACATGGCTGCACTTAATCACCAAAACATTGCTCCACTTCTCATTTAAAGACCTCACAGAACCAGTTTACGTCTGGATCCTTGGCTCCAGTCCTGGCCACTGGTATTAAAATGATCTTACACTATGTGAGCTGACTTCTTACTTCTCCAGGGAACTCCTTTGTTTATTCATATGAGCTGCTCCTCACACAAACACAGGAGGTAGTCAAATTTTCAGATCACTTTATTTCCATTTCTTCATGTAACTTATTTTAATATGAGCAGGTTTACCTGAACACGGCAACACAGACACGGGAACAGACAAAAACGAGGTCTATCTGGTTTTAAACCTGAAAAATTTGATTGGTCTGAGGGGAATGAAAAATAACGCAACGCTCTTTATTTGATAACACTTACATGTACTCGCTCTTTACTAACACTCGCTCCAGAGATGTGTTTGCTTCTGATGTAATGACTCAGGACGAAATCCAAAGACCTCGTTCAGTGTCACTTACCTAACCCCACAGGAAGCTGAGGTGTTGAAACAAAAAGAAGGTATTTAGTGCTCAAAAGGCTCAATGTGGAAGGTTACATGAATAATCTGACTCAATCTGATTACTGAGGCATCATATCAGCTTCAGATGAGCTTTGGGTGTATTTTAGGAGGGTGGATTTTCTCCCTGAACAGTGTGTGTGGAAGCGTATTAGCTGAAGGAGGAAAAATGGTCAGTGTGAAAAACACACCTATAAAAACTTTTTCTTGTTAAAATCTTTAGTGAGAGTATGTTATGATCGAGCTTGTTGGTAGTTCAGCTGCATAGATAAGACTTTTATTTTTATTTAACGTAAGTAAATTTATAGCCATAGTCATAAATATTACATTACATGAAACATGAACACCAATTATCCTCACACCTACAACAGAAACACAACATACAACAGCCACGGGGTGTTATTTTCAGAATTATAACAGCAGATGGGACAAAGTTCCCATCAGTCCAAGCTTGTTTACAGATTAGTGATCTGTATCTTTGGCCAGATGGAATTATTGTCAAAAGTTAGCACCATGGAGGGTCGAGTGTTATTGTGCAGATTTCGTGTATGATGGCTCTGTTGTTGAGCTTCGACAAGGTGTGGAGAAGCTGATTATTTTGATGGCCCTGTGCTGTGTGTGAGTGAGTTCATGTTGGAGACAGTAAGCAAACTGTGTGTAGCCCCAAGGTCCATTTTCCATTTCCATTTCATCCAGCCCCCAGCTTTCATCTTACAGTGTATTTATTATATCACTGAGTTGAATCATGTTTTAAATGATGTGAACATTTACATTTTCTGTCAAAGTCAGAAACCAAACCAAAGTCTATCTAGCAATGTCTCACCAGCCTACATCTGGACTGTGCATAGGCTACTTGTGGAAAGCTGAAGCTCTGTACGTTCTGCAGAAACTCAACAACTCTTACAGCTGACGTCTATAAATGAATGGATTTACCATGAGGCTGGATTAGATTAAAGTTGCACATTTGTGCATAAAAAAAATAGCCCAGAATGCAGTACAAGACATATCTGGGTCTAAAAATGTTATTTCCAGGTCAAAATTTTCTTAAAAACTTGCTGAAAAACAACCCTGATAAAACCTAGATGCTGATCCTGCCATAAAACTATCCTGAGATACAGATCCTCTCATTTAAAATATAAAAAATATATCACAAAAGCAATTGATGAGTAATCTGTACTTGCTCTTTGTACTCAATAAATGCCAAAGGTTAATCACGTTGCATTTGTGTATTTCAGGTATCCTGTTGATAGAGAGGTACTGTTATATGAACCCCTAAAAAGTGACTACTCCTCGAGAAAAGGCTCAGTGAGTGTCATGGTTTATTGAAACAAAATCAGATACACAGACTCAGGGAAATTATAGGGTTATACTCAATATATCTTGTATTGAACAAAGTACAAGACATCACTAATTCAAAGCAAAAGATCACTGATGCCATCGCCACAAATGACGAGGCTATGCTGCAATGAACATTACAAGAAATCAAAAAGAAAACAAACAAAAAAAACTTAAAAATCTACTCCTCATTTTGTAACAACTTCCAGATATTTGTCTGTTCATAGACACCCTGTATCTTCCACATATCGCCCCCTAACAGAGAACATTTTCCTTGGTCAGAAGGAGAGCTTGTTGATGTTTACGCAGCACGTAACACTGCAGAAAACTGGCCACTGATCATCTAGTATAAAGAGACACATTAGGGACAGGTAAACCTTGATTTCATAAGTGACTGATTTTTATAGAAAACACTAAAAGAAAAATCAAATGATCAAAAGCTTGGTCTCCCCCAGTGTAGAGGGTGTACAGAAAGGGGCCTAGGACGCAGCCTTGTGGCACTCCAGGAGGATAATGTTAGATTACCAACACTAGAGCCCCACAAGGTGACACAGGCTACATAGATATTTGATGTAGGTAGGCCGGTTTGTTGTCCTGTTTTTGTGCAGATAAAAACTGGAACTTCAAAACATTTCAAATTATCACAGAAACGAGAACCATAAAAAATAACTCCAGAGCTTTCTTTGACTGCATGAACCGTGTATTACCTGAAACTCTGATTGGGTCAAAGAGTGCATCAGTCACAAGAACTGATTGTTGGTCTGATTCTGGTGTTAATCTACCACGCAAAAGAGATGAAAAGCTGAAATATAAGCTCAAAATCTTACTGTCAGCACAAGAGTTTAATCTCTTGGACATGTTATCACTGAAAAACTAATGACAAAGATATTTCCAGGCAGTGGTGTAAATTGGCTGCACAGACAAACATGTTTTCATGCAGGTTTAGTCTGTGAACAGGTGTGGTGACGATGTCTCAACCACAAGTTCAACACACTGGTCATATTATAAGAAGATAAACCTGCAGACAAACTGTTGTCATGCAACGACGCTGAGAAGTGAACAAGAGAGGTGTGCCTTGGATAGGGAAGTGCAAATATTTGTGAAGTACAGGAGTTGACACAGTATAGCACAAGTCCCAGCCACAGAGACACTTTCATTGCTGCCTCTTTTATCATAATATTTATTTTTTATGTGTGCTCAGATACCTTAATTTAGTTTTTCAACCAGGATACCCCTCCAAATTATTGAATTCAGATGTTACAATGACTTCTGAACCTTGTGGAAAGCCTTCTTTGAAGAGCTGTCACAGCTGCAGAGGGCGGGCCAGCTCCATATTACACCCTATGGATTAAAACTGGGTGTCATTAAAAGTCAGATGTCCTGATGCTTTTGACAGTGAAGTGTATCTCAGTGCTCTTTTGTAAATCTTTAACTGTTTATTTTGACTTTCATTTGGACTTTGAGTCTGAAGTTAAGCTTGAGTTAAATTGTGTTTTGCTCATTAAGCTATGAATGAAATAAAAGTCCATTAAGTTGTTGCTCTTTTGACAACATCAGGGTGTTCATCTCTGTGGTTCATGACTGACCTACATATTTATTGTTATTAGAAGCTGACACATTTTAAGGTTGAACAGTTTCAGCAGTGGGAGTGTCAATGGCCCAGAGGTCGCGCTGTATAAGGTTCACCCTACGTTTGAATCCAGCCTATGGCCTCTTCCTCGCATGTTCCTCCCCATTCCCACCCTGTTTCCTGCTCTATCCCCTGTCCTCTTCTTTCTGATTAAAGACATAAAAAGCCCCAAAAGGTAACTTAAAAAAAAAATTGAACTCTTTTTCTGAACGTCTGAGGCTTACTTCCCTGTGCTCTGTTGAGTGTCTGTGGGAAGGCATCTGAGAGGTCACATTATTACCCTTGTTGACTGGGAGGATATTCAAAGGGCACTTCAATCCACTGAAAGGGCACTTATAAGGTCATTATTCTCAAGTTCTTCACTGTAACAATCTTCAGAGGGCATTTGTAATCTTCTATCTACACATAAAGGCCTGAATGTCGTTACTGCCGAGCTAGTTATTTCTGTTAAAGTTAAAGTCTTAGCAAAAAAAGCTTGAGTGATTTGCTAATACAGGGGGATAGGAGCTCAAATTTGCCTTTAAGAGCTAACTTGGACTCTATACTGTGAGGTTTTTAATGAACAACATCAAGCTCCACCTTATGTGGCTTACAGAGGGAGTTATGAGATATCTTTGCCTCTTCAGAAATCTAACCATACCGGCTTTTCCAGCTGCTGGAGGAACTTTGGCTCTAAAGAAACAAATGCCTATCACCAGTTTGAAACAAAGGAGTATTAAATACGTCATGGACGGGCATTAGTGTTGAGTCAGGCATACTTTTTGTGTGACTTTTACACTGATCATAAGTCCTTTGTGTGTGTGTTTTTTTAATGCATGGGAGGAAAGTAGCAAGAGTTGGTTTCAGTCATGCTCAAATTTTAGTCAGCTTTCCATGAAATAGATCACTGTCTCGGAGATTAAGTAAAATAAAAGATCTAATTTGGGTAGATTATTTTTTCCTCCAAATATATTTTACAAATTTATTTAAACCTTTTTTTATCAGTATGATTGATCGTAACAGTATTATGGGAGGGTGATGTGAGGTCTGAATCTTTGACCCAGATCCTAAACTGACTCTAATAAATAAAAGCCTTGTAGCTCATGGGCTGTAATAACAACCCTCATAAAAGTGATAGATCAGCCCTTTGTGCAGCTCTGTTTTGACTCCCCTCACCTGTCTGTCATCATGTGTGTCTGCATGCTGCGCCCTCTGCGCTCCTATTGGCTGGCCGCCTCATGAGGGGCTGGTTTTAGCGCGTATCCTGCGGGTGTGGAGGCAGTGTGAGTGGATGAAAGCTGACAGGATGCAGCTTCTCCTCGGCGGCCCTCATCCTCCCTCCATCCTCCCGGCGGTGCGCGCTGCGCTGTGACGCCAGGCCGTTTGACGAGTGCGTTACGTGGGACTGGGAGAGCCACACAGCCGCTCGGATCCAGGTTATGTAATACCTCGGATGCTGCTGCACGCCACAAAGAAGTGAAGGGTTAAAAACACAGGCGGATGGCTGGTTTGGACGCAGAACTCGGAGTGTTTGGTTTGTGCTGAACCGTTCAGGCTTCTGCTGCTGCTGCGAAGGAGGATGAAAGCGGTGAATCGATAAAGCACTGTGTGTTCGAGCCCGTCTGGGCATCAGTGGCCTATCTCTCCCTGAGGTGCACAGACGTCTGGAGCCTTCACAAGCGGCACCCTATCGTTTTTTTAAGCCGAGAAAGGCGCGTCTCTGTTTGGATTCATCTCCTTTATCAGTGGAAATAAACCAATGCGGGTTTGTTTCAGGGAAGAAGAACCACAGTCAGATTTGTTCCCCAGACGCAGCGGTTCAGCCCAACAGCAGCAGCAGCCACAGAGGTGTAGTGGTACAAACAATGGCGGGTCCCGAGCAGTCCCAGCAACAGCAGCAGGTGGAGGAGAAGGCAGAGCACATAGATGATGCTGAGATGGCCCTGCAGGGCATCAACATGCTGCTCAACAACGGATTCAAGGAGAGCGACGAGCTCTTCAAGAGATACAGGTACGAGTCTGATCCTCCAGGTCTGCCTGCTGGAGCCTGTCATTACAGCCAGGGTAGAAATCATCTGCTAAAACAAACAGTGCAGCTTGTTGTTCTACTACAAAACCACAGGGTGCACAGCTCATCCTGAATGCTAAATGTTCTGTCATTGAAGGGGGTCTGCTCCTCTTGGTGTCAGTCTGTGTGGTCCCACCATTGACAGACCAACACCGGCTCTGATTCTGTTTCTACAAGAGGGATGACATTTCCATCATAGACACAAACCTTCAAAAAGTAACGAGAATAGACAAAAATGAACACCTTGTTCTTTTTAAGACATTTTTTCCTTTTAATGTCAAACATTTCAGAGATGAGGTTTCTGTAGGGAGAAAAAAAAAAGATGTAAAGATCAGAAACATTAAAAGAGAATATTTTAACTGTGGCTCAACAACCTTAAAAGTACATTGGCTTTTGTCCCAAAGATGCAACCATGCACTGATTTTCTAGTCATTTTTTTCTGGTTAATTTTAGTTATAGTTAAAAATAAATAGCCTGGCTTTATGACTCGTTCCACCAGAGCTGGATTCATGATTTATGTGAGTCAATCAGTGAAGAGGAGTTAATCTGCTAGATTCTCAGATGTTTTTTTTTTCATTATAAAAATCTTTTTTTACATTTATAAAAATGGGCCTGTTCAAGCAAAACTTGAGCTACATCATTGCTATTTTATTATTTGAATTTATGAGATGGGGCTACCAAGAGAAACAGTAAAATTTGGAAAAAAAGTGCATACTGAGATGGCAAATTTAATAATAATACTGCTTCACTTGATATATGAGAAAATTAGGGGGGGAAAAAACCAAGATTTTTCAGTGAAAAATGTTCTGGTTAAATGACCTGGATCTGTTCCTTAATTAATTAATTAATTAATTTATGTTTGGTGAATAAAACACTGAATTTAAAAACTGAAGTTGAGATTGAATATGGTGATCAATCGTGAACCACTAAAAGAAACTCTGATAGCATAGGTACACCTGGTTATATTATGACTTTAAATGTGCAGTCATAAGTTACATTTGTCTGCTTACACTCTCAGTCCTCTCTGCTCGAGTGTTATCAGAAGTGAGACACTTGCATTAGACATGAAACCAGAATTAAGAATCTATGAACTGGACGTTATCAGCATGATGTCAATTCATGATCAGCTCTGTCATCATGTACAGCTGTAAACATTTCTGAAGGAGAGGTAAACAGGTGGAAAACAGCTGTTTTTTATGCTAATGAAGCACAGGAGGGGAACAGATTAGTTGAGCATCTCAAGAAATGTCATCCTGATCAGTACCAAGAGTTGACTGTTTCTATCAAAAATCTCCCCACAGTGAGACACCCTGCATTAGACATGAAATCTGGAGGTGGAATAAATGAGGGGTGCACTGTTTCATTTGCATAATTGTCCATTTCTGCTTATGTACAGCCAAGAAGTTGGCTTATTGATTATGTGTATTAATATGGAAGCTTTTATGCATCAGAATCAAAGGGAAGCAGTTTGTGAAGATCAGGAGGAGCGAAACAGAAAACTATCTATTCAGTTTGGTATCCCAAAAAGCATTGACCTGAACAGCACCAAGAGTTTCTGAAAATTAAAAAATGAAGGAGTGTTGTCACCAGTGAAAAACCCGTCCACAGCCTCAGCTTCTATCAATCAAGGAGGCTAATAAACAAAAAAGCTACCCCCTAATGGTGAAGAGGCTTTAACAACAATTTTTGCTGAAATTAAAGCTTTTAATAATCAGCGCTTCTTTCCAAACCACCCACTACATGCCACATGTAAATGTAGTAGGTAGTATGACTGTTCTGTTGGGTCTGTTTTGTTGTAAACTACTCTGGTTTCCAGTTTCAGAAGTAGAGCTACAGATTATGTTTTTTTCCCCCTTTATTATAAATGTACAAAACAAGCTATGGGAAGATCCCAGGCTTTTAATTATTTTGTTAATCATATCACACAGAATCATCATTCTTGATTTCTAATCTTACACCAAAAGTTATATCATATAAATATGAAAGAGATTTTTATTTTTATCAGCTGATGAAAAAAACACTTCCTATAATCCATGTATGGTTTAAAAAGTGAATTAGTGGTTTATATGGGCTTTTATGAATTTGTAAAAGTAAACACCTCTTTTATGACTGGAAGTGACAAGATTTACTGATGTTTCTTTGCATCACTTCACTTCTATCTCACGGACCGTCTATCGTTAATGCTGTGGTGTACGTATAATTCCGACTCATTCCAGTAGATGGCGGTAAATCACCAAAACCTGCCACCCTCATTGACAAATGGTGTTGGCGCCGTGCATTGTGGGAAACAGTACGCCAGATAGATCAGTCTGTTGCATACTGAGAAATTTTCCTGGATCAGTTGGACATCCAGGGATTTTTAGTTTACTGCAGATTTTGCAAGTTTTCGCATACTGACTACTACAGACTGGATTTCAGCCCAAATAGTAGGCACAGCTAGTGTAGGCCGTTTGGAAAACAGCCAATGTCATAACACTAAGGTTACCTCTCAGATGTAGCCTCACCTGAGCTACAAAGCTTCATCTTCAGCCACATTGTATTGTAGGACGTCATAAGTGTTTGTCTTGTTTTATGTTCATCATAGAAAATGATGGGTAATTTTTAGCCTACAGGAGAGACTTTGTGATATTTACAATGAAAAAAATATGTTAGTATCAGTATTTGCGAATCAGTCAGTGGAATATTAACAAAGAAACAATATTGTGCATCACTACAATCCATGTCAATCATTTTTTGTCTCTGGTTTTCTAGATCTAATGCCATAGCTGTGAAGTTTTCTTTTTTGTAACTTATCGTGTGATTTTTTTCATCAGAGATTTTTTTATCTCTCTCTTTTCTTCTGTCTGTGCAGGACCCAGAGTCCACTGATGAGCTTTGGGGCCAGTTTTGTCAGTTTCCTGGTGAGTTTCTACTCCTCTTGTGTTAAGATAGTCATTGCCATCAGCGAGTGTGTGTTTGGAAGTTGCAGAGCTATGATTCATAAAATTGCAGCAGTAAAAGATCCAAGCCAATAAAGTCACAGCTCATGAGCAGCCCAGTGTGAAGCCCTGAAATAACCCAATCTGTCAGATTGTTTGTCACCACTGGCATCCTCTGCATCCTTCGTCTGCGTCCATTAACATAATGGATGCATCTTCCTGTCAAAGAACAGCACTGCTTGTTCAGAGGAGCGCAGCACTGTAACAGAGTGTACATCTCTGCTGGTGAGGGGGGTTTGTGCACACCACAGCCCCTCATAACGACAGTCACACAGCATGGAGACAGGGATGATGTCATCCTCTGACCCTCAGATGCTGAGTGGCCCTGAAGGGAGAGGGGGAGGTGAGATCTGACCATCATGGAGGGCATGCTGAGGGGTCTGTTTAATGCAGCATAAAGCCAGAGTCTGCCTCAGTTATACAATGAAATGTCAAACCACCAAACTCTTCTTCAGATGTTCCTCCGTTATGACTCAGTGTTTTTGAAATAACTGTTTTTAACGACACTTTTACACGTTAACACTTTGATTTGTTTTTATAACCTCTCTGGTATAAGTGGCTCTTATGAGGTTACAGCAACATCTCAGGAAAGATCAACCAGTTTTTTATAACTGTGCTGGATCTGTCTAATTCCAAACACACAGCTGTACAGATGTCACCATGTTCCTCCATTCATTGTTAAGCACAAGAGCCTTTTGTCCTTTATAAGTCTATTACATAACACTCCTTCCCTCTGATTACACCATCTTTTGGTTTGTAAGCCAGCTTAAGCATAGATCTGTTCTGCTGAACAAGACAACGTCATATCTCTGTGTGATATTTAATGTCTCTGTACAGATAGAGAGAAATGTAAATCTGGTGTCAAATCCCTGAAGATCATTCCCATTATGAACAGTATCTTTAATTTTCAAAGGTGTATTCTGAATGAATCATTTCTTTCCACACTCTTCTCCAGAACGCCATGATGACGTTTGAGGAGGAGAAGATGCAGATGGCCTGTGACGACCTGAGGACCACAGAGAAACTGTGTGAGAGCGACAGCGCTGGAGTCATTGAGACAATTAGGAACAAGATTAAGAAAAGTGTGAGTATCAATATGAACGGACACTAGGGCTGAACGATTTTAAGAAAAGATTGAATTGCGATTTTTCTTGCAGATATTGTGATTTCAATTCGATTCACGATTTTCTTCAAATCAAGCTTTGGGATATTCACATGTAGGGCTAAACGATTTTAGGAAAATATCAAATTTTTCTGGCAGATATTGCAATTCACGATTTTTTAATCATCAATAGTGATGATAAATAATCTGTTTTCATCAACTTCTTCTCCTAAACAGAGGCTTTGTGTTGTTGACCTGCTTACCAGCACTTTTAACATATAGATTGTCTACAAATTTGTAAAACAGAACGTGTATAATACTTGACACAACAGATCCTGAGTCAGTCAGGAGCGCTGCAAAAAATTGCTGCTTTGGCGATCTCAAATTTGCATTGTCTAAAATTGCGATTTCTATCTGAAAACGATAAATTGTTCAGCCCTAACGGACACAGAAGTATGTTACATGGGCTCCCTTTTTGAAGCCTTGAGAGGAAAGGACAAGGGATAGAGTTGGAAATAGGGAAAGGGGGAAATGGTATGAGACAAGGATCTACATGTCGGGTTTAAACCTGGGTTACCTGCTTTAAGGAATACAGCCTAGGTACATGGGACGTACGGTTAAACCACCAGACTAAACTGGTGACCTGTTAAAAAAGACCAGTGGCTCCCAAAGTCAGGGGTCACAAATTTCTTTGAAAATCAAAAGCTATTTACGATAGCATATTTCATCTATTATCTTAAAGATATAAACAAAAATAGATAATGCAAACAGAAAATGTTTGAGACAGGAGTTTCAGGAGACAGGTTAATTTAGGAAACACAGCAATTTGTGTACATAGGTAGTCTGATTTTCTACAGATCAGATGAATTAAGTTTCTTTAGGCCTTTTTGTCTGTTTTGAGATTGACCCATTATATACATGACTCGACAGGAGGACTCGAGATGCAGGAGCCAGAAAACTTCAAAAACAGAGTCTTTATTCAGTACACAGGTAATCCAAAAATACACAGGCAGAGGTTCGACAACGAGGAAACGGAAACAGGTCGAACATGAGGATCAAAACTACTGAAGAGTTATGAAACCAAAGCTGACAGTAGTGACAGTCTGACAGGGAGTGAAAGAAACACCTGGGTCTAAATACCAACACAACAACACAACAACACACACACACATGAAGCACATTAGGGAGGGGCCCTGAGATCAGCAATGAGGGAGGAGCCTGACAGGAAGTGACAAGACAAGAGAATGAGTTAACACAATAAAACAGGAAGTGGTGTAAGACAGAATGAGGTTATGAAAGAAACTTAACTGACTGGGAGTCCTGGTAATGTCTTAACATTCCTACAGCAGGGGGTCCCTGGTCGAAAAGTTTTGGAATCCACTTGCGTCATCTTAAGGCTGTGAAAACTCTTTCTGTGAGGAGCATTAATCTGCTTACAGAACAGACTGAAGCTCATGTTAGTGCCTCTTCTTGACTTAAAACAGCACAAAAGACTATCTCTATAAAGTCTAATTCTGTGAAGTTATTTTTAATACATGAAACTGCTGCTGGGGAAGTGTCAAATGAAGTGAATACCTTCATTAAAGCCAAGTGGCGGCTTACACAACAACGGTTTTAGGCTAAAACGCTAAGATATTGTGACGTTACACTACCATGTGCAAACTGGATGACAACATCCTTGTGGATCTGAATCTACAGATTGCCCTACTATGGAACAGACATCTCTACTTTGGCAGAGGACTACCAAAAGACTATACACTTATAACACCAACTAGAGGCCTGGCATGTATAATACAGTGCTTCCAGCCCCTTAGTGTTTCAGTGTAAACACAGATTTTTTTTTTTTTACTGCATTTTTTGCATTTTTCATGTGAACCATCGTAAGTTATCTCAATGTGTTGGTCTAAACTTCAGTGAGGGAGCAGAAGATTGTTTGTGTTTGGCGTCTAGACTCTGAACCTCATCTCTCCTTGTACTTTAACTCTCCATGCAGAAACAGAGCACTGATGAGACATTAACTTATACCTTTGTAGTTTCATTCCAACTACTTGAGGGGATAGTCATCAGGTCATTGTACAAAGAGTGCAGGGCAAATGTGACACTGGGGCAGCTTATTTTGTCCTCCTGCTGTATCTAACACATCACTTCATTACAACACTTTTACAGGAAAAATGAGTGAAGACATGAGAAGCAGCTCTTTGTCCTCAGGGAGCAACTGAAATTTCCTCACAAGAGCTTTTACTCATATGTACAGCTTTAAGGTTTTGAGAGCAATCAAATGAACAGGCTTTTATTCTAAATGCTCCAGTTAGCGCTGTTGCCTCCTTGTTCGACTCCCCTGGTGGACAGGTGCCTTCCTGTGTGGAGTCTGAATGTTCACCTGATGCATTCCCGGGTTCTCTTCAGCTCCCTCCCACAGTCTACAAACATACTCCATAGGACAGGTGGTCACTCTAAAATTGTCTGTAATTGTGTATGAGAGAGCCCAGGTTAATGTGTATGAGCTCTGTGTGTAGCCAGGGGGTGTTACAACAGACAGTAAAGTCATAGATAATATCAATAATCTGCTAACTTTGCCAGTGTACAACTCTCTTTTTGCTGCGGGTAAGGCTTAAAATCATAGACTGAAAAAAAAAATGGATGTCATCTTGCTCGGCTTGAGGTGAGGTCGCCACAAAAACTGCTCCTCCTGGTGGCTGGCTGCAGTATAGGTAAAAATATCCAGCTCTCCAGTCATTCCAGATGGGCTATGGTCAAACTAAAAAATCTTAACACCTCATAGAAATGTTCCTCACGTCTGGTTGTTGTGGTGATATAGAGATATCATTTGGCTGCCTTGGTATTCAAGTCCTCTTTTTTCTGAAAAGTTTCGTTGTCATTAGTCATAAGAGATTAAAAACAAGGTTTTATGTTCGTTTGATGATGATTGACAGCTGACGTTCTTGTGTATTTTATCGGTGATTGTAAAATATGTCTGGAGGTAGAGTCAAGAAGTGATTAGACTCCTGAAAGAAAAAAAATAATGATTATTTTTGTCACCTGGCTCCACTTAGATTCTCCCAGAATCCCTCACAGTCTCTACCGACAGACTCTGGCTGCAGAACTGTTACCAATAGCTGAGCCTGTGACGGGGGAATTTTGGTTTTAAAACCGTACAATGGTAAAAGGTTGAGCCACGCTGTCCACTCTTAAAAGGCTTTAGTTACAGAAAGACAAAGATGCAAATGAGTGAACAACAAAAATGTCCCAAAATGTGAGAAAAAAGAATACATAGTAGGTGTAAAAACTAAAATACTTAAAAATAGGAAAGACTGTTGAATATATGGATGCTGATAGAAGAAGGACCTGAATAAATACTTGGTCAGTTGTTCCTCTTCTGGTAAAGTATTATGTAAACCTTTGACTCCTAGCCTCATCCTCCCCTTAAATGTCACCCCTCTCTACTCCCCACATTTCTGGGCTTTCTCAAACCAACTTACTCCTACTCCACTGTAGACTAAACTTTGTTCAAAGCCAAACATCCACAGCTCAATGAGGCACGTGGTGGGAGCAGATGTCGCTCTGGGCTTCAGGGCAGACTCCCCTTACTCCTCCAGAAACTTAGTGAAGCTTTGAGTTTTACATGTCACACAAATGATAAGAAGTTTACATGAATAACATTTTAGCAGACTCATAAAACTCCCCCAAAATATTATTCTTAATCTGCTGTTGTAATCTTTATGTTATTTTAATTTCTGTACGTAAAAAAACACTTCATTTAAAAAAGACAACTGCTGTTCTCAACACTTGAAAGGGTTAATTAGATCTTGAATACAGGTCTGTGCAGGTTTAATCTGTTATACCTGTTCAGTACATCAATGCAGACTTGCTGTTAGAGGGTTTAGCTACTCCACATGTAGTGAACGCCCCTTGTGAGTGTGCGGATGAAGGGGAAGTGTGTAGGAAGAGGTTTGAAGAAGACCCTTTCTGCCATTCTAAAATAAAAAAGCAGAATGGCTCAAAATTACCTCATGAAATAATCTGTGGGTTTTCTTTTCCTAATGACCTTGGTGAGGAAGTATCAGGGTTCACTGCAGAGTTAAGAAAGGCACAGCTGTTTATTTTCCACACAGAATCTAAGAGGATGTAAAGGATTGCAAAACAAGGAATTAGTTATTTGGCAGGTCCCAAACAATCAAGAGCCTGTAAACAAGCTGGAAAAACTTTAATCCTGAAACAGCTTGGGGTGCCAGTGCAGATTGCAGCAGAGCTGCTGGTTTAGTCATGATGTTAAAACAAGAGGCAGAGCACTGTGGGTCCAGATGGAGCAGTGTGCTGTGAAAGAATCAGCTGTTTGTCTCTGAGACTTGTTCTGCTCGAGCCTCACCTGGTGAAAATATGTTTGTCCATGTTTAACTGACTGAATGTTTGCTCACGGTAGATTACTGATGGGTACAAAGATGATCTACATCAGACCTGGGCAAACTACGGCCCGCGGGCCACTTCCGGCCCTTTGTACGTCCCTGTCCGGCCCGCGTGAGGCCAATCGTAAACATAAACATGAAACCAAACTCGTGCGGGTGCATATGTCTTAATACTCCATCTATCACAGGCACTGAACAAGACATTGTGGATTGAATTCTCCCTCTCTTTCACTGGCTCAGTCAGTCTCCTCCACCTGAACTCTCTCCTGTTCTGAAGACTGAGTGCCGTCGCGTACACGCGCAACGCGTATGCGCATCACACACCGAAGACGGACAGAACTTTACAACGATACGCGTTTCACTATTTTAGAGTCAGCATTCTCACTATAAAATTCAAGCTGCTCTAAACTCTCCTGATTGAAGAGGATGCTAGAGCAGAGCTACGTTAGTTTAACTCCCGACATGTCATGTCAGCTCCAAAAAAGAAAGACAGAAAACAGCTAAGGCTCTGATAAAGTCTTCATCAATAAGTGCTGCACAGTTATCTGTCTCTGTCTCTGAGGTCTCCTGCAGCGTCTCTGGATCAAACCAACTAAGAGAGAGGGGGTGGATGGTTTCTGAGTTTTCGATATAACGCCCAAGTACGGGACTTGATATAACTTAGTAAAATATTAGAGTTCACAGAAGCATACTTAAATTTTGGGGACTATCAGGAGAAATCACAAGCGAAGAGAACAGCGGGAGAAAGGGTTTAAAGAATGGGAGATTCCCTCCATATTCAGGAGTGTTGGCAGTCTGCCAGCACTCAATCGGTAAAAGTGAGTTCATGTATGACAGATATTGACAAAGACGAAAACTTAAGACATTTTCTCTTTCATTTTAGGATTCAATAATTGTTTTTTTTTCTACTTGACCTATACACCACAATTTTACATAACCTAATATAAACATTTACAGAGTGCTTTATTCTTCTGATAATCAGTTCCAGCTATTCAAAATATTTAATTTAGAGCATTTTACATGGAAGACAGTTGGTGGCCCTCTGACACAATTCAGGTTCCTCATGTGGCCCCTGGTAAAAATTAATTGCCCACCCCTGATCTACATCCTCTATTTGTCAAAGTAGAAACAGACAAAACCACACTCAAGTCCCTGAGAATGGTCACACACTTATCTCTTTCTTCAAAAAATTAGATTTCAGTAGATCTTTTTGTCATTAAAGAGTGTGTTTCCTGCTTTCTCATATCTTAAACATGGATATAAAGTATCACTGCTGGATGTTCAAACTAAACGTGCAGATTTTCAAAACATTACATATCAAAACGTTGAAATCCCTGATTAAGTCTGTAAACTGATCTAAGCACCCTGTTCTAAAAATATCACAAATCTTCACCAGACTTGCTGAAATGATGAGGTCATCACCTGAGGTCATCCCACAAGGACCTCCCAACCAGTTAATGATAAGTTTGAGAGGCGGGCCTCAAACACCAAGGTCTGCCCATGGCACTGCCCCTGACAAGTCCTCCAGAGGACTGGCCAATCAGAGGGACGGGAGTTTGTAGAGTGTGGGCCTTAAGGAGATAGCAGCTTAAACAAAGTGTTGCAGACAGAGGCTGAAATTCAGGTTTTCTAAAAGACCATTGAGAGAAAAATGTTTTTTTTTTTTTTTTTTTTTTTTGTGAGCAGTACAGCTACGGAGGTACCACACAGAGGTTATAAAGCTTAGAAAAAAAACACAGTACCCCCTCTTTAACAAAGAAAAAGCAAGGATGCTAGGAGGAATCTTGATTTCTGTAGTTACCTTGTTAAAAACATTTAGTTCTAGTTAAGTTTTCACACACACCTAGATAACAGGACTGCCGTCGTACTGCTGTTGGATTCAGCAGGACTCAGCATGTCTTAGTATGCATTGGTGTTTGGCACAACGCAAGCAGATTAAACCAGGAAGAGAAAGTAGATGACCATAATGAACAGGGCTGCTGGGCTCCAACACAACAAAAAAACACCATGTAATATAATTAACACGCACAGTATGTACAAAACATAAAGAGCTGCAGCTGCATCTATCTCGACCTTCACAGATGGAACGTTGCTTTCTCTTCAGGTGAAGTGAAACCAGCTCAATACACACACAGCAAATCATAACAGAGTGAGACGTTCTCAGCCAGTAGTCCAGTCTCTTTTCTGCATGTATATCCAGACAAGACTAGATCCCCCGCTGTGACCAGAGAAGGGTCTGGCTGCAGACCTCAACCTCAACCTTCAGCATCGGAAATTTCATGATTTTATGCACGTTTGGACCAGAAATAGCAAGATTTCATTACACACAGAGAAAATGGTAGATGACTACTCTTTAAGAAAGTTTAAAACACTCAATTAATAATAATAAATCAGATTTATAAAGTGCTTTTTAAAGATGCTCAGACGCTTTACAAAACAGATTTAAATTGATGTGCCGTTGTTCTTGATATGCTTTATAAAATGATTATGAAATAATAAAAATGATGTGCATATTTTGCGCTTCAGCAGGCTTTTTTTAAAATATGTTACACACTGTAGAGCTCATCTCCTGTTTTTGACTGAATCACCTACTTTATTTTCAGATACACTGCTTCATTCTCAGAACAACGTCAATTTACAACAGAAATTATTTCTCTTATTCCTGGCCTGAAGGTGGTGGTCTAGGTCTACAAAAAAGAGGCTTGAGAGGTGAGGTCTGCAGCCAGTCTGACTTGGAACGATCAAGCTATGACCTTAGTCGGACCGCTGCGTGCATGTCAGTGTACTGGCTCTGTCTGTTAGTTGTTTT
The DNA here is from genome assembly GCF_033239565.1 of Halichoeres trimaculatus. NCBI lineage: Eukaryota > Metazoa > Chordata > Actinopteri > Labriformes > Labridae > Halichoeres > Halichoeres trimaculatus. The sequence continues at coordinate 31,606,940 of NW_027437182.1, read as the reverse complement.
GAAAACAGTTTCCTGCACATCGATCCTCACTCCCTCTGACTGTCACAGCACCCACAGACCCACTCAGCTGGAAGTCAGTCAACAGGGCTTGTAGTGACTATTCTGACCTGGTTTTGACCTGGTCAGTGTCTGGGTGAGGGAGCGAGATGTTTTTGACGCACAACTTAAAGGGTAAAATCCCTGGTTATTGTTGAATTGTTTTTCCACCATTTATTGATAAATTAAAAAACAGAGTCGCACAGCTTTGATACGCATGTTGAGGGTAACAGTGGTGTCTATGATCATTGACAAGTCTTCACATGCCTGTTCACCTAAACAGTGTATAACTTAAGAAAGTTCGACAACATATTAGAAAGTGAGGATGAGCAGGACAAGCTTTTTGTCTCATCCCTACAAATGTATCATTCATCTGTAGCGATCTCTAAGAGGTGTTGGCAAATGCTCCCCTGTGTTTGCTGCTGTCACTGCTGGGGATGACTGTGAGGAGTCTAAGTAGGTGCTTCAAAACCTCCAATATTTGGATGTTTCTCTTCCAAGGCCGTCGTTTTCACAGAACTTGTGATATGGCTGCCAGCCACAGCGGGCCACTCTTCACATATTACGTCTTGGGCATCAGGCCTAATGATGCAGGCAGCAGTGAGATCATGCCAAACCCACTCACAGATTCAATTAGTACTTGAGTGAAATGTGATCATCAAACTGAGTGAGGAGTGTGTGGCTGTCAAACAGCTCTGTATCATTCAGGAAACTGCTGGTTTCTTCGGCTGCAGAGTGATTAATATCAGTGTTTATCACTTTGAGTAATCTAATAATGCAAACAGAGTCAGTAATATCCTGGTGAGGATGGAAGTCTGACTGGTCTTCATTTTGAATTCAAAGTCAATCATCGTCTGCTGAAGTTGTCTTTACACATTCAAGGCTTTTCTTATTAAATTCAAAGTAATTTCACCCACTAGGAAAACAATAAACAAAGCAGATTAACTTTTAAATGAAATGTTTTTCCAATGCTCTTTGAGGAAGCTGCACGTGCAGAGGAGCTGCCAGCTGAGCTGCTTCAAGCTGCCGGGCACGGTTTTGGCCAGGATTCTGTACATATTTATTGTGTAAGAGGATTTGATCCACTGAGGTCTCCCTTTCTTCAAAACAAGAAGTTTTTTACACAAAACTAGCGACACCTCTACAGATGAAGAACATCCAGAAGGGCTGTGAGCTGAGCTGCAAAGGCTCATGTCCAGGCTGATGTTTAATGACACATTCAATAATCAATAGATATCGTAGGCTACTACTTATTCAATTGTTTGACCTGAAACAGTTCTCGTATCTAGGTGGTAATGTTTTTGGAAAGCGTCTTGAGATAACACATGTTGTGATTCAGCTTAACATACAGTTTATAATGCTGATTAATTGATTTATTGATTGTGTATAGTGAATAGAGTGTTATGTGAATATGACACAGGGGCAGAAGATGAGGAAACAGGGCGCGGTCACACTGCTCCAACATGAACCACACTTTATTGGATACATGGCCCGCCTACGTCATCGTGAAGCGTCTGTTCACATGAAGCGCGATCTCATCAGTCAGCACAATGAGTCACTGACAACACTGCTTAAACTTTCGAGACTTTTTGACTTAAAGTGAGTCGTTTTGGCCTGACACAGCCCTCTAACACCCCAGCTTTGTTTAAAATGATTGTCGAGAGATGCGCTCGCGGTGATCATACGTCATGGCTCACACACAAAGTCCGCGTGCTTGTGCTTGTGCATGAAGTAAACCGTGCTGAAGCCCACCTCTCTGAAGCGTGCCAAAGCAGAGACGTGAACCGTGCCAAGCACGGCATGGTTGCGGTCACATTGGCCATTCGAAACATGCTTTAGGGCTGAAGTGTGCTTAAAGGGGACATATCATGCTGATCCGTGATTTAATACTTACATATAAAATGATAAATTTGAAAACAAGACTTTTCACCCCCTGAATTTTCAAAAAATGAGATATTGTATTTTTTCTGATACGCTAGAACGAGATTTGATGCCTCTGAAAATAGGTCAATGACATTTGGCCGCGAGATTTCGACCTTCATGACGACACAATGATCCTTTCTTTTTATTGGAGTAATCTGATAAAGCAGCTCCTCCTCTGTGATGTCAGTTAGTTACACAACCGCCACCGAGGGATACACCCACCAAGAGCCGAGTATAAAAGTATAAACTATACATGTTACAGTACCAGTTTGACTCAGTACACTGAAGCGTCCTGAGATGATCTGTGTCGAGGTGGATTTTCTTCCTCCTGAGCTGCAGAACTATCCGGGTGTGACTCTGGGTCCAATACAAAAGGTCGTATCCACTCTGCCATTTTATTAGTGCTATCAATGCCTTACGGTGAAGTTTTGGCAAACCGCAAACTCGCTCGGTCTGCGATTTTGTAAATACTGCCATGCTGCAAAAACCGCCCCCTGGCTCTACCCCCTCCGCCCCTCTGATAGAACTGACCAATCAGAGCACAAAGGGTGTGACGTTGCGAGGTTACTGGAGGTCATTCTCCAAACGGAGCCTTTCAACGAGATCTTCAGAATGGCCTAAAATGAGGATATTGAGAACGCTATTGTGGGGCAATGAAAGAACTAAATAACTTGTACTGAGGGCAGAAACGCTTTACAGGCATCCTAGTCTGGCATAGTGAAAAGGAGAAACTAGCATGATATGTCCCCTTTAAGTATAGCACGGCTTGCCCGTGTGACCGCGTCCTGAATTATGTGCATATCCTTGTTGTCTCCTCTACTTCTCTGTCCCTATTTCCTGTACCTGTGTGATGTGTATGTAACCACCTCCTCCTCCTCTTCCTCTTCCTTCTCCTTGTGTTACAGATGGACTCCCAGAGGTCGGGCGTTGTGGTGGTGGACCGCCTGCAGAGACAGATCATTGTCGCAGACTGTCAGGTGTACCTCGCCGTCCTCTCCTTCGTCAAGCAGGAACTTTCAGGTAATAAAAATCAAAACTCATCACAAGAACAACCTTAGATTTCTGTCTCCCATGGCAACTAGTGTTCAGGTGTTATGTAATCATGCCATTGTTTGTCTGTGTGCAGATTATAAACAGGATACAGATGCAGAGACATTATAGAAATCTCACAAGTAGATGAAAGCAAATAGCGTTACATAATCTTTACACAATTAGTACTAAATTGATGAATTGATCAAGTAAGGGAGCAAGTAATTGATAAAACTGATAAATTATGAAGATGGTTGTTATTATTTATAAATTATCCCTGAATTTGATCTGACTTTGTAGACTAACGTAGCTCTATAGGAGCATTTACTGTTTTCACACTAACACTTCCTCCTTTAATGGACAACTGAAGAAGAGTCTTGAGCACCTCTTCTCACTTACTGTGTGTGTATGTAACTCTACTCAGTGCAGCTCACCGCAGCTCTCTGCTCTCTGTGTATAGAATGATGAGTGGGAGGTTTGACGGTCTGTTTATGTCGCCATTTAATCTCTGAACAGGAACAGAATCAGTGCCGGTCAGCTGTACAGTTTGCTCATTCCAGCAGCTCAACTTCAAAGGGTCAGAAAGTGATATTGGCCCCAAAGCTAGCTGAGTGTATAGTGTTTTTAAATTGACATATTAACTCTTAAAAATCAAGTAACAAACTCTGGATTAATATCAACAACAGTAACATACATTACAGTCTATTCTGAGTCTAGACACCCCAATTAATATTCAGTTCTCCATTGAGAAATGAGTGTACATTGATTTTTGTCAAGGAAGTTTCAGGAATCTTGACACTTGATGAAGAAGACTCAGGAGACTCAGATGGCTAAAGTTGAAATAGTTTATGTAGCTCAGTCGAGGAGAAATGACATACAATACACATGGGTGCCCAGTATTTATCATTCCTGAGATTGGGATTGCTATGTTGATCTATGAGCTAATGGGTTCAGCTTAGCTTGGGATCTCAATGTGTGAAGCAGTGTTCAAGGAGACAGGAACATGTGAATAGGATCCAACCCAGACTTGAAACACATAGTGCGTCCCAAATCGCATACTTCCATACTCAAATACTCAAAATTTTGAGTATACTGCGTCAAAATGAAAAACAGTATGCATAGTATGCGAGAAATGAGTATGCAAAAGTACCAGGATGATGTACTCAAATCGGCCCGGATTTTGAGTATGCAGCTGTGGACACTCAACGCACTCATTTCATCCTCTGGCAGCATGTATAAATGTAACTTATTGATGTTGTTTTTTACACGTGTTGTTTCCACCAAGCACCATCAGCTGTTGACGTTGTGTATGTGGTGTAACTTGTTTTTGTTTGTTTTGTTCTGCGAATGACAGGCTATGCCAGTGTTTCTCAAATCTGGTCCTAGGGACCCCCTGCCCTGCATGTTTTAGATGTTCCTGACTCCAACACACCTGATTCAAATGATCAGCTCGTCATCAAGCTCTGCTCGAGCCTGATAACGAGCCATTCATTTGAATCAGGTGTGCTGGAGTGGGGTAACATCTAAAACATGCAGGGCAGGGGGTCCCCAGGACCAGGATTAAGAAACACTGGGCTGTGCTAATGCTAGTTGAGCTAACAGCTATCTCAAATGCCAAAGCTCATTGGGCTAACAGTTACCGGGGCCCTAGCATTACCCAGTGAACCAGGCAAATATAATAACAAGCGGGTTAGAAGTGAATACATGACCAGAAGCACCACTCAGACATTTAATTTGTGGATGTATTTTAACTGCCCCAGTGCCCCGGTAGCTCTCTTGGTTGCTTCAGTCAGCTGCACCGACCCCCATTAATAAACTCTACACCGCTGATCGTGTTATTAGCTGTGTTTAATATACTACTGAAAAGGCTTTGAAAATTTGCTGGCAAATAGTGGCGGTGTTTGGGGGAAACGCGCTGGAAGCCGGTCACAATTAGACTTAGAAGAAGAAGAAGGTCGACATCATGTCATCATTCCCGGTAAGTACGGCGCTCGGCAGTATGCGATTTGGGACAGCACTACACCCTCAAAATTTGCGCACTAAGCCAGTGAGTATGTAGTATGCTTAGTACACTCAATTTGAAAATTTTGAGTACACAGTATGGAAGTATGCGATTTGGGACACACTAACAGTGTCTCTGTGTGCTGATAACTTTAAGGCCAAATACAGGTATTATTGTGACACATATAGTGGCAATATACAGAACTAACCAAGGGAAGGCATAAAGCAATATGAAAATTTCGTCACAATTTCTAATCCTGTTTTTATTTATCTTTGAAAAAAAAGGGATTTAATCACAGGGAAACAAAAAAAATAACCTCAGCAAACTCACCATACAAAAGATATCAACAATACTGAGGTAAAAGTTAGGACACCTTACCCCATAACAGCTAGTGTACTCCAATAAATTCCGTGAGATGCTTCTTGTGGTCTCTGACATCAGTTTAGGAAAGTTTGCCTCCCTCCTCAACGCAGAATTCTTCTAGCTGTAAGATGTTCGAGAGGTTTTTTTGCTTGTACAGCCCGTTTCAAGTCACCCAACAGCATATCGTTGGAGTTATGATCCAGGCTTTGATTCAGCCATTCCAGGACTTTTTATTTCTTAGTTTTCAGACAGTCCTTGGTGGATTCATTGGTATATTTTGGGTAATTGTTGTAGCAAGAGCCAGCTGTTGGTCCTGTGATTATATTTTAGGGGTGTTGGAGACTTGGGTTGCAAGAACCTGGACGTATCACCAGTTGCTATGAATGTGTTCAACTTGTGGACTATTTTTCCGGGCAGTGGCTGATTCCAACATCTTTTGAGATCTTTTTATATCCCTCACCAGACGTATAGGCTGCACCAATCTTCTTTCTGAATACCTCAGAGAGCTCTTAGCAACTGGCCATGGTGTTCACTCTCACCTCAACATTCAGGAGCACAGAAGACCAAATGTCATAAGGTTTCATTTGGGAAAACTTAAAAATTGTGCAGCTTATGTTTTTCACCTTTGTGTGATTTTAGCCATTTTAAGTGGGAATAAATGTGAGGGTGTCCTAATTTATCTCTCACCAGAAATTGTATTTTTTTCTCAATTCACATTTTAGAAAACTATTTTTTTTCAGTTTTAATTGTTTATTTGTTACTTGAACCTCAGTAATGTTAAAGTGATGTTTAATATCCAAATGTCCAACTATTTCAAACACACAGGTTTTTATAGTGTGTCCTAATTTTTGCTCACGACTGTATGTTACATAGCTGAGAAGGCACTGTAGAAACAATATGTGAGGGGTAACTTACAGATATCCGGAGCAGCTCATGAGTATCTGTGCCAAATTTCAGGTCAATCAACCTAAAGTTGTTATTCAGTGTTTACTGCAGATCCCCATGTGTCTTCCTTTTTGTTTCCACCATCAGCATACATCAAAGGAGGCTGGATTCTCCGTAAGGCGTGGAAAATGTACAACAAGTGCCACAGTGACATCAGCCACCTGCAGGAGGCGTGTCAGCGGAGGTCCTCAGTCAACCAGGAGTCCCTTACTGCCGACAACGCCAACCACAACGCACCAGCCGTGGAGAACGGAGTGACAGCCGAGGCCCTGGACCGGCTCAAAGGCTCCGTCAGCTTCGGCTACGGCCTCTTCCACCTGTGCATCTCCATGGTACCCCCACACCTGCTCAAGATCATCAACCTGCTGGGCTTCCCTGGAGATCGCCTGCAGGGTCTGTCCTCTTTAATGTATGCCAGTGAGAGCAAGGACATGAAGGCACCACTAGCTACGTGAGTATACGTTTTTAATCAGAAGTACACTAACCAACAGATTACTGCTGCATTCAGTTCTTGTCCAAAGTAAAACTAAGTAAGACAAACAGTTAGAGGCTGGTGAATTTGAAATAAAATAAATGAAAGAATAAGCACTCACTGAGGACACCACTCGTCCTCATAGTTTGTGCCCTGCTGCAAGGTTACATAACCTCCCACACAGCCCTGAGTGGCCTCTACAAACCCGACCAGCATTAACATCTTTAACAGACAAAGGCATCGTTTGCGAGATCCACTTTCCGGCCACACTGGCCCCTAATGACCCCCTAGACCAAGCATCACTGGACCAGGGCATCACTGGACTATCAAGTGGGCACCTTCCACTCTTGAGCTGCTTCCCAGTTTGTTCATTTATCTCCTTGTGTCCTTCACTTGCTTGCGTCATAGTTCCTCCCTGTAAGGATTTTAAAAAGTCGGACTGAAGTGACGTCAAGAGTAGATGGTGACTTACAAACATCCAGGGAACTCCTCTATTAAATCTAACTTTCAAGGTTTACTTCACACATTTATAGATATTTTAGTCATAACTGTGTCACACCAAGAAAACTGTCCGGTGAGATCTGTAACCTGTTGATTATTTGTGGTGTTATTTGGGTTGTTAGTTTTCATTATTTGACCTTTTTTTTTAGATGTATTAACACCTTAGTGTTCACACCTGTGGCTTTTTTTGTCTGTGTTAATGTGAGTCCATGAAAACCACAGTGTTGTGTGAATTTGTGCCAGTTTTATTGCTTAGTAGAGCAAAAACAAAAAAACCCCCACTGTGATTAAAATATAGTATAGTATTGTTAAATGTGCGGCAAAATATTGTGTCATCACATCATTTTATTTTGGCTCTCCCCGCTGATGACCTACATGCCGTCTACTGCCACATCCTCATATAGGGAACACAATCAAAAGCTATACGTTCAGTTCATCATCAGTTTAATGAAGGCTGCTGTGATCTCATCAGATGAAAACATCTCTCCTGTTGGTGTTGCTCAGGTTGGCCCTCTTGTGGTACCACACAGTAGTGCTGCCTTTCTTTGCCTTGGATGGCTCAGACACACACGAGGGTCTGCTGGAGGCCAAAGCCATCCTGCAGAGAAAGTCTGTGGTCTATCCGAACTCCTCGCTCTTCATGTTCTTTAAAGGACGGGTCCACAGGCTAGAGGTACGTTCAATAGCACCAATCAGTGTCAGAAAAACTAATTCTATTGTTGTACTATTCTGTTTGTTGGTTTTTATGTGGACTTTAAGTAATGACAAACTTTTTTTTTTGATGTAGAAATTCAGGATGTGTTGAATGGTTTACAAACTCTCTTATGTGGTTTTTCATCCATCATTTAACCAGAATATGATGTTTGTACACTTTAATTTTATTTATTCATATGCTCATTTTGTCCTCAGTGTCACATCAACAGTGCTCTGGCCTGTTTCCACGATGCTTTAGAGCTGGCATCAGACCAAAGAGAGATCCAGCACGTGTGTCTCTATGAGATTGGTAAGTGTTTTCTCACCAGGTCACTTCAGAAGTCCTTACTCTCTGCAGAGATTACAGGAGTTAATTTTCTCTGTTTTTGTATCGTTTCGTCAGGTTGGTGTAGCATGATCGAGCTGAACTTTGAAGACGCATTCAGATCATTTGAGAGGCTGAAGAACGAGTCACGTTGGTCACAGTGCTACTACGCCTACTTGACTGGAGGTATGGAGCTATGCAGTGTTTCTTTTACACTCAGGTTCATTACCTGTCCTCTATTTTCTCACTCCTTTAGTTCTGTCACCAAGGTGTGTCAGAAGAACTGTCATATAAAACCGAACCATCTGTCTTCTTTATAAACAGTTACCATTAGTTTGGTCCTGTATGGACTATTTACAGGTTCTACATAAAGATGTAAAAGCTGTACTGAAGGTTTAAATGTTTCCATTCATGGTCAGTTTGTAGTCCATCACCTATCAGCGGCCTTTGGTGTATGCTGAGAAAACAGTCAGTATGGAGAGCAAAAGCAGGTAGAATGCACTCTCAAGTTTTGATATCCTGGTTCCCTTCTGGCTAAGTATTTTTTTTTACAAAAATGACGTCTTCATGCAAGGGCAGCCAACAGTTCTTTCTAGATCATAAAAATCCTGCTTGATCAACAAACCTTATTTGAATCATGTTGTGGAAGCAAATCCTGATTTAGATTTTCTGACTTAAATGCAGAAGCAGTGATTGATCTTTCCTCCATTCAGTGATTGAGCATTTGTTGTTTTCCCTAGGAGGACAGACCTTTATTTTTTCTATATGAGAATCATTATATTTAAGCAAATTTAAGACAAGATAATTGCAATTAATCACAAAGGAAATGTTTATTTGTTTGTTTGGGTTCGTACGTTTCAAAGGCCCTGTAAATAATTAATAAGTGATTTTGATATAGTTTTCTTCTTTTTATTTGCCTGTTCATAATTCACATTTAAGATTAGATTTTCAGTGCAAAAATAAGTTGAAAAAATAAATAAAATAAATCTTATTTCTCAGTTACTGTGATCAGGTCGGATTTTCCTGGGAGAACATGAACCCATTTACAGCAAGTAGCAAGCAAGGTACTAAAAGTCTCTCTGATGATGCTTTGTCAGTCTACAAAATTAAGCAGTGAGAAGCAAGATCTGTCAGACCTTTTTTCTTGAAGAAAGTAGTAATGGAAGGCACTGGAGCTGGACTGGCAAATAGAAAAAAGAAGTTGTAGCAAAGGAAAGCTAAACAGGAGAGTGATGGAGCATAGGCTAAAACACGGGTTAAACTGTTTATGACAATGTTCATTCCAACCTACAGTCAGCAGTTATTCTGCAGTGGTCTGTTCAAACTTGACAGTCTATCAATAAAATGAAGAGTGATGTTACGTTCGTAAACAAGTCCTTATCCTTAAAAGCATCACTGATTCTGGACACAGGTGTCAATGCTATCTCACAGTGTTAGTAGGAACTGAGATTACGAAAGAAGCTTGCCGTCAACACTCATTACTACCATCTACCTGAACCAGAAATATGTCTGAGTAAATTATTGTCCATCTTTAGACTACACTTAGTTCTAGGAGTCTTGATGCCTGGGTTCTTGACAGCTACCTCAACTCATTTTATTTTGTTGTTTGTTTTTTCCAGTGTGTCAGGGAGCTTCAGGCGACCTGGATGGAGCGAGTGGAGTTTTCAAAGACGTGCAGAAACTGTTCAAGAGAAAAAACAACCAGATTGAGCAGTTTGCTGTCAAAAGAGTGAGTCATGCTGCAGATCTGACCTTTTAAAACATTTTTTCATTAAAAAAGAAATACAACTCTTAGCAATACAGTGACAGTTAGGGATGGGTACCTTTCACATTTGAAACGATACGGTACCGATGCCTGGTTTTGGCAATCGGGACCGGTACTCAACGGTACCAAGTTCCGGTACTTTTTTGTGTTCATGTGGTAAAAAATATCAATTTTGTTTAATAATGAAATATAAAAAAATTTCAATTTAACAAATTTATTCTTCAATATATAACCTTGCAATGCTATGTTTATGTCCAGCATGGAAAATCACCTACTCTTCCACTCCCTCACAGTCACAAGGATGCATTTAGGTACCTAAACATGGTACCTTTTGGTTTTACATGAATCGATACCCGGTACTTTTGACAGAATTCGGTCGGTACCGAAAAAAGTACCTAATTCGGTACCCATCCCTAGTGACAGTATTGCCGGAAAAGAAATCATAAAACAGTCGAAAAAGAGTGTAGTCAGAGTTTTATGTGATCATTTTAGTCCTCATGAAAGCAACACATTACCCAGTTTGGATTATGTTGTGCTACTTTTTTATTGTTTTTACCATTTTTCCCCAAAATATTCAAACTGAGATTAAATATTATTGAGAAAAGGTTATTTTACTGATAGTTCATTCAACGACTGTTTAACAGAAATGATCAGTGCACTGATCTAGTCCCTCTTTCTCTCTCAGAGAAGATGTTATGAACATGTCTCACACATAGTCTCCTCTGTCTGACATCTATCTGCAGGCTGAGAGACTGAGAAAAACCTCGCCCACCAGAGAGCTATGCATCCTGGGTGTGATTGAAGTGCTGTATCTGTGGAAAGCCCTCGCTAACTGCTCCTCATCTAAACTGCAGATAATGAACCAGGGTGAGTGTGAGCCTCAGGGTCCTTCAGTAACATGACCACGTTAGCTACCGCAGGATTATTATGAATATCGTTTTATCCTGTGTGATTGTCTCGTCTCTGGTTCCTCAGTGTTACAGAGTTTAGACGAGGCGTCCTGCAGAGGCCTGAAACACCTCCTGCTCGGTGCCATTCACAAATGTCATGGAAATATGAGAGATGCGATTCAGGTATCAGTCTTTAGTCAGCACTAAGTGATGAATGATCTGTGCTTTTATACTCAGCCTGCTCTCATCTTCATTTTCTCTGCACTGCAGGAGTTCCAGCTGGCTGCTCGAGATGAGTACGGACGACAGATCAACTCATATGTTCAGCCGTATGCCGTCTATGAGCTTGGTTGTATACTGCTCGCAAAACCAGAGGTCAGTCTGCACTAACGGCTTTGATAGATCCTCATTTACATGGAGATATGATCTTTAGATATTTATCACATCCTGTTTAGATTGCTGCTCTGAGCTGAGTCTATTTATCCCTACCCCTAAATAACAGTGTCAGACTCTTTAGAAAAAGAGAACAAATAGCCTGATTTTGGTCCTATTACTTGTCACGAAACCAAGATTTATTCATGGCGATCACCTGATGTCACTCAGTATTCATGACTGCGTCTTCAAGACAGATCTATGACTGTATGACTGTATGATAACAATCAGCACACCTCATATTAAAGATTTGTAACAATGACTCAAAGTGTAAAAACATCCAGAAAAAAAATTAAAAATTTAAAAACCCAAAATGTAATAGCTGGTCAATGATATTAAAAAAGTGCTGAGCCTGAAAAGGAAAAAAAAATCTAATCAAACACAAAATATCATAACTGACACAAAATGTAACAAGTTGTTGCGTTTTGGGCAAAAGTTTATTGTGCAATGAAAAATAATTCTAGTAATGAAAAAGATAAAAAGAGACTGGACTGACTTTTTTAAAACTCATATGTACATATTCATTTTTGTTTTGTCATTTTTTGTTTTGTAGTTTACGACACGGGGCAAATAAAAAAAGAAATCATGTATAACATGATTGTAGAAAGCTGGCCATTTCTTTTACCTTAATTCATTGATGGATTCATTGATTTTTTAATTCTGTGTTTTTTGTTTACGAAGAATGCATTAAAAATACACCGAAGTACATTAAGTACATTACTGCATGAGTGTAAAAAAACAATAAAATACAGGCTTCAAACATCCACCTACATGATCAACAAAAGAAGATGTTCAAAAAGGCGGAAGGTGAAGTTGAAACCTATTTATTCTAACTTCCCTTTTTATTTTCCAACTATACACATGAGAATCAAAGACATGATGTTGATATCAAAGAGAATTCCCATAAATCTATGCAGTTAATTTTATTTTGGTTCATGTAACATTGAGTGGAAATAACAGCCAAGCAAATTAAGTTAATCTCTGGCAGGTTGGTAATGTATTTTTTTGTCTAGTCTATGATTTTTTAATTGAAGCTGATTCAGAATCAGAAATATTTATGTAATTTCAGATAAATTCAATCATTACCGTTGCCCTTACGCAACAAAGAGGAATATCAAGGAGTAATAGGAAGTACATGTAAAATAAGAAGAAAATACTTCATAAAATAAGGTGCACTAAATAGTTGGAAAAAGCTACGTGAAAGCAACAAGAATTGAGTCATATACAGAGTTTTTAAAGAAAACATGCATTTAGAGTGAAATACACTATACAATATCTTTACTGTGATACTACATCTACATTACCCCATTCTCAATGTTTTGCTTAGTTAAGGCTGTCTCTTCTCTTTTCTTTTTTTAGAGGTTTAGAGGGCTCTTTTGTTATTTAATGATGTGCTTTTGTTTGTCCACTCATCCAAAAAGTGAGTGATTTGAACCACCTACCATGTGATTTATAAATGATTTTATGGTGCATTTTATGGTGCAGTTGTAAGAAATTTAAAGTTCTTGTGAGGATTTTTTTTTCCTGCGAGATGGTTGTGGAACAGACTAAATAAAAATAGTGATGTCTCTGTGTGACCTAAAGAAGAAAATAAGACCATCAGTGACGGGATTACTTATCTGCGTAAAGCTATTGTGACAATTCTACAGAAAAGATTCACTGTCAGTAAAAAGTTAGAGAGAAAAGAAAAAAGGATGGGTTTGGTTTTTTGGAAACAAGACAAACACATGTGCAAACTGAAAGTTCCCAACAGGAGCTTTGGGGTGCTTTATTGATAACTTGGTTAAGTACTAATGTAACTGTTCTTTTCTTTTTTTACCTGTAATACAGACGATGGGAAAGGGGAGATCATTTCTTCTTCAAGCAAAGGTAAAATATTTTTTAATTACCTCAATGAAATGTATCATGATTTCCTGAAAGATGTTAAAACTTCTTTGCCTGTTACAGTGTCCTGATCTATCTTTCTGTCTATCTGTCCTTCTATCCATTCATTCATCCATTAATCCACCCATCTATCTTCTTTCAGGAGGATTTTACGGGCTATGACTTTGAGAACAGGCTTCACGTGCGCATCCACTCAGCCTTGGCTTCTTTGAAGGAAGTAGTGCCTCAGTGACTCCTTAAAGGAGGAGCTTCAACGGCCTGAGCTATGCTAATAGCTTTTTACACCAAGTTTAAAGACATTCAGAAAATCCATACGACATCCCAGTGAACTGTTGCCTGTGTTTTTCTTTGTCACGGAGTCATGAAGGTAAATATATTTGTTTTTCATCATCCCCGGTCAGACTGAGGTGACGTTTCATCTCTGTACTTTTTGTACAGATATGCACCCTGTATGTGTATCCTGCTGGCTTCGCAGAAAGTAGATAGAGACTGCTAGCCTAGCGATGGCTATAATATTATCAAATATGATAAATGATATCTTTGGGGTTTCTACATTGTACATTTTTCAATGGCAGCCAGCTAGCTCTGCTTCTTTTTAGCACTCGCCCTAAGCTAGGCTAAACCCCTAGCTAAGCCTAGCTATTTATCTGGGCTAAACCCCTAGCCTTGGATACACAGAGATGGAACTGATTTAGGTCTTTGACTCTGGGTTTGAGAACAAACAAACATATTTTACCAACTGCTTCACTGTTCCTTTAAGTGTTTTCTGCTCCCAAACATATTAGCTAGCTGGAATCAGTTTTCCTCATTAACTTGTGTATTTGAACGATTTCAATCATACCGCACTCCTTTTGACTGTATAAAACAATGGATGAGTCATTACCACCTACTCCTGTTGTGCAAAAGTGAAGCCAAAATTTACCTGTGGTCACGTGCGTGGTCACACTGGCCTTCCAAACTGTGCTATCCTCAATACTAATGGTTCAATACTAATGGTCCTTCGAGCCACTCATGACATCTTAAGAAATGGTTGAAGCCAGGTGCAGCAAAGGCGATGAATTGAAATAAACCACAAGTTATGTTGGGAAAGATTGCATCAGTAAATATGATTACATTATGGAAAAAACAATAATATTTTTGGATGTTTTGTTCAGACGGTGAGACCAAACACTCTCTGGAGGGTCTCACTAAATTTACAAACTTGATGATTCAGAAAAAGATATCCTGCTTTTTGTTTAGGCTTTATGACCTTATCTGTTAGAAGAGAAGCTCTGATACTGGGAATACAGATACTGGTCTTCAGTCCAGCACCTGGACATCTGGAGTCAGGTGACGCAGAAATTCTCATGCTTCTCACGCCAATGATGAGCCTCTCCTCATTCATGTTTGGGCCATAAAACTTCAAACCTGGTCCGGCTGCACTCATTATATCAGTTTGTTGTTAAAGTCAAGTTAAGTTGTTTCTAAAGTCATCGTTTTTCAGAAATAGAAGTGTTGCTTATCTGATGTGAAGGGCTCCAGCCTGCTGTAGCTAAGACACAGCCCAGAAGCAACAGAGCGCACCGTAGGAGTTGACGCTTTGACTCGAATAGAAACTTGTCTGATCTGATGCTGTGATGGAGCGAAGGCGCATCCTGTGGCTGTGAATGTTTTGACTTCACTTTTGAGCAGCTACTATGTCGTCCATTGTTTTATGCAGTTGACACTCTCCTCCCTCAGTTTACAGCTATTTAGCACATTGAAGTAACTCGTTAACTAGATCATATCTCCCTCAGTAACAGGATTTTTAATCTGAGTCATATAAGAAACAGGTTCTAGACTTTTTCACATTCCTTAAAGAAATGTATGCATATCTGCTTGTTAAATTGCAAAAGGGGCCACTTAAACTTATTTACTCTTGAAAAATAGCAAACCTCTAGTCTAATCGTTGAAAAAATATTCACCTGGAGTCACATTTAGCAACAACTTGGCTGCTGTGAGCTAGTTCACAATAACGTAGTTAGCATCCTTTATTTATAGAATTTGGGAATCACCACTCCTCACGATGCCCACGGGATTCTTTCATGTGGAGACAACGATCCTGTGCACTATGCATGGTACAGCAGGGTAACGGTCTACCTGTACCCTGCAAATACATGGAGGTATTATAAAACAACACCAGTACTGTATGTTACCTTTGGAGGTGCTGCTAAATGTCAGCCTAATAAACATTTATTAATCACGGTTTATTTTCAAGTGTTTGAGTAAAACATACTTTGGAATAACTCCATCACAGTGAATTTTGGATTTACCACAAAATGAAAGTTGTAAATCACAGGAGTCATTTTCAGGACGCTATTTCATTTAGAAGTCTGAATTTACAGATCCTGGTTTAGCCGGCACTATTGATTACAGTGAATTAAAAGTGTGATCTCTGACAGGTTTACCAACTTCATTAATGCTGTACATATGAATTATTCTGTACAGATTATTGCCTTTTATGAACTATCAGTCTCGAGTCTTTGTCATGCGAGCAATATAAACAGAAAGACAGTGATTTACAAAGGCTCTCCACAAGAACTTTGTGTTTTTATCCCACTCTGAGGTTGTTGATTTGTTTCGCTCTCACTTAAAGCTGGTCAGAAAAGAGCCAGTCATCATCCCCTGTGGCTGTTATGGATGTAAACTGTGGTAAATGTTCAGGTGGCCGCTGTGCAAGTGGTCTGTGCAGTGCAAGTGAAGTAACGGTGAAATGTCAGTTCTCCTCCTGATGTACCAGAAACTTCTGTCACTGAAAGAAACTTTCTGTTTGTCATCAGATTTTGTTAAACTTGAGATAAAATGTCAGGATTATGGTGTTAAAAGTGTCACATAACGCTACAATAAATTGTTCTCCATTAATCTAACCATGTGTGTCCCCTTGAGTTATTTGGATGTCATTTTTTGTATATATTTTTTATTTATTTATTTTTATTTATTATTATTATTATTATTATTATTATTATTATTATTATTATTATTATTATTATTATTATCATTTTTTTCTATGAAAAATAACTTGTGAAAAACTATCATGCCAAACAATCTTGTGCTGCTGCTGAATGAAACAACTTGTAGCATTACAATGTAAATTCTCTGGCTGAAATGTATCAATTATAACTGCTTGATTTTTTTTTCACCAATCCTGTTGTTGACTGTACTTCAGCACCACTGAAAATAGGCAGCATGAATCCAGCAGAACTCAAGGAGGCAATGACAAATATATATGCACACTAATTTACCTTCTTCTGCAAAACCTGCAGCCAATCTGTTTCTTATTCCACAGAGATGCTGCTGCTCAGATGTTCAGGAAATGAGAAGTATTTGCCCAGGAGCCTCTAAGAGGCAGCACATGTGAGTGAGAGAGTGAATTGCATCGAATTCTCCTGACAGACAAACAATTGATTGCTGCAGTCACGCTTTGTCTCTGACACGATGAGTCACAGGGACCTGTAATGTGCCTTATAATCATCATTTGAGGCTGTTCAGTCACGTGTCCCTCTGCTTTGAAGTTTTCAGTTACACCACCAGGGGGCGCTCATCCCACAGGTTCCACCCAGGATGTGCGACGTATCATTCCTCTCACCTTGAAAACCATGACAACAGCTTTTTCAGGTGTCATCAGCTTCCTGATGACCCCTGTCAGAGAGGTATCATTTCACATCATTTACTGTTTCATAGGTGAAGCTTGAACACAGGCTGAATCAAAACACAGACAATTCTGTGTTAAACTAAGAATAGATGGTAGAACAGGAGCTCAGACTGGTGGGACTTTGTTTAGTGAGAGGAGGGTTGTTATCACAGATCAGTCAGTGTGGAGTTTGTAAGCCAGCTCACCTCTGAGGTATTGCTCTTAATACAATGTTTTATATCTTGAGCATAAATGTTTCCAGGCTTTCATGTTTGATAGAAACTGCATTAAAGCTCATGTAAAAAGGTATTTTAGCAGGATATGAGGCACACTATGACAAATACTTCCTTTTTATGACCTGAAAACAGCAACCAAGACCAAAAGAGATGGCTATTTTCCTATTTTCAAATGTTTTTCTATAGTGCGGAGTTGTGTTTGTCCTTCACACGCTACGCATACTACTCATACTAGGTTTACAAGGCATACTGCTAATACTCCTGGAAGTCACATATATGATATATCACAGCCAAAATAGCTAAGTCAATTGAAATCTTGCACAAAGTCAAACATCTTATAAACCAGTTCTCACTATACACCTTGTACTGTTTCTGCATTCGCCCATACATCACCTACTGCGTGGAAGTGTGGGGAAACACATATAAAGCAAACACAGAAACAATATCCAAACTCCAAAAGAAAGCAAAAAGAATCGTAAATAACAGCACCAACAGAGAACCATCAAACCCCCTCTTCATTAAACTGAACGCACTAAAATTCTTGGACTTGGTCTACCTCAAAACACTTCTAATAATGCACAAAGGAAACCAGAATCAACTACCACTGGGCATCTAAAAGTTGTTTCAAAAAAGAGAAAATAAACATAATCTCAAAGGATTATGCTTTTTCAAAAAAAAAGAACCAAACAAAAACAACAGCCAGTTCGTACTACCGACCAAATACACTGTGTATCAGTTAAAGGAGTCAATTTGTGGAACAAATGCTGTGAAAAAATGAAAACATGCACATCACTTCACCAGTTCAAACAGATTTATATAAATCTTAGTCTAAGTAAACACAAGAGTGAGATGGAGGCAAACTTTAACTAATGAAAAATCTGTTGTTTTCTTTTTGTTTGTTTTATTGTGATGCACTTTTTTATCTTCTGTTTTGGGTTCCTGCACATGCTGTAACAGATTACACTATAATATGCAAACACAAAGGTGCAGGACTAGAAAAGTTTCTGACTTCATCCAATACCCTTTTGAACAAGGTATAAAGATCTAAGTTATTAGAAGTGTTTTTTGAGTTGTTTTTGTTTTCATGTTTTTTCATGCATCTTATTTATCTCTGTTCTGTTTTTGCTTTGTTTTGTTATGTCTTTAACCTGTTCGAATAAACAAACAAAATACTCATACTACATAAAACTACTAGCGTACTACTCATACTACTCATACTTTGCATAATACTCTACTACTCATACTATTTACTTTAGGTATACTACCCATACTAGGCATACTACTAATACTACTCACACAAATGATAACACTTATACTAGGCAAAGTTCTCATATAAGGCTTACTACTCATACCAGAAATACTACTTATACTACTCATAGCAGGCATACCAGGCAGTTTCATAGCATGCATACTACTAATATTATTAATACTTCTTATAATAATCAAACCACTCATACTAGGCATACTAAT
The DNA here is from genome assembly GCF_033239565.1 of Halichoeres trimaculatus. Taxonomy (NCBI): domain Eukaryota; kingdom Metazoa; phylum Chordata; class Actinopteri; order Labriformes; family Labridae; genus Halichoeres; species Halichoeres trimaculatus. The sequence goes on along the minus strand of NW_027437182.1, from coordinate 31,588,325 downwards.
CATACTATTCATACTAAACATCCTAGGCCTTCATTTCACACAAGCCAAATTATGCAGCCTACCCACATTATGCATACTACACATACTACTCATACAACTTATATATTTCATAACGCTCAAATTAAACAAACTAATTATACTATGTGTACTACTGATTCTACTCACATTAAGCATGTGAGAATGCTAATACAGAAATGCTAACACCTGCAGTCCTACGAGATTCCACTTGAGACTGTCTACAGAAACACACACAAAAAAAGCAGCATCAGTATCACTGACTTTGGCCTTCAAAAAGCAGTTTGAGACTTGGATTGGTCATTTCTCTATCAGCGCACACTGTGCACTGCACATGGGGGATGAAATTTTCCATTAACCCGTATTTTTCAAAGCTACTACACTTAGTTTTGCCCATTAAAGGGCATGGCTGACCTAACTGACAGGTAGACATCCTGTTGCTATCTGTAAAGAGGAAAACCTGTTTATTACCTACCCTTTTATATGGAGCCAAGTTTGTAAGGAAACATGAATTTATAGGTTGAGCAGCAGAGCTGAGTATTTGGGTTGTGTACATGGAAAATCTGTCGGATCTTCTCTGTTAATGCCAAACAGCTCATTTTGCCTGTTTGTTGTACAGTCTGTGAATGCTCTATACACCAAAAATGACACCCAACATAACTTCCTGTCACAAGTTACAAGAAAGTATGCTCTCTTCTCCCCCTCTTCCTTTTTTATAATGATAAAGTCTGAACTTAATTTTGATGTTAATTTATTTTTTGCAGAACTATTGCTGCAGGGAAGTGCTTCATTCTTTGCTTTGGCTACTCTTCCTCAAAGAACGGTACACTCACTACCCACAACGGTGATACATTTTGAATACCCAAAATTAATTAGATTTTTAGAGTCCCCACAGCTGAATTTCTCCTCTATTTATTTGAATTTTGGAGTACTTCTTTTACTTCTGAAAACAAATAATGAATATTCAATTGTCTGGTGATCTCCAGCAGGTCCAAAAATGAATGAACCTTAGTGAGGATTTTATCTCCAAAAGCACAAAATTCATTTATTCATCCAGGCAGTCTTCATGATCATCAGTTTTTTGTTTTCTTATTATTATTGTATTCAACTGGTCATTTTTTAAATAGAGATTAAAGCAAAGCAATAGAAAAATAATCTAAAACAGGAACTCTAAAAAGAGTGGCTGTAATTCAGTCATTGTGTTTATATATCTATAATTCAATGCTCGACGTTATGATACTCTGTTGTTTCCATGTTGAACGTGATTAGGGTGGGAGTTAGCTCTCCATGCTGAGATAGATACACACCAAGGGCGTCTCTTTAAGAAAACATGTCTGTCACACCAGGCTTGAGGCAACAGCTCACACAACCAATAAATTATTCAGGCTCCTGTGCCACTGAGTTTCGACATGGCAGAGCAGGAGCTGGAGGGCCGGGCAGACACAATACCAAGAATCCTCTGTGAGGGGATGAGTCTGGTTCTCCTAAATGATCCAAAGCTGTCTCCTTTAAAGCTCACGTTTAACACTGAGCCTACAGCAAGGCCTTCTTCAGTTTTAGCATGGTTAACAAGCTTATATGTGGCTCGTCATCAGGCATGTGGTGATTCATGCAGGTGACATCATCACCTCCTATGTGACGTGATTCACACTCAGTTTGTATGCTCATCGTGTGTGCACCGAGGCCCAGCTACAAAGACATATGCAGTCTCTCTGTGCAGGGATTAGACCTTCAGATCTTCATGCTGATGAATTAAATAAAGCAATTGCATCAGAAAGAAGTGGAGGAGAAGGGCCCAGGAGAGATCAGGCAAATGTGAGTGAGCGCAGTAGGAGCAGTAGGACTGTGCAAAGAGCAAGGTCACAATTGCATTGTGTTTCACTCAGGCTGAAACCTGAGCAGCCACAGTATCCTACAACCTGATGGAGAGTTCCCGTCCACTGCCCTTTATTACTGCTGCGCCTCATTTGCAATTGACTTATCACGGCGTAGAGCACATGAGCACACACGTGTGCATTTGGTGAAAATTGGTTTAGAGGCACGATTTAAGAGCAAGTGCAATTTAACATGTGGTGAAAATGTCTGTGCAGAAACAGAATCCAGGCTGCGTCATTGCGTGTTTCTGTGCAGGATGGTTTATCTTCAGATGGATGATAGTGAAAGGAAAATGTATTGATCTGAGAGCAACAACCTTTATAGTCACTGAACCATTACTGTCATTTAGAGCGCAGGTCAAATCACTCACAGGGACACGCTGACGTTATTACGCCAGGTCCTCATATCTCCTCCATCAGCTCAATGACTCTCTAAGAAGAGAGGCTGAAGAGACCTTTCTGCATCATCGTCTGATTACACTCTTTGTGCCTCTCTTATTTAAACGGACTGAAAAAATGAACGTGGTGTTTTCCTCCTCTTATGAGCATCAATTTCTATAAAATAATTCCCTTATTTAATCCCTGGTACCTTTTAAAGGATTTATTGCAGACTGAACTACAAAACATTGAAGAAATAAAGTCAAACACTTCTGTCTCAAATGCATCTCTTAAAAAGCCACATGCAGGGTATTGCATAAAACTAGTTTGCATAATGAGCAGTTTTATTTCTAGACCATCACCAGGAGAGTGTGAGTCCAAAACAACTCTCCTCTGCCTCCTTCTCTGTTTACAAGATAGTATAAACTTCAACATTCAAAGGGTATTTTTGGTGATAAACATGTATTTTTAGCCTTTTAGCCCTCTAACCTTTGGATTTCATCCTCCCTGCAGACTGGTAAGTCCCTGAATTGATGTAAAATGATGTTTATCTCTGCAGATATTTGTATTTTGGTGTAAAGATGACACATGGCAGTGCAGCTAGCCTGCCTTATTCCTGCAAATCTAAGAGGTTAGTTTAATTTAAAGCTTCACATAACATATTATTTACATCCAGATAACACACATCATTAAGCAGCAACCTCTGGTGTGAAAAGTTAAGTCAGTATAAAAGAGCAAAAGCTGCAGTTATAGAGTCTCTGCTGCTTAAGGTTGGCTGCAAACACCAAAGATTCCCCATTGATACATCTCAGAAGGCCCATCCTACAGCAAAGTTAAGCAGACAGGTGTCTTTATTTCCATATGTATGCAGTTATTTTTAGATAAAGTATAAATAGAGGCGTGGCTGATTTGAGAGACTAGTGGGTGTGATTTGGCCAAAAACCTGCCTCAGCTCCACCTTTTTGTCTGCTCCACCATCATTTGGCCTTTTTCATTTCCATAATGCAAAATTTTGATGTTATATACAAAACACTGTCAGTGTTTTACCGCTACTAACTGTAAAAAGACATTTTATTTGTACAGCGCTTTTCCAGATGATCAAAGACGCTTCACACAAGTTAGAAAAACACAGTTTAAACTGTTTGAAGAAACAAAAGAGTTTGAAAACACAGTCATGTTATTTAGCAAAAACGACACAGGGTTGAAGCACAAAATAACTATATAACTGATCTTTTTATTATTTTTTAAGTTATGCGACAAGAAGAGACAGGAAACAAAAACATACAGCAAAGGGGTGGGCTGAGAGTTGAACCAATGACCTCTGCAAAAAGCTGCAGTCTCTAAGTGTGGGGGCGTGTGCTTGAGCCCCATCCTACTCATCCTACTTTTAAAACTTCCCAAAAAACTTCCCCTCCCAGCGTTAAATGATCTTACCAATTCAAATACTAGATCACAAACAAGAGCAGACTGCAGCATGACAAAACATTTATCAAATTAAAGTCAAAATCTTTTCAAGGTTCACATTTCACATTTCACTTCACTCCCCAAAAATAGTGAACGCATGCATGAGATCTGGTTCCTCCTCTTACTCACCTTGCTTTGCAACCACTTTACTGCCTGAAGTAGTTTTGTTTGTGAATTGGTTAAACTAGTTAACCTTTTTTGGAGTCAAAATCTTTTTATTGAGGTACAAAAAGAGTATACAAAAAGTGCAGTGCTGGTTGGTCAATGATATTATAGAATGTTATGAATAAACACCAACTGCAGTTAGCAGTTACATCCGAATAGGAAAGGTGAGAGGTGTGTAAAAGGAAGAAAAATACTTTTTGCTGCTTTTAGCATCACATACTAAATAAGTTGAGCATAGACTTACAACAACAGAATGTGTTACTGTTTTGCTTTTTCGGGTAAATGAAAAAAAAAACAAGGTGAACAGAGCTAATAAAAATAAGACATGGAACAAATATCCATAATAAAACAATCCCTACCCTGTCACTGCCAATAATGATGTGAAATAACTTCCTCAGTCATATCTAAGATCTAGGAAAAAGCAGGAAAAGAGAGGTAGTCAAGCTGCACCTGGACCATGGTTTTAAGTGTGCTGAGTTCAGAAAAGGTTACATTTCAGGAAACTGTGCAGTCAAATGTTGAAGCGAGAAGCTTATTTTCTTGTACTTTTTTTTTTTTTTCAAAGTTGCTGCTGCCAATGAAATTAAGTGACTGTGCTTGTTTGGCATTTTGACATTAATGTGTGAGCTGGTGGACAGTTTTAATTATTTCAACATAATGTGTCAAAAAATCCTTTGTGTGAAGAAAAAAGCCTGTGCTGTCCTGACTTCTTGACTGTTTTACTGCTCATTATTATTGGGGTTTATAGATGACAAATTAAAACTTTGACATCATTCCACAGAGGTCATTTTGACCCACTGCAGCAGAAAAAACAAACAGTTAAACCTCTTTAGCTAATGTTCGTCACACTGATGTTCCTGGACCCAGTAATTGTAAACATTAGTGCAAATAGTGTTGTTTTCAGCCTCAAAGATTCAATGCTCCTGCTGTGAAAAATGCCTTAATGCAGAGGAAGATTACAGTATAAGCTTTTGTATCTGCTGCAGAAAATCAAAGTGTTAAACCTGCTGCAATGCAGACAACCCACAGTCCTCAGAACAATGAATATGATTACATTTCGTCCTCACTTTAACTCTGTCTAACCCTAGTTCTGGGGCCAGACTCTGCTCTGGGATGTTTACAGTGTCCCCCTTTGAACAGGCATTTTTTCACAGAGGACAGGCCGGCTGCTTTGTCTATGCTGTCTCCTCTCAGCTTGATGTCCCTGGATTGACCTACTAAACCCTATTCATGACAAATCCCCCCTTTTTCCTGTTATAGCATACAAAACAAGCCAGCTAGTAAACATGGCTGAAGAGAATCCTTACATCTTTGTGAAATATTTTGTTTGGTTCAACTTTAAGCTCTGGAGGTTTTTCTTGAGGTGTTTTAAGAGGAATACTAATCTTGTCTTAACCCTGCCTCCCCCTCCTCTCCCCTTTCTCTCTGGCTCTTCCCACTACTGCATTGATGCTGTTACCTCCCTCGGTGATGATGTCACCGGCTCAGTGGAGCTCGAGCATCCTCCTTACCAGAGACAGGGAGACAACAGAGCCATTTTGACCGCGTTTGGAGTGAGAGGAAGCGGCCGAGCATCCTGAAACAACCGACCGGCCACTGTTGACTCAAAGCGGGGACGAACAGGGAGGGAGGGTCGGTGCGGTGCGGACACGGTCGTCCTCTGCTCGTCCCGTTTTCATGGAGAGGAAAAGCTGTTAGCTGGGGGCAGAGCCAGACCTGGAGGAGACCAGAGGAGGTGGAGGATACTGAAACCAAGACAAGCCCGACAAACACGGTTTCCGCTCAGGAGGAGGAGGTTTCTGGCCTTGAAGAGGTAGGTTTTCCTCTGTTTGTCCTTCTTTTTCCACTGTCACCGCCGGTTGATGCAGTTTTAATGAGGCGGTCTTTATTTACTTAGTGTTAAATCTCCAGGGAAGAGATGGGCATAGGGTGCGGCCATTGAAGAGGCTGTCAGTGTGGGAAAGACGCTCCTGTACAGACAGGGACTTTTAAGCTTTTCCTTTACACTCTACATGTACTGTCAGGGTATTTTTAAGCTTTTACTGTCGAAAAAACAACATTTAATGGAGTGAGGTGGGCGACAGGAAGAAAAACGCCTCTCATTGGGCGTAAGGTGAACACGAAACACACCGATACACCTGCTAATTGAAGAAATGTTACATAATAACCGCTCAAATTCATAATTTCTTTACTATTAACGCTATTTATTGTTAATTTTAGCCTATTTAATTAAGAACCTGCTGTTCTGCCCTTCATGGTTTCGCTGTCATGTTAATAACTAACAAATTAAAGCATTTAATAGACTGTCCCCTGGGTTAAATTGTATGAAATTGTCGTCATGCTCATACACAGACAGGCAGGGTAAATGACATTAGCCTTTGTCACTGGGAAGATGGTGACCGCCCAGCTGAGCCCCCTCATCAGCTGATTGGTCTGAAGATTATGGATATTGATGTGGATAGTGGAAAAAGTTATTACATATTCTCCATTATTATTTAGATCTGTATATACTGATGTTACGGGCAGGGGATTCTCTCTTCCCCAAATATCAAAACAAGGGTGGATTAGAGGTTGAGTTTTGTCCCTTTCTGTCCTGATCAGACCTCAGTCTTCAGGAGCGTTGTGCTGAAAGCAACAGAATCCAGTTTTTCTTTTAAAGTGACATTGCTTTCTCACATTTCACGATGAATCTCTGCAGGTGTCAGCTTCAGCGGTTGTTCCAGGAAGTGGGGTGACACAGCAAATTTACAACAATCAATTAGGATGACAAGCATCTGAGTCACTCACTATAGGAAAATACTCCAAGTATTGATGCAGACATTATCCCTAATTGCTTACAAAGTCAGAATAAATGCTACATATAGTTTTGATATGCTTTATATTTTGATTTTGATGATGTTCACAGTTAACCCTGGGCTGCAGAGAAAGCTAATTGTATCCTCTTGCTCACTGTTAAGGCTTATTGATAAAGGCATTAAATGGATGTAATTTGATCTCCATTTACGATGAGTCACACTTGGTCCTGATGCACCCACAATGCCACCACACACTGAACACACACACACTGAACACACACACACACAGTGATTTAATGTTCATATGTGGTCTTTCAGGAGACAGTATGATGAGCTGCTAAATGGAGCCAGACTCAGGATTTGTGGCCGGTTTCAGTGCCTTTGTCATCCAGGGAAACAGTCTGACATTTAGCTGCTGCTGCTGCTGCACTTCTTTTGTCACTGCCGGCTTCATTATCCGTCCCTCTCTGCTGGCTGGAGCTGACCATGCATGGTCTTTTCATGTTGCAGCCGGGGAGCCCGACCCAGCCCCATTGTGCTGATTTCCTCAACCATAAGGTGTAACGTTCGGCCCTGCAAAGTTGTAACCCAAGTGTAGAAAATAGCTTTGTAACCTTAACCAAATAAGCAGGTTGGAGAATCGTTTGTAGGACAGGAAAACGTGTACAGGCAAGGGATGTGGCTTTTTACTTTGCTAAACCACAAAACAGTCACATATCGTCACAATCTGCTCTCAATATTTTATCACTGAAGGCCTGAAATACCCACAATGCACTGTTACCGGACACCTGCCACCAGGCTGAGGCTCCTGTAAATAGTAACAACTTGTTATAATGCTCTGCTGCTCTGACAGAAGTCATCTTGAATAGTTCAGAGGTATTTTGGTTGATTAAACAGGGATAAAAGATGTCTGTCTGGCTAAAGGCTGGTGCTAGCTCTGCCAATTTTAGCCATGCTCTGCCACCAACATAGAGTGTTTTAACCACAGACATTTTCCTTAGGGCTGCACCGATCACAATTTTCTGCCCGATCACGGATTTTTAAAAAGCCTGACCTGCTGATATCGATTTATTTTTTATAACTGACCGCATATGCCTTCAATGTTCCAATCTTATTTTATTGAAAATAGGGCTGCAGCTATCGAATATTTTAGTATTCGAATATTCTCCCGAAAATCCCATCGATTAATCGAGTAATCGAGTAATCGGATAAAATACGTTTTTGTTTAGTTAAAGAGCAGTTATTGTTCAAATTATTATTTTTTTCTTTAAGAAATAAAATTTTCTGATACAACATGTCAGTAAGAGCACTTGCTTTGGTAGCTCCAAAATTTGTAAACACACTTTGACACATTTTTTTGTGCCTTGTACATCTCATCAAATGTTGTGGACCCAAATGGCACCCGTTTCGTAGAATGACCCATTAGTCTCCAAACTCCAGAAAAGAAGCTAGATTTGTTGCTAGTTGCTATTTAGTATAAGAGGTAGCTTGAGGGGTCTGAAAACTCTCTTAATATGGCCTCAGCTCTATTTGAAATACCACTCTTTGATCTTTTTTTAAAATCGATTCCTCGAGGTGGAGAAAATTACTTGAGTAATTTTTGTAATCGAGTACCTCGAATCATTCGAGGAATCGTTTCAGCTCTAATTGAAAATCATTGAACAATACCTGTAAAACAATAAAATCTTTATGTTTTAACTTAAACAACCAATAAAGTGTCCTGAGTTTTTGGTCTCAGAGCAAAAATCAACAATGGATGGCTGTCAAACCTTCCTGGAGGAGATATAAGATCAGTATCATATGTAAGGATGGGCCAATCACCAATCCCCATAAATTAAGGCCAGCCGATCAATTGGTGCATGGCTTATTTTCATATGTTGCTCTACAGCGTTAGTGATAAATTTGTAATGGATTGCAGGAGGAAATACTAAAGGTGGAGGACCCAGATCCAGATAGAACTCAAGAAATGTTTTATTTCAACTAAACTCAAAGCCCAGATAAGACTAAAGAAATCAAGCAAAAACCCAGAACCTCTAAACCAAAAACCTCTAGAAAAACTTCTCACCAGGAGACTGAAGAACGCACAACATGCAACAAGTGACAGCAACACAGGACGATGAACTGACAAAGAACCATGGAAACACAGAGGCTATATCGACAGAGGAGCAATCAACACAGGTCGGAAACAAGACACAGGTGAAACACATGAGAGGCAGTCAAACAGGAGGGGAACACAAAGCCAGGAGGAAAAACAAAATGAAGAGGACATGAGGGAAAGCACACGACAAGAATAACTTAGGTCTTGAACACATGTAGCTTGGTATTTTCAAAAACCAACCCACCTCAATCATTCATTCTTTGGTCCACACACACCAGGCAAATCCACCAATAAGTGTGGCTCGAAGCATGCCAAACCCATTTTCTCAGAGTTTTTCAGATGTAAAACCTGTGCCATCCAATCAGAATGAACCTTGTCAATCAGTTGTGACGTTTGGGAACCAAAAACTCTGTTTCCCAGCTTGAAACCAACATGAAACCATGAATCCAGAGTTTAACTAAATCTTCTTATTTTGTTTTCAGAAAATATTATCAGTGACATTAAGCTGCGTTTTCATGAGGATGACAGGCCTGAACGTACAAAAAAAAGTGTGGTTTTCCAGAGACCCAGCTGCATGTGGACATGGCCTAAGCTGATAGGAATAACAAAGACAGAAACAACTCACAACACTGAAACACTGAGACTAAACGTGACAAAAAGCCTACACAAGACAGAAACACAAGGAAATCAAACCATGAGATCAACAACCGACAAACCAAAGACAATAACAAAGTTTAGACTTTCCCCTGAGTGGTTTACATGGAATATTTGGCCAATGTCATGCATAATACACAAAATGAAATCTGACATGTCCCGCTGGAGTGGAACTGGATAATTTTTCTATAGAAATGTACTGAATATATAAGTCACCCAATAAATGATATTTTAGCTGAAAATGAAGCGCTTCAATAATCCCCTTCAATCATTGCTACAATTTTTTGTCTAACTTCTGATAAAATAGTTTTACTTTAAAGAACTGCTCCATAAGACTTGTTTATGATAAAAAGTGAAATATTTTTGTGATAAACAGATGTCACAGATTTGATTCTCTTTTTATCAGTCAAACCTTTTTTTGCTTAGATTTGCATTTTTTTAGATGTTTTTCAAAATTGAAAAGAACAGTGCACACTTTTGCCTTTAAAGTTGGAATAAAACATTTTGTACCTCTTCTCATGAAATGATTGTGATGGATTTATGCTTCATAGATAAAGTGTACATCTCCTCCAAACATATCACAGTAAGTATCGAACCACTGTTAACCTCTTAAAATGGTTCCATGAGAAGAAAATGTTTTATTCCAGCTATACGGGGTATTCTGGGTATAATGTGTGATGATTGTACAAGGCCTCTGTTATGTCATTTGCATACCAACTGGTTTATCTTGGTGAATGTGATTACTCAGGATTCACTCTATGCTCCTCTCCACAGACCCAAAGAAGGCACCCCGAGGTGCTAGGAAGACAGCACCATGGCAGGGGCCTCTGTGAAGGTGGCGGTGCGCGTCCGCCCCTTCAATTCAAGGGAGATTGGAAAAGAGAGCAAATGCATCATTCAAATGACGGGAAACACAACCAGTAAGTAATCAAACTATCCCACCCTCAGTGGGCCCTGAGACCTCTTCTTATGTTTTTTTTCAGTCACTCTGTACGATGCATCCATGAGGAGGGATTTATTCTTCAACTAGAAGGGATGAATCTAAGCTTTGACTGGACAACAACAAATCCTAAGTCATGTTTACCACATGAAGAGTATTCACAACAAACCCATCCTACAAATCTTAATCCAGAGTACATCCAGAGCACATTTCACCTGTTGCACTGAGGATGTTGGAAGAGCATCTTCTACACCAATATGAAGCTGTTTGCAACCTTCAGATAAATTTATGGTAATTAAAGTGGTAAAAAAATTCTTTAACTTTTTATTTGTGATAGGAACGACATGTTTCAAACAGGTGTTGCGTAAAACATAAGGACTGGCAGATAGACGTAGAAATGGTCAGTTAAAGCTTTTACGCACAAATCATCATCACATTAAAGTTAAAGCACATTGCTTTTGTTCTCATTGTGCAATCCTAGGACTACTTCACTATCACTGCTGCTGTCTGCCATTTTTATATGTGAGAAAAAATAAAAAGAAAGGATGCTTAAAGCTCATGTAAAAAGAAATTAAGCAACAAAAAACGCTGTGGCAGTTTTCTCATGTTTTCTCAGATAATTCCAAATATCAGAAGCCTCCTACTTTATTTTCCCACATTGTGTTTATCATTTACTCCTCTTTCCTGTCACTCCTGTCCTACTGGCTCACATCTTACAGTTTTTCTGAAGTAACTTCCTGTTTTTAGATTCAGGGATGCAAGCGCACCTTGTGAGTCAGTCAAAACTCAGTCAAATCAATGAGAAAGAAAATGAATATTGATGTTTCTTTGGGAACAGCAGCGGAATTGTTCAAGTACTTTTTGCATCCGAATGAAATAAAGGGCTTTTGTTATCTGATTATTAGATAATGTAACCCAGGCAGGAAAGAGCAAAATGAGATCTTCAGAGATAACAGTTTTATGAGACAGTATCTTCCCTAAAGCTCAAACATCAACTGTGTTACTTATACTATGTTACTTATCATGAACTGAGCATTGTGGAATATAACCTAATGTAGGGTGAGTGTATCCTAACATTTCTGTTTAGATCACGGGTGGCCAACCAGTCAGAGACCAAGAGCCACAAAAACTACTGTGGTACTACAAAGAGCCACATCACACATAAACGAAAGGACATAAGATGAAAATGAATACACTTCCAAATTCTGAAGCGACATTTATTTCGTTTGTAAGCGTGTTTCAATTGTTACTTGGAGCCGTGTCTAAGACAAGTTTCTGTTTTTACTGCAGAAGAGACAAAGTTTCATTTATCTATCTATCTAGAAAGCTATAACCACATGTGCAATGTCGGGAAAAGAAACTGAAACTTAAGTATCAACCCCATTACCCAAGTATTGATCGATACTGATCCCAAAGTTGGCATCAATATATCAATATTTCAGATTGATTGCCACACCACTACTCATAACAATAATGAATGGATCAAAGAGCTAAAAAGCCACATGTCGCTCGGGAGCCGCAGGTTGGCCAACCCTGGTTCAGATTGTTTGCTAACATGTTTACTCAAGCTAATTTGAGGTTGGCTGAGAGCTTGTTTGGACATAATTTGTTGACACACTCTCAGATCCTGCTCATAAAACTTTTCTTTTCTTCCATTTAACCTATTGTAACAAGTCTTTTCCATATGTTTTTTGTGCATATCCCTGTGATATAAAAACTATATATAAAGGAGAGGTAATTCAGGCGTTTCTGCTGCTGCCCTTGACTCTCCAACCTCCCTGCACTGCAGGAGTGACTCTGCAAATCTCCTGTGAGATGAAAGACCTAAATCATGACACGGGATGAGCAGAGAATTAAGTCAGAATGAGCAGGTCATTAAGATGCTGTGAAGATTTTATTATTCTGAATAAGAAATGAAAGATGGTCTCATTACAGGGTAGATCCTGTAAATCACTTCATGGAGTCTGCAGCAGAGGGGTGTTATAAATGAAATCTTCTGCTCAGGAAATCTCTTTCATCCTATAGGTGACATAATCTTCTGTGTGTTTGACCTTCGATTCAATCAGAGCCGAGCCGGCTGTTTGTGTATGTCGCTGGATTTAGCCACACATAACAATGGCTGCTTAATGAAGATCCTGTCAGCTCAGTGTTAGAGTGATTGAATGTTTTCACATGAACCTGGTTTGTGAGATGTCCATTTGGGCTTGTATCTTAAACTTTGCTGGACATGTGTGAAGGAGCGTGAGTTGTATGTTTGTGTGAGTGTGGAGATGAGAGTGTTCCACATTCCTCGGGTTATTCGGTGCAGAGTGAGGACTCTAGTCGAGCAGCGACTGGAAAGACACTCGATATGTAGTCTGCTAAGCAAGGTAAAGCCGTTCATCTATAATGGATGAGGCTTCCTGAAATATTTACCGTTTGGCCTAATTTAGCCTGCTTCCCCCTCCTTCCTCATGTCACGGGTGACTAGACAACAAGCCGGGCTGCTTTTTTTGGCCTGTCATATTTTAACCGTGAGATTTGTTGCATTTCGGGATGTGGATCCTGGCCTACTCGATGCTTAATTTCATCAAACCTCACAGGAGTTTCTCTGTTTTCAGGATCCTCCCTTGAGGACTAAACAGCATGAATGTCACTCTCTTTTTGTTGACACCTACAGTTAGCTTTGTGTCACTGCCTCTGTACAGATTTCCATCATTTGTCCCGGCAGCAGTGGACAATGAGTATTATGTTGTAAGCAGACTCTCCTGCAGCAGAGTAAATTTAGATCAGAGGCTTTGTAATCCACAGAGAAGATATTTACGGTGTTGGTATCACCAAACGTCCTTGGAGACGTCCTGTTTGATTTCATCTGTAAATTAGATTTCTGAACACGTACAGCCTATTTGCTTTTCTATTAATCCAGTTTTCTATGTAAGTCGTGTTTAAATGGTTTATTATGGTATTTTTCAGTCTTGGTTCTGTTTGAATTCACCGTTTTATGGTCTCAGGAGGAAAAGGATGTAGAAATTCATCACCAGTAGTTGGTTAACGCTTAAAGACCTGGCCCTTTTTTTAGGGTCTCTGCTGGAAAAATGACACACCCAATTTAAAAGAGTGTATCTTTTAATCCACAAGGTCTGTTTGGATCCTTCTGGTGTAATAAAGGGAACACTTGGGAAATTTGTTCAGAGGTGTCAGTTTTGGTATTTATGTCACTGGCTCAGAGTAATAACTAAGGTGTTACACAGACGAATGGGAAGTTTGGTTTAAGCATGGCCTGACTTTGTTTGTAGCTGAGTTTCTCCTGGTTAAACTGACATGCAGTTTGACTTAATTTAAACATGTTTTGTTTTATACCTTTGGTTGCAGAGTGACCACAAAGTCCCCCAGTTAAATGACCTTAGGGTTTAAAGGGTCAATATGACACCAGAGGGGCAGGCTTTAATGGCTGCAGCGTAATTACATGTGGTGAATCTCCAGCAAACCTCAGAGGTCAAAAAATAAAGGACTGTGTTTCGTGGATTATTTCTTTGTTGGAGCAATGCTTCTTAAGTTATATTTCCCACTGAAAATTCTGTTAATTTGTCTTTTAAATGGAGCCACATTTGTAAGGAACATGCATTTTTGGGGTGAGCAGCAGAGCTGAGTATTAGAGTTGGGTACCTTTCACATTTGAAACGATACGGTACCGATGCCCAGTACCTGGCAATCGGTACCTGTACTCAACGGTACCAATTTTTGGTCCTTTTTTTGTGTCTATGTGGTAAAAAATATCAATTTTTTTAATAATAAAATATACATATATTTACAATTTATCAAATACAATTCTTCAATATATAACCTTGAAATGCTGTGTTCATGTCCAGCGTGGAAAATCACCTACTCTCCCACTCCCTCACAGTCACAAGGATGCGTTTAGGTACCTAAACATGGTACCTTTTGACTCTACACAAATCGGTACCCGGTACTTTTGACATAAATTGATCTGTACCTAAAAAAGTACCTAATTCGGTACCGATCCCTACTGAGTATGCGGGTTACATCCATGAAAAATTTGCTAAATCTCCTCTGCCAATGCCAAACAAACATGTTGCTGTTGACTCTTGTTTTGAGCTTCTGGTACCCCCAGGTGTCAATTGTCAGCACCTGTGAGCGTTGGCTCTGCTACAGTGGTCAGTGGATGTCTGTTCCAAGAATTAGCATGCCACATTTGACTGATCTGGATAGGTTTATAGGTCTTATAGGTACCAACCAAGTTCCATCTGTAGTACCAATTCACAAAAAATCAATTGGTACCATGTTTCGGTACCCAAACCCATGCTTGACTTTGATGGAGTAGGCAATTTTCCATGCTGAACCTGAACACAGCATTCCACATATATACACTGAGAAATAAATATCTTAAATTCAAATAACTTTGGATTTTATTTTTGAACAAACTAATATTTATTACCTCATAAACAAACACAAAAGTACCAAAAAATGGTACCATTGAGAACTGATACCAGTTGCCAGGTACCTGGCATCGGTACCATATTGTTTCAAATGTAAAAGGTACCCAAACAAGTGACAGTATAGATTAACAACATAGTGTTTTCAATACAAAGTGCAGGAGCTGTAACTAGGACCCTTTTGCCTTATAACCGTAAGCTGTTGAAAACATGGGCACAGTCTTGATGATGTCACCCGTTGGTTTCTAAAGAGGGATTTTAAAGCCAGGGAGAAAAGCTGGCGCTGCAGCGAGCTCTTAGCATCCTGGTAAATGGCTACATGGCACCAAAACAACAAGGGGTGCTGGGTTGGCTCAGATGTTGGAGAAGGATCCAGTGTTTAACATGGTTTGGAGCATGTTTCCCCACATTTCTTCTGTTTATCCAGCTGTGCTTTCTGTTTCTGGTACAGGCAAAAAGCACTAAAATATTCATCTGAACTGATAAATAAATAGATGGAGACCAAGCTATCCCTATCATGGAATGGTTCCTGTTTATCCATCACAGCACGCACTGAGCTAGTTTGTCTGAGTGACGTCTGAGATAATTTAGCATGTCACTTTTTTAGACGCTATCATGGCTCATCCATCAGTAAATATTCTAATCCTTCTTTCAGAGACGGTGTTACATAAGTCATAAATCACTCCTCTATTTAAAGATAGAGGCTAATATTGACTGCAAATGTTTTATCCGTGCATGTCTTCCTCGGATGTTGCTTCTTTTTTAGAAATCATATTTACTTTTACAAACTTTTGCCACATAATAGAAAAAAAAGTATGAATCATATCTTCCCAGATGGATTGATTAAAGGATTGACTGTGAAGATCTTTGATTTGAAAGGACATGATTACAGGAGTTTGCATCGTCATGATTAGTCAGAAACACAGCAATGTGTGATCTGTGATATGAGGATGTAATCATTAAATGTAAAAATATGACATTGGTAGTTTCATGAGAAACTGACACAAATAATTAAACTTAACAAAGTTAAAACATAATTTCATTAAACATAAAAAATCTGAGCTTTTCTGGGAAAATGTTTCCTTCCTCCAAATTATAAACTTCAAAAGTTTTCTTCAACCTTTGTTGGGAACTTGATGTCTGTCAGGTGACTAACCTGAGCAGTCTCTTCAGATTCTTGTTGTTTATTCCTGATTTTCCCAATGAGGTTTTCTTTGAGGGTTTTTGTTAACAAAAGTTGAAAGATTTATCTGAAAGTAATGTTTGGAAACTTCGATTGAATTAGCTTAAGATCTTCAGTCATTGATCACATGCACACAGTAAGAGCGTTCAAACGGTTTTTAATCAGGCCCGGGACAAGATTCTGTTTGTTCAATCAGCCTCAAACTCCAGAGATTTAACTGAGTTTATGTAAGCGGTGTAGAAAATGTCTCGCTGGTCAGATCCACGCTGAACACAAAGCTGCTTTCAGAGTCTGCAGGTCTTTCAGCAGAGCAGATTGTTCTCTCCCAAACCGAGTCAATGGCTCTGGATGTGGACTACAGGATGTGAGCACACTGATGTCATGAAAAAGCCTCATTGGTTGCAGTGTCTGGAGGGGGTACAGAGGCCGGGAATAAATGCCCCCTTGTCTTTTTGTCGTCTGGGGCTGTGGAAAGGAGGAAGAAGAAGGAGCTTTGGGTTTTTTGTGAGCGTCTCACTCTCTGCTTTGTGCTCTCTGACACTCATGTGCGGGTCAATAGCCTGGTTCCCACAAAGCAGCAGAATGGCAGTAAGCTTGTTTTTAAGAGAGCCTCCCTCCCAGGCTGACCTTAATTAAGATGCAGGGACAGACCTGCAGGCTGCATACTGTAGGCCTCTCTGTTAGGGATCTTTGTGAATTGAGATATTTAATCACCATGTAGCAGAAGTAGAATCACTTAATGTTTTAGCAGGCACTTTAACTATTACACCCGTTGATTGTATAAAATCCAATGTTTACGTCATTCATTTTGTTTTTATTTAGGCATGTCACAGATCACATTAAAAATTAATTCATCTTAAGGATTAAATCATTTCATGCCACTTATCTTCATTTCCTTCACTTGCAAAGACGTCATAATCATTACAGCGTATGCTCAAACAGGGCTTATTTGAGCAAGGTGCCTCCTGACAGACATGATGCCTTTAGACTCAGGTCTTAAAAACTCCGGATTAGTGTGTGGGATTCATCAAGCAGCAGACGAAAAACCACCTACGCCCTGCGCTGTGTCTGAATATAGCATCAACATGGCTCTGCTCCAGTCTCTGTCAGAGGGTTCACATCACATCCCCTCTGCCAGACCTGCTGACGCGGCCACATTTCCTCTCCTATTGACCAGGGCAGGTCACCCGTGACAGCCCGACCAGCATCACTCAGCCTCTGATAGAAAGACCCAACAGTCAGGGCAAAGACAGCGCAGAGGATACTGTGGCTGTGGATCATATCTAAAGCATCCTGTATATGATGCTGTGACTGTGATGTATCACCTCTGAAATGATGCTCAAAGAGTGTGTCATCAATGTAGTTAATGTGACATAAAGAGAATTACTGACGGTCATAAGATATTCATAGTTTGATAATTACATGATTATAACACCACAACAAACCGTGTAGTTTTCAGCCCTAGCTTCTCTTATTATGAACATTGATAATATCTATGTGGTAAAATAAATATTAACAGGGTAATGAAGGACATTTAACAGTGAACAGCTAGACAACAATTATTTAGAATAGAATAGAACTTTGTCATTGTAACAAGTACAACGAAATTGAAGTCAAAGCAGCAATCAAGAAAACAAAAGTAAAAGTGTATAGAAAGTGCAAAAAGGTCCATAAGAAAATAGATGCTGACAGCTTGTCCATCATTCTCCAGTTCAGCCAGCCTCCACCTACACAGGGTCCAGAACTGAGCTTCTTCAGTCATACTCCATCTCTGTCTCCTGGATCCTGTATGCTCACAGCAGGTGAAGCTCTTCCAACGTGGTGTTGGTGTCTGATGTTAGCTACGTTAGCTATGTCTGCAAATAGCATGATGCTACTCTGCCCTCTGGTATTCCATCTGTTGCTGGGTTAGCACGGCTAGCTTGTCCATCTTATTGGAGATAGATCTTACGTTCCCAATAACAATGGATGGAAGGACAGGTTGATGACGTCACTTCTGAGCTCACACCTGAGAACCAGCACGTCGTCCTCACCTCCTTCTCCTCACCTTGTGGGAAGACATCAGGCCTTACACCAGTTAGCACTGACATGCTACAGGCTGCTAACAGCTGAGTTCACATGTAAACAATGCAGACATGGTTACATGTAGGATCTCCAGACAAACACAAGAGAAAAAGTAGTAAAAATATCACTGAAGACAAAACCAGTTTGTTGTTCATGATCAACAAATGAGCCTCACAAAGTAATGATCCAATCCAAATACAAAGATTACGAAAAAGAGACAAAAAAATTACAAGAAACGGACAAAGAAAAGAGAGCCGATGCAAAAGGCAGCCATAGCCAACAGGGCGGCACCAAGCAAGTTTACATTTTCTTTGCTGGTTTTCACCGTGTGACTTGTTTGTCTGTTGAAACGAGGAAGATTTCGTTTTTTGTCATTAGAACCTTATTTGTCATAGACAAAGATCAGCAGAGAGACTAGACAGACCGCATTATCCACAGATGCCAAAAAGGGACATAAAAAAAGTTTTTGAGGGTAGCTGTGATCAGATTGATAAAGGGTCCAGAGAAAAAAAAATCTGTAGTTGCAGCCTCTTTAATGTGAATATAATCTTTACTAATTTTTAACTTTAAAATTATAAATTTCAAGACAAGGCAAAATATTTGAAGGACTCCTCTATGTCTTTAAGGCGGGAGAATCAGTTACTATTCAGTATTGTTTATTACCAGCCAACACCAGTTAACCTGAAATGATGCAGCAACACAGTATTATACAATCAATTCAATGATACTGTAGAATATGAAAAGGTGCAGTTCAATATGATACAGTCTGATACAATACAAACCAATTCAATGAGATTTGAAAAAAAGACATGAGCCTGTTCAACATCAGTGATGTGGTGTACCACAAAACCATACACAAGATAGAGAATGGTTCAATAAAGAACAATGAGGCAGCACAATGCACAGTACAATACAATATGACATGATGTGAAATGGTCTGAGACAGTACAAAACAATAAGGAATGGGTTGATATCAGTGGCGTGGAATGGAAATTTTTTTTGAGGAAGCCAAGTGAGACAAAGCCTCTAATCTGTATGATTTTTAGGGAGTGGGGTTCATAAAAGACTTTGTTGCAGCTTGTATATCGCTTTTTCATGTAATGGAATGACCTGTTAGACCGCCCAGAGAGCGCTCATTTTACTTACTTTGAACACCGACACACGCCCTTTCACTCTCCCACCCTCACTCACTCATTCACACGCGTACATTATCCTCTTGACTTAGCTTAAATGTCTTATTTATTTACTCAACCGCCTGCTCAAACGCACAACCGGCCGCTTCATGCACACTGCTAATGTGCTAATCTCACTGATTTCATTCAGTGGCTTGATGATGATGATGATTCTGTCATTTGATTGGTTTGAGGCCAAAGACAGGGTGGCTTCCCTTGACACGGTCTTGGCCAATCACTGGTGAGCAGTGTCATGACCGCAGCCTCATCTGATTGGTTAATCATTCTTTTTTTTTCACGAAGGGATGCCAACTCTGCTTGGCTTCCTTGCAGGCAACAGTGTGCAGTATCATATTTTCACCACTTATTCACAGCATAACATTTAGGAGGGCGCTGTTTTACACATCGTAAAATGCTCAATAAGTGGAGGAGAGAAATAAGGAAGAGATGACAGTGACGAAACACGGAAGAATTATCGAAACTGTTATAAAGGAGTATTTTCATTAAAACACAGCTACAGTCTGAAAAAAGTGAGGAAGCATGGCTTCCCTTGGCCTCCGGGAGAAAACGCCACTGGTTGATATGATATTATATTCTAGCATGGTATCACAGAGGAAGATCTAACAGAATACCAGTTTGCTAAGAGATGTTGTACAAAAGAATATGATGCAAAATTTAGCTTTTACGTGACTTGATACAATCTGAGTGAATGTGATGCAATGAAAGTCAAAATAGTGTGTGATACAGTAAAAAACATGAGCTGCACCACAATGCAGTATATGATTTGATCTAAACACAGTACAATACAATGCAGTATGAATGGACAGAGTGGAGATCATCTGTTTCTGAAACAGCGTTTTGAGGCCTATTGTCAGTGAGTGCCCACCTGTCATTCAAATTAGCCATGCCTTCAAATGGGAAAAACCCCATACATGGTGTGCAGATTAAGACAGTAGCTACTCAGACCCAAATTGTTTTTAAACCAGGCTAAAAACATGTTTAGTAATGCTGTAAAGCTGGTGTTTTTTGGCTTGGTGAATATGTGAATTTGGGTGTTTCTGCAGCCAGCCTCAAGTGGACTCTTTGAGGAGTGCAGCTTTTACCACTTCACATGGGCTTTTTCTGGGCCTGAAGTTTCCGCTTGGATTCGGTGTTACGGGATATGATACCAGACGAGGCAGGACGAAATGAAACAAAACGAAATGATAAGAGACACAATGTGAAACAGTATGAAAGTTATGATTTAACATGATTTAATACAATATGATAAACTTTAATGTTCTCAAAGGTAAATTTGTCTCAGACTTAGTGCTGCGTCCATTAAGCTGCACACAGTCACATTATTAAAATCCAACAGTAAAACCTGACAATGGTTCATATAAAAGCTAAAATGAAAATGCAGGCTCTCTGAAATTTTAGAACCATTAAAAAAATGAATATGACTCATTTTTTCCAATCAGAGTTTCATTCAGGAATATAAAAACTCCAGTGAAATTTCACATCAGTGATTTTACAGAGCTTTTTACAAGAAGAAATTGAAATTTAAGAGGACATTTTAGTTAGCACTTCTGCGGAGACTTCTGGCCTGAATCTAACTCATTGAAAATATTAATGAAATTTCATTTTGCATCTTTTATTGGGCAACAATTCCTGACTACTCAGAAAAGAGCTCTCATGTCTTTTCAGTCACGTTTCCTGTGACTGTGGATGGTTTGTTCGGCAGATAAAATCAACGCTTTAGATGATGGCTTTTAAAAAGTAAAATTTCTCCTAATATACATGAGTGTTTCCAACATTCATTTCTCTTTTCTGAGGATGGGGTTTGTGTTGTTAAAAAAAGAGACGGGCCGTTAAGAGGAGCACTCTTGAGCTCTCTGTTAGAGGTCATCGTGTGCTCCAGGAGAGGTGGATGCTCGCTTTACTACTTGCCATCGGTGACGTGGTTCGACGGCACACAGGCAGAATTTTAATGTGCTGCTGTTGTACATGTGACGTTTCCCCTCCATGACTTGACTTCCAAATCCTGGCGTCATCTCTTGCTTCAGTGCTTGTAATTAGAAAGTGTTTCCATCATAAAATGAAGAGACAGGCAGTTAAGGTGATGAAAATGTGAGACGTGCTCTGAGTGATAATAAAGCTGCTAAAACCGGCCTCAGGTGGAGGTTACTCTCACACGCCAGCTGTGACCGCAGACGGCGGTACGGGGGCTGACAGCTCCGCCTCTCGTCTGAGTCCTCCTCTCGTATGAGCTGCCAATCTCTGCTACTCCAAGCTAATGACCTTATCTAAGAGCAGGATGCTTCTCTTTCCGATCCAGAGCTGTTGTGTGAGGGTGTTTGGGGGAGATGCATGAATCATATCAGGCATGAGTAAGCAGCAAAAGGATGTCATACTGCAGGGGCTCTGCTTTTGGTCAACAGTACGATCAGAGTCCCGTTTTCAAGGCTCTGTCAGCTGATCTGTGTGCCCTTTGTTGAGATTTGGTGTTTGATGGCTTTTGGACAGAAAATTTAGGGCTTTTTGGAGCTTGTGAAGCAATTTTTTCCAGCAGAAACCAATCTTCTTCTTTTTTTCCTCAAAGGTTCACTTTCAAATCTCCATGAATCATTGGGCTGTTAAAAATAGGTCACATAGCCTTTTTATATTTTTGCTTTTGCCAAATTCTTACTGAAACTTTGTGCGTTGAATTATGCTGAGGAAAAACTGTACATCTTTAGAGGTAGACTGTAAATAGAAGCTGTAAAAGCCTGTAATGTTTGATGTCTTTTATGTTTTGTGTCAGTTTATCTCTATGTGTACTTTGGTGCTGTTTGTTGATCACTGAGATTGTGTTTTTGGTACAATCTGCTCCAGACCAGCTGCCTCTAAATAGAAGAATTTA
This sequence comes from Halichoeres trimaculatus, assembly GCF_033239565.1. Lineage (NCBI taxonomy): Eukaryota > Metazoa > Chordata > Actinopteri > Labriformes > Labridae > Halichoeres > Halichoeres trimaculatus. The sequence continues at coordinate 31,566,209 of NW_027437182.1, read as the reverse complement.
ATTTTGACGTTTGATTCTGAATCAGAGTTTTGTTTGTTAATTTTAGTTTTCATGGACATTTGTTCCTGTTTTTACAGTTTTGTCAAACTACTGTCCAAAATAAGTCAAAGTCTTTTTTTAAAGACGCCCACATGTTAAAGTTTGACTAAGCACCAGCTGTCGGCCAGGCATTGAAAAAGTCAACTTCTATCTTTGGGTTTCTAATAATGTGACCACTATATCTAATTTTGAAGATATGTGAGATTTGAGGCAGCTCAACTTGCTGCCTCCTAGCTTGGAGTGAAAGTGTGTAGGAGACACACATTTCTTGATATACTGTATATTTCAAAAGATGCAACCGTAATGCATCTTTAATACTTCCTGTGCCGTCTAAAATGTGAGCTGCTTTCTACAAACCAACCAAAACACTTGTAAAAAAAAAAAAAAATTGCAGACAGCAGTTTCTGTTGTGTTACAGTGGTTTATGCAGATGGTGAGATTTTATCTCTTCTTCAAAACTTATTATGAAGTTTACTTTTAAGTATACACATTTTGCGCTGTTTTAATTGAAAAGACTTACATTCAAGAGAAGAGGTGGTGGTTTCAGAGGGTTGGTTTAAGTCTTATCAAAATGAGTCCAAACAGTGGGTCCAAATCAAGCAGCAAGCTCTGGCTGTAAAAACAGAAACCACACAGAAGTTCCTAAAAACTGGAGTTCTTCAAGATGCAGCTTAATGCTAGAAACCACATACACACCAATCCGAACAAAGGACTTTTACAGCATTAAAAACACATTTACAGCCTGGTTCAGAAAACCGCCTAGATCTCCAGTACCTCATTTCCTTTTTTTAATAACTCAGCAGTTTGAAAGATATTTAGATCATGATTTTACTGTTAGCTGTTAATGTGGAGGCTCAAAGCCCCATTCAATTCCAATATGGCCTCAGCCAACGTAAGGCCTCATAAAGAAACTAGCAGGTGACATCCATATTTTATACAAAGCATGGTCCAAAGCTCACGATAGTCCTCACTACTGTAGGCTGTGCACAAGTACCACAGGTGTTAGAGTGAAAATAACTGCTGTTACAAGAAAGAGCTACACATCTGCATATAAACTACACATTTCCCACCACAGTGTATATTATATATCATATTATTATGGAGTTTACAGTAACTGCTTTCCTGATATTTCTTTTACAAAACTGAACTTGGGGTGTCTGAATTGTTTCAGACAGGATCAGCCCTGATGACAATACAAATACTCAAGGAAATCCTGATCAATCACATGCTGAGCAACCTGAAACGGGTTGGTGGCAGCTCAGCTCGCAGCCTCTTCTGACCTCTTGTGGACAACAAACATGAACCTGAAAGAAACAAAAGTTTTTAACATGGTTGTACAATAACCAGGATCTTAGTTTTTAATCAGAGAGTTAAGAAGAGGATTGGACCTTTGAGGATAATTCAGCTGACGTTGAAACAGAAACTCTGAATCATCACTTGAGACTTGATTGGAACATTTACAGCAAATTATGTTCCTCTTGGGTTTCTGTGGATATAGTGATAAAGTTAAATAGTGCAGACAGTCCATGACGAAATGACAGTTCACTTTCAGTACTTTGAGCGGATGATGCTGTCTCAGTCTGACGTCATGACACATTACCGTAGAGAACCATTTGTGGCAGGAAACGATGCACAGAGGGGGAAATGAGCCACATGGAAACGTTTTTAGCTTATTAATAAAATTGATTCTGTAGAAACCAGAAGTATTTTAGAACAGACATACGGACAGGACACTCACCAGGATGAACTTGAAGCGTAGTACTGTGAGTTCACTGCATCATGTTTGGCCCTCCTCCAGAGAGCCTGTCGGTCATGAAGGCCTCATCTCTCTGTCATGATGAGCAAAAGGCCTGAAACCTGAGACCCATGTCAGCCACACTGGCCTATATCTCAGAACTGGAGACATAGTAACAGTGTGGAGAGGAAATAACTGTGTGTGAGTGTGCGTGAGTGTGTGTACGCTGACTGAGAAAGTACTTAGCTCTGGGCGCTTTCCCTCCTATCGACTGATCTGCATTAGAAGAGAAATGGTGTCTGGAGCTTTGTGAGCAGAGAGGAAGCTTTTTTTTTTCTATCGCCAGACCACAGCTGAGATATTGTTCCTGGGTGGGCTCGCTGACTGATTCTCTCTAGAAAAACACAGATTTTATAAACTGTGAGCCTAATGACGAATTCTTATTCTGCTTTTAAACACACACTTTACATTTTGATTTTAGCACATCAGGCCTGAATACAAACACAGTAGAATGAGACAGGCTTTGTTATTCTTTTCTACCAACAGTTTTGTGGATTTTAGTTTGTGTGACTTTGAGGTCATCTAGCATTTGGCACTCACTGCATTGTATTTACTTGGGTTATTGTTTATATTTATGTCTAACATACTGTGTTATATGAATATTTATGTGGCAGCCTTTGGTCTTAAACAAGTCTGCCCATGAAAAAATAAATCCTGAATCTTGAAGATCAAGTACCAAAATATAAAACTATAATTTTCAGGGGAATGGATGTGTTTGAGACCCTGATTTTATTTACATATTTTTAAGAACAGGCGCACATCCTGGATATAAAGCTACAACGTTAAAGTGCTTCACTGACAAAGTAAACATAAGTTTGGTACTGGAAATAAATAAAAGCTTTGTTCATTCTTTGTAAACATTCAAACAAGAGAATATCATAGATCTGCATGCTGCTGAAACATTTTAAAGTTGTTCAAGTTTCTTACATCACCGTACCATGGCAACAACAGCATTAAGCTTTTATTATTGGCTTTCATTTCAGTTTTTTCTTTTTTTTTTTACCCACAATTCAAATACAGTTCAGCGTTTTTCCCAGTTAGCTCAAATCATGTATTTGCTGTATACCCTGAGAACTTGGTAAACCTGTGATACACGACTACATCGCTAACCAGCATTTTTTTTTCCACCAATAGACTAAAGAAAGGGTCAAATTATTTCTAGTGTGCACTGTGCTGTAAAGAGAGATCACTAAAGCTCATTCAACTTTACCTGGATTGAAAATACACTCACTTCCAGCTGTGAGGACATTAGGGATGGGTACCTTTCACATTTGAAACGATACAATACCAATACGCGGTACCTGGCAATCGGTACCGGTACTCCACGGTGCCAGTTTCGGTACTTTTCTGCGTTTATGTGATAAAAGATACCAATTATTCAATAATCAAGTGTAAAAAAAAATTCAATTTAACATTTCTATTCTTCATTATATAACGTTGCATTGCTGTGTTCATGTCCAGCTTGGAAAATTTCCAACTCTTCCACTCCCTCACAGTCACAAGAATGCATTTAGGTACCTAAACATGGTACCTTTTGGTCTTACATGAATTGATACCTGGTATTTTTGCCACAATTCAGTTGGTACCTTTAAAAGTACCTAATTTGGTACCCATCCCTAGAGGACATTGTTTGAACCTCTCTTTAAGTGAGGTCACAAAGATCACCTGTAGTTACTGCTTATTGCCACAAGTGGCACCAACGAGAATGAAACACAGATCTTTGACAGCGTTACTTTGTTTGAAAGTTAGGCTTTTTTTGTAGTTGTTTCCTGCTTCTTTAGCAAACAAGTCCTCACAGTTGCTCCAACACACTGGTTTTTCTTATATTGTGGGTTGAGACCGTCTCTATGGATTTCCCCAAATATTGGCTGGAGGGGCAAAAAAGCCTTCCAAAATCAAAAACTACTCTGTTGCCTATAAAGTTGAAATATATTTCTTTCTACCTCTTCCCATGAAGTGATTATGATGATATCATTTAACCCCCAAAGATAAAGTTTATATCATTTTAAAACTGTTTTACTCAAATCTCTTCCAAACATATCACAGTTGAAGTTAAACCACAATGACCCTTAGCAAATCACAATCACTTCATGAGAAGAGGCAAAAATATTTTATTGCAACTTAATGGGCCACAGTGTGTTTCACAACTGCATTTTTATTCAGTATTGTAAAAATATAAACAAAAATAAGAGTTAAATTTTATGAAAGACCATGAAAACAGAAAATGTTTTCCACGTTTCTGTCGCCGTATGACAAAGTCAGGGTAACTTTCTGAAACACAGCAATAAGAGCATCAATCAATCATTGACTAAGGTCTTTTTTGTTAGATTTTGGATTGGCTTTTTGTTCCATTTCCACAGCAGTAAGTCACCAGTCCCTCATACCACTCCTTTGGGGGTCACAGGCTTAAAAGTTTAAGAAAGCCTGGTGTACGCAACATGAACAATGTGAAGAAAACTTTAACAAGAAAAATCGTCTTTTTTTTTTTCTACTCTCGTAAAGTAAACAGATACCTGGAGGTTTATTTGTAAAAGGCCTTGGTTATAAATCTGTTGGAGGTGAAATAAGGCTTCGTACTTTAATCTGAAGGTCTGAATGAGTCATCACTGAGTCACCCCTCAGGTGTAAATCCACCAGACCACATTATTATCATTCAGACTGGAGTCAGACTCTTTCTTGGCACAAATCACTAAACTAAGAACAGACAAAGACCAGAGATCCTGTCATTTCTCCTCTGATGGTCTGGAAAGAATTGAGTTTTGTGGGGAGAGAAGAGGAAGCTCTAAGAGCGGAAATCTGAGCCTGATGAAGAGCTCAGGGCTGACGGTTGATCACGCTGTTGTAAGATGAGCTGGGTCTGAAAAGCTGAGACTGAGCTGTTCTAAAATGGACTCTGGTAGATAAAGACACGGGGTAGTAAACAACGTGGCCTGAAGTATTATCTTATCTTTTAATTCAGCATCATGCTAAATTGAGAACAAAGGAAGTAAAAGCAGCAAAACTGAATCCTCTTTATTTCACAGTTTAGCTTTTGGTGTGGATGCCACTCGGAGCATCAACAAAAGAACTGTGGTGATGAGTTTGAATCTCATTTACCAATAAACATGATACTTCAAGGTAAATTATATGTTTGCTAACGTAACAAAGTTTGTCCACAGACTCATATTGAATGTTGTGTCAGAGAGCGTCTCTAAACTTTAGAGCTCTGTCCATGGTGCTGAAATATGAGCTGAAGTAGAAACAGAAAAACCGTTTCACTGTGGTCAAAGTTCTAATACATGCAAACATTAGATTTTGTGAATGTGGAGTCTTTGTTTTTCTGTCTTTAGTTTCAATTTACAGAACATGACTCAGGCTTTACTATGAATTGACAAAATCTCTGCTGTACATCTACTAAAACTTTAAAAATGACAGTTGCCATAAAGGGCTAGTTAGTTTTATAGTGTTTTGTAATGATGTATTGTAATGTAATGCTTCAGACTAGATATAAAAAGATGACAAGTCTGATAGCTTCCCAAAAGTGAAACCAAACATTTAGACTGGCTGGGGTACAGGTTGTATAGTCTGCCTCCTCCATGTTAACAGACAAGGATTAGAGTACAAAAAATTCAAATTATGGATTGAGAGAATTTTCTGGACCTTGTTTTCTGTTGTCATGGTTACTTACTATAATGCTTATTCATGTTATCTATTTATTTTTTCTCCTGAGAAGTCAATTAATAGATGCCACATTTGCCTGAATTTAAGAAAATAAGAAATTTTAAAAAAATAAATAAATGAAGTAGCACATGTGCTGATTAGGTGCCAACATGACCACCAGCTCAACATATCGATGTCAGCCATGGAAGTAGTTTGGCTTCTTTTTTTATTGCATGAGGTAGAAACAGGCCGTTCATCATTACACACTGTGAATCACAAATGTACGACAGTCTTTGCTTTTCCTTTAAGTGCACTCTGTTTCCCTTCTAAAAAGGCAAAATAAGAAACGTTTCCTGTCACAAATCATCTGTAGTTTAATATAGAGCATAAGTTTAAAGAGCCCAAACAGTAAACATGAGCACACATACAGAAGGGGAGTGGACTGAGGCCTTCCAGCTCTATTAGCACAACATGACACTCACTCAGCGCAGATACAGTTTCACGCGGCGGCTTTTACCCTCCCTCTGACCTGGGTTTCTTGTCCTGTCTTTCAGCCATCATCAACCCCAAGCAGGCCAAAGACAACAAGAGCTTCAACTTTGATTACTCCTACTGGTCCCACACCACGGTAACTCTCTCTGCACCCCTACACTGAAACCTAACTCAGAAAAATACACATTTACATGTTTCTGCTTGTTTTTTGGACTTTTAAAGATTACAGTTGCTGATTTTTGTCTCTGTCCACAGCCCGAGGATGTCAACTACGCCTCTCAAATGTTGGTGTACAAAGACATTGGGGAGGAGATGCTGCTGCACGCCTTTGAGGGCTACAACGTCTGCATATTTGCTTACGGTCAGACAGGTGCTGGAAAGTCCTACACCATGATGGGGAAACAGGACGTGAAGGATCAACAAGGAATCATCCCCTTGGTACAAACATGACAGTTCTGATTATTAACCTGTAAAGTATTTCTTGTTTCTGATGAATAAGATTTTTAAAAGTAACTTTCTTTTTTTTTTCTTTTTAGCTGTGTGAAGATCTTTTTACAAAAATCAGTGATAACACAGACAACAGCATGTCTTACTCTGTGGAGGTAAGCATCCTTTCCTGCTGACATCTGTCTGCTCCTAATGTTTTGTCTACAGCTGTTTTTATGTGAATATTTTAGAAAGGAAAAGTCATTCAACACAAATGCTGGTTAACAGAAAAGTCTTGGTACACATAAATCTGGGACCAGTTTTAAATGTCCACACCTTTATTTTTATTTTGTTCAGGTAAGCTACATGGAAATCTACTGTGAGCGTGTGCGGGACTTACTGAATCCTAAAAACAAAGGGAACCTACGTGTACGAGAGCATCCTCTAATGGGACCTTATGTGGAGGATCTGTCCAAGCTGGCTGTCACCTCCTATAACGACATCCAGGACCTGATGGACTCTGGAAACAAGGCCAGGTAGACCAGCTGCTAACTGCTTGGATAACCTCAACCTATTGAATGTATAAAACAAGATAATTGCTCTTTTTGTCTAAAACTGCACTGAATCGAGGAGAAATTAGTGGGCTGAATAATCTGGGCTGAACAGACAGAAAAATCAAAAGATGCATTTGATACAGAAATGTTCCACTTGAAACCAAAACATTAGGATGGATTTTAAACAGAATACAGTTTAAAAAAGGTCAGAAACATCAAATCATATGCTTCTTCTCTCATGTTAGCCAACTGGGCTACTGCATAGGTGAGTTGGGCATGAAGACATGGCTTTAGGCCAGGGGTGGCCGACCAGTCAGAGACCAAGAGCCACTGAAATTTCCATGATACAGCAAAGAGCCACATCACACATGTGGTCTTACAAATTCACTTCCTGTCACTCACACGAAATAAAATTCAATAAAATTTCTAATTTTCAAAGCGAGATTTATTGTGTTGGTAAGTGTGTTAAAATGGAGCCGTGTCCAAGACATATTGCTGTTTTTACTGCAGAAGAGACAAAGTTCCATCTATCTATCTATCTATCTATCTATCTATCTATCTATCTATCTATCTATCTATCTATCTATCTATCTATCTATCTATCTATCTATCTATCTATCTATCTATCTATCTATTTATCTATCTATCTATCTATCTATCTATCTATCTATCTATCTATCTATCTATCTATCTATCTATCTATCTATCTATCTATCTATGAGCACACGAGTGATTAAGAGGAGTACATATAGAGAAGAGAAACTGAAACTTAAGTATCAGTCTCATTGCCCAAGTATTGATCAATACTGATCCCAACATTGGCATCAATATATCAATATTTAAGATTGATCAGCACACCACTACTCATAACAATAGACATATAAATATTTTTTTTAATATGTGGATCGAAGAGCCGCACACTGAAAGGCAAAGAGCCACATGTGGCTCCGGAGCCGCAGGTTGGCCACCCCTGCTTTAGGCCTTTTATTATATCAGATTGAGTGTCCATGAGGGCCACATGTCAATATACTGGTGTTTGGAAGTTTTCTTTGTGAAAGCCACAAGCCAAAACACATTGGTCTAAAATGAAGTTGTTCTCCTTACTAATTAAGTGTTGCTGGAGTTTTGGGACTTTTTAGACTTCTTTTTCCTCTCCATGCACATTAAGAGAAGTTAATGAAATCCTCCTCTCTTAAAGTTCTTCACTTTGGTGAAGAAAACAAGATAATCCCTCCTAAAGATGTTCCTGAAAAAAACTTGAAGGAATAGCAATATAGCGTGATCCAACCACCATTTGATTGAATAACACGTCAAAACAGACACATAGAGGCTGCTTTGATCCTACAGGAAGGTCAGACCAGTTCAGTTTTTAGCTCTCGAGTTTTTCTTATTGAACAAATAAAGACCAGGATTCCTCAGTCCTGGTTTTTCATTGTCTGTATCATCCTTTTTCTTCTATAGGTCTCACTTATTCTGTTTGAATGTTTATGGAGATGTAACTGAATTACTCTACCCTGCTGGCAGTGTTAGTAGCTTCCTTCCAGATGAAAGTGACAAGCCGACCCCCTACAAGCAGCACACAGTCAATGCAGCAGAGGAATTGTTTTCGCCTCCGGGATTGGCAGGACTTCATGGCGCTCTGTCTCAATCCTCTTCATCCTCATCCTCTTTGCAAATATGCAGAGCAAACAGAAGACTTGGAGGAAGAACTAATGATGAATGTAATCTCTGTCTCTGCAGGACTGTGGCTGCCACCAACATGAATGAGACAAGCAGCCGCTCGCACGCCGTGTTCAACATCATATTCACGCAGAAACGCCACGATGCTGAGACTGATAACACCTCTGAGAAGGTAGAGTTTTGTCACATCCTCACTTAACTGATTTAACATCGAGCTGTTATCCTGCTCATCTGGGAGCCCACTGATCACACTGATTTCTCTCCGCTGGGAAATTGGAAATCAATGACTGTTTGAAGGTCACCGTGTGATGAAAAGGAAACCTTTCACTCCTTATAGATTACAGATTAATATTATGTAAAGCCATTAAGTGTTTTTACACCACAGTAACATCAGAAAAAAGGCACCAATGAAAAAAATTACTCTTTAAATTCCAAAGTCGTTTGTATAGAAATATACAGTGGATGTAACTGATCCAAGACAAGATTCATGTGACCATCAGTTTTAGATAAACTGTGTCCCTTTTATAAATGAAACAGTTTTTTAACAACACTGGTGAAAGTAAAACTGTTAGGATATATATTATGGTTTTACCTGACATTAAACTTCTCTGAAGAGTTTTGAGCTTGTTATTGTACCAAATTATAGTTTATGATGAAGCCTCTTTATGACCTATGACCCAACACAAGAGTTATACCAGTCATGTCTAAGGTCAAGCCCGGTGCCAATCGTGGCCTGAGGTCTGTTTTCATACGCCTTCCAGTTTTCATCTGACAATGTGTTAATTATGGCACACATGCTCTGAATTGTAGTTACATTCACATTTTTTGTAAAGGTCACAAACCAAACCAAAGTTTGTATAGTTAACATTTTACAAAACTACATGGTGACTGTGCATAGGCTACTCGTATAAAGCTAAAGATCTGTACATTCTGCAGAAACTCAACAAATTTTCCAATTTTAAATTGCGAGAGTTCAAAAAAACAAAAACTAGATCAAAAAGCTGCTTTTACTCAAAGCAGACCGGTTCGTTTCGCCTCGGTACGGCGCACATTTTGTGGCATTTCCACTGACTTATCCCGGGACAGATCCCCAAATAACAGGGACAAGCTGTCCCACTTTTTGGGACCCTTTCGTATGAGTGCCAGAACGATCTAATCTCGTAAGGTAGAGCTACAACACTGCAGACTGATGATTGGTCAAAAGAATCGTCACTTACCCCGACAGCAGCTGTATTTCTCCTGGCAGCACACAGACTTCTCTGAAACAAAACTTGATTGCACTTTATATGAAAGGGCTACATGCCAATCACAGAGAGGACAAAATGCTGCTTGTCTTCCATTTATGCTCTTTGTTTACTGTGTCGCGTTTTTCTTCTTCTTTGGTTTTATTAGCGGGGTAAACTGTGTCGCCCTGCTACGGCGTCACACTATCGTTTAACAGCTGCAGCTTTCAGCATCCGGCTTACACGCCGCCTACCACGAGAGGGCACAGTTTGCTGTGGTAACGCAAATGGGATCAGGCTTAACTGTACAAAACCATGCTAGACCGTACTGAACCGGGCTGCTCAGTGGAAACGCGGCTAAAGTTTGGAAACAGTGCAGAAAAGACAAAAAAATAATACATAAAAGTAGTTCAGGACGCAAGAAAAGAACCTTTTGAGGCTAAAAAAAGGAATGAAGAACACTCTTGACAAAACCCAGATCCTTATCCTGCAATAAAATCATCCTGACATATTTTCCCTTTATCGCCCCCTAATGGAGAACATGTTCCTTGGTCAGAAGCAGAGTTTCCTGATGTTTATGCAGAAAACTGACCACTGATCATCTGGTATCAAGAGACACCTGAGGGACAGGTGAGGTTTGGTGTCATCTGTGATGATGAAATACACACTGAGAGACTGATTTTTACATAAACATCAACTAGGCTTTCATAACATTCCCATTTTTACAGTTGATAAATATATCAGTTGGAGCTGCTTTCTCTTCAATCGAACTCTTTGAAGATAAAAAGGGACACCTTCAGAATGACTGTTTTACAGATCCATGGCATTGTATACAGGTAACATCTCTAAAGATGGGTTTAGAAAGGGGATAATCTTGGAGGGTTGTTGGGACAAATATTCTGTCCATCTCATTCATTCAGGCAAAACAGAGTAACAAAGTACCTGATGTACAAGGCATGTGCTATTGGTGAGGAGCACACCACATCACGTGACCTCAACTGGCGAGCCTTGCTTTTCTTTTATGACAGACTTTTAGTTTTTGTTCTAATAAAACTATCACTATAGCAACCACACTCATCTCTTCACAGGCCAACATTGCTTAAGGGCTTCCAATCATAACTGAACCGTAGCATGGTGCTGATTGGTCTGGTAATTCTCCATCAGGAAACAAGTGTTTCAGGTTAAGCCTTGCCAGATCGATCGGCCTTATCACAGACATGTAATCTGGGAAATCCATCTGCTTTCCAAGATCATTGATCAGCTAAAAACAAAACGACAACGGTAGCAAACAACTGATTATTCCTGTGTAGTTTTTCTGTAAAATTCCAAATAAGTGATATACATGATAGTAACAGCAGGACATAATCAGCAAAGAGATAACAGGTTATGCTCTGTTCAAAGGGTCTGCCAATAGTAATGGAAGACCACAGTGTCTCTAAGATGAAAACCTTAATTGATGTATGTCCCTCACGTTTTGTTGCAGGTTAGCAAAATAAGCTTGGTTGATTTGGCCGGCAGTGAGAGAGCAGATTCAACTGGAGCTAAAGGCACCAGGCTCAAGGTGAGACGTTCCTTTCAGCCACATTTTGTAAAATAAAACACAAACATAGATGGGATACTATCACTATTACACCAACAGATGATCACAGTCAAAATATCATTCTCTGCTCTGTCACAGGAAGGAGCAAACATCAATAAGTCGCTAACTACTCTGGGAAAAGTCATCTCTGCTCTGGCAGAAGTGGTATGTGGTGTTATTTGTTTGAGGTTTGTTGTAAGAAAAAGCAAATTTCATTTGGGTTCAATAAGCTGATCATTATTTCTCCTTTGTTTTAGGACTCTGGGTCAAATAAGGTTTGTGTTGTTGTTCATTCACTCATTTGTTGTTTTCATTACCTGTATGCTAATGAATAAATCTCCTTTTAATGATGTATTTGTTTTGGTACGCAGAATAAAAAGAAGAAGAAGGTGGAGAGCTTCATCCCTTACAGAGATTCAGTTTTGACCTGGCTGCTCAGAGAAAATCTGGGTGTGTGTCCTGAATCTATTTGTCTAACAAGCTTTAAACCTTCTCTTCGTGACAAACTGAAATCTGAATGTGTTTCCTTCTTCGTTTCGTCAGGAGGTAACTCTCGCACTGCGATGGTTGCTGCACTCAGTCCAGCAGACATCAACTATGATGAGACTCTCAGCACACTCAGGTAGGGAGTGTTAAACATATTTTTTGATGCGTCTTTTCCTCCCACACAGCTGCTGAATGTGTCTCTGAAGGACACTAATGAGACAAAGTGTTGCGTAATACCCTCCGTCTCCCTCAGGGACCTGCATCAGTTTCACACTTCAAACAGCCTCCATGAGCTGCAGTGAGGCTGCAGAGTCCTGTGGATGTGTGAACGTGTTTGCCTTTCAGTCGTCCTCCTCTTACCTGTGTTAGCGAGCTAAACGATGCCTCCTTTACGCTCACAGGTACGCAGACAGAGCCAAACAGATCCGCTGTAACGCCGTGATCAATGAGGATCCCAACAACCGATTAGTGCGAGAGCTGAAGGAGGAGGTGTCCCGCCTGAAAGACCTCCTCTACGCCCAGGGCCTGGGTGACATCATTGAGAGTAAGGGGTCGTTTATTGGATTTATGTGACCATTAGTGCCATCTCCAGACTTAATTTATAACTTTGTAATGGCTCCTTTTTGAGCGTGCACACTTTTCTCAATGACACATAGTCAGCCCACACAGCTCCCCTCACAGGCACGGCACTCCAGCTCTCCTCCGAGCTCACAGACCTGTGTGTGTGTGTGCTGATGTGTGTTTAGACAAAACACAAAGCAAATAAAGACCCAGCCCAGAAAAATCAATTCAGAGACCTGGAGATAAAGAGATAGCGATTTTTCTCAGACTGCAGTGAGACCAGGACTGACAGACTGAAGCTCACTCCCCTGAATCCTGCAGAGCTGGAGGTAGAGAGGTTTTCAGCTTCAGATCATGATGCTCACATGACAAACCAGCTAAAATAAGATCACCGAGCTCAAGGTCAATTCATCACAATCTGTGTTTACATGACATTTAGGTTGAAGGAAGAGGGTTTCTACGATCTTTAAAGGCTCTATGAGGAGTTTTAACTGATTTTAAAAGTTCTCAGTCTTATATAGATGTCTTATCATGACAGATAAAATATTGAAAAATTATCCGTCCAGATATTTTAATCTTTGACTGGTTTTAACTCTTTGCTCTTCTTTCCTTCCTTTCAAACTCTTTTTTCTTTTATCTTTTGTTTCTTCCTTTTTGGTCTTTCTTCTTGGTCTTCCCTCATCCTTTCTTCCTTCCTTCCTTCCTTCCTTCTTTCCTTCCCTCTGCCTTGGCTTTTTCTCTTTCCTCTCTTCCTACTTTCTCTCCTTTCTTTCCTGTCTTCCTTCTTGGTCTTCTCTCCGTCTTCCTTCCTTCCTTCCTTCCTTCCTTCCTTCCTTCCATTAGTCCTTCCTTCCTTCCCTCCTTCTCTCCCTCCTTCCTTCCTTCCTTCCATTATTCCTTCCTTCCTTCCTTCCTTCCTTCCTTCCTTTCTTTCTTCCTACCTCCCTCCTTCCTTCCTTTCTCCCTACCTTCCTCCCTCCCTCCTTCTTTCCTTCCATTATTTCTTCCTTCCTTCCATTATTCCTTCCTTCCCTCCCTTCTTCCTTCCATCATTCCTTCCCTCCTACATCTCTTCCTTCCTTCTCTTTTGGCTTTGTCTATTTCCTTTCTTCCTTCTTATTCTTTTATTTTTCTTTCCTTCCAGCCTTTCTTCTTCCTCTCCATTCTTCCTTCTTGGTATTCTCTGTGTCTTTCCTTACCTCCTTCATTTGTACTTCATTTTTTCTTCCTTTTTTCATTTCTTTCTTCATTTTTGCTCTTCCCTGTTTCTATCATTTTTTATCTTTTCTCCTTCTTGTTTTTCCTTTTTCCTCTCCTTAAATCCTTTCTCCTTTCTTGTTTTTCCTTCTTCCTCTCCTTTTTCCTTTTGCTCATGTTGCTGTTCATATTTTCTTTCTTCTTCTTGTTTTTTTTGTCATCCTCTTTGTTTTTCTTTCCTTCTTTATTTGCTTCTTTCTTCCTTCTTTTCTTCCTTTTTTATATAAAATCTGAGGGTTGTGAGCATTTAGTGACAAAGTTTGTAATTTGAGGACATCATGAAGTGAATTTATTGGTTTAAGATCCAGTTAAAGGGAGGAGGTGTCCTGTGATCAGAATTACTTTTTCTAAATTCATCTATAAGAGAATAACCGATCTTTGACACTCAAAGTGAAAAATCATCATTCAGTTATTTTCATGTTGAAGTATCTACAGACGCTTTCAGACAGGATGTTGTCTTTTTTTCATAAATGTTTCAAACTTTCTGTGACCCAGAGATCATGGAGGTTGTCTGATGCTAACGTGTGCAGCTCTTCTGTTCAGGTTTCGACATAAAGAAAATATTTAAATCTGTGATTCTTTTTCTCTTTTATCTGAAGCTGTTTTCTTGCCTCTCTCTTCTTCTCTCTAACTCTCCCTCTGTCCTCTCTCCTCCCAGCATATCGAGCGACTGGTGCTGAGATCGAGGGTTTGAAATGTGTGTTTTCTGGCTCTCGCTTTTGCTCTTGTGGCAGCAGCTTAGCATCAGCCGTGCTCAGTGTGACAGTCAAAAGTAGCTTTTCTCTGTTTGTTTTTTTTTCTTTCTCTGCAGCATCAACATGTCTTAGAGAAGATATCAAAATGTTTTTGACACTTTGCACTAGAACAAGAGTTCATACCTGCCAACATGGGGTGTTTTGGCTGAGAGCAGCGACAGGAAGCTAAATTAAAAAGTAAACTTGTGACTCATTGAGCAGGGCACAGAAAAACTCCTACAGATTTGAGAAAGTAATTTCCTCTATCCTGTTGGAAACTGTTTGGTCCAGCTTTGCTTGAATTTGCATGTGTTTTCAGAGTGTGTGGTCGTATTTAGTCTTTTTAAGTGGTCAGGAAACACTACATATCCCAAAAGGCTTTCATCCAGGGGACTGAGTTTCACTGAGAGGAAAGAGCAGGACTCTGAGGACTTTGAATATGACCTCTGTATATAGGACAAGGGATTTTACTCATCAGCCAAACCAGCGCCCCCAGCTGGTAATGGCAAAGACAAAGCTGTCGATAACAGCTTAGTTGGAAGGTTTTCAAGGAGTTAATGTTGAGATGTTGTAAATCAGTGTGTAGTCACTTTGTCGTCTGTCGTCTGTGCTGTAGAGATCTAAGTGTGGCTTTGTACAGCAGCTGTGAAACAAGAGCAGCACTGAGCAGTACAACAGAAAATGTTATACAGAATAATAAAACATGCTATGAAAGTGTACTTCCACCATTCCCCTGGCAGCGTCTGTCCCCTCCTGTTGGTTTCCATAATAGAAAAACATAAGTGACAATGCAGCCTTCTGTCAAACTGAGAGAATAGTCGCTTACATAATATTGGATTCATATAACTTTTACAGTATTTCTACGACACATGGTTTTATTAGCTGCACTGTGAAGTCAATATTATGTGATCCATCTTGGCAGGGAACAGCCTGTCCAGATGGATGGGTGTGATACACTTTCCCAATTTATTGCTCTGTGTTGCCATAGCAGCAGCTGCAGGGTTGGTATTTTTCATTTGGTTGAAGCTACGAAAGCCTCGGCACGGCCGAGATAAAACACTCAGCAGACGACGGGGAGGTAAAATCAGGTTACGCTAGGATACTTTATTTGTACCTGTGAGGAGATTGGTTTTACCGTGAGGGAGTGAGTCTCTGACAAAAACAATCGACCACAGAAGATGGACTCAGTAAACATTACAGACACAGTGAGGGCAGCAGTCAGGGCTGAAACACTTATTCAAAATGAGGAAAGCAGAGCAGAGACAAAGCTTTATTGAAACAAGATAAAATACGCAATCAGTACGAACGAGAGCAACAAAACAAGATGAAATCTACAGGTATTTATAAATAATTCACACATATTACTGCTGGAACAAAAATAATTCAGTGTACAGAAACTGCAGCTCATTTTTTTCCAGGGTTTGAGTCACATTTTTAAGTGAAATGAAGCCACCCAGGGGTGTGTCCAGACTGGTTGACCCACTGACTCATACAAGGGTGGCATTAAGAATGCACACACACACACCCATGAATGAACAACGTTTATTTTCCTGTTTCTATCACATATCTGCAAGATTCATGCAGATGTGGCAACAAATGAGTCCTCTAAGCATTATTCTTGGAAACTCCAAAAGATGTTAATCCAAAATCAATTTTTATGACACTTAAAATGCTTGAAATTACACTTATCATTGATTTTCTGGTGCTAAAGTGAACGCTGAGCTCTCTTAACAGCCCCAGGGCTCTGAGAGAATGTCGTCCTCGGGTCACGACACTAATTGAACAGATCTCCAGTTCTTTGGTTGAACACCTCCCAAAAATCACACGAAGAGGATCTGTTTCCCAGTTCAGCATTATTTCAAGTCATACTGAAGGTTTACAGCACTGGTCCCAAAAGAATGAGCTCTGATATCCAGGAACAATAAACTTTAAAAAACAGTCAGTAGCTACAGAGAGTTAGTGGCCATCATTATTAGAAACAATGCTGTCTTAACTCACAGCTCCTGTCTTATTTCAGAGAAATGTACTATTCCGGGGTGACTGGGTGTTGTATCAGAGCATGTAGCTAGTGAGACTTGGTGAAAGTTCACACAGGGTCAAAGAGGTCTGACAGAAACAAGTTGGAGACAGGAGTGATCTGTTTATCTGACAGATAAATGTACATCAACCCTGAGATTGTACAAGAACGCTGCATGAGCCTAGATAAAATACTAAGCTAAAGCATCCATGATAAAAATAAAAAATAGCCCATAAAAAGATAGTAATGAAAACAGTGTAACACAAAAGATTCTCCAGATTTCAAGAGGGGCTGAAGCCACCCCTTGTAGATCTTCTGGATACACTCCTGTTACAGCCCAGAGTGCAGGAATTCTGGGTAAAAATGTGACCTTATTTCAGCACCTTTCAGGTTTCCTTTCTTTATGGACAGATTTTTCAAACCATGACACCAAGTTGATTATTCTGACATTTAAATTCATATTTATCACAGCACGGAACTGCCCGATGAGAAACTTGCTCTCTCAGAATCACAAATACTTTATTAATCCCAGGGGGAACCTCAATGTTTCCACTGCCCGTCACACAAATACAGCAGTAGGTAAAAAAATAAAAACAGAATAGGGATGCTGAAGTGAGTAACGAGTACCAAACAAGACAGGCAATATTTACATAAAAGCTGGACATACACTGTTTTTTTTTTAAAAGGGACATTGCTAATTTAAGAGAAGCACTCAGAGTGCCAAATATCTCACCCACCATGTTGTCAAACAAATAGTCTTTTCCACTGAGCTGGTCCTGTTAGACCTCAAAGGAAACCAGAAACCAACAGACGATCATAAACATCAGAAAATAATTTAAAATGGAGAAAATGACAAGTCTGCTGAGCTTACAGCACTGAGGAGGGCAGGAAACAAAGTGAAGGAGGGAGTAAGAGTAAACGACAGCTAACGACACAGGTCACCTAAGAACCTGATGATGCAAGTTTGAGGAGAGGCGCTGTGATTGGCTCGTTTTGTGCAGATTGACTCTGATTGGTCTTTTGATTAAGACTAAGACAAATAATATGTTTTTAATAGAAAGGAGCAGGCGCTCACAGACAGATCAGGATGTGTGTGCGTCAGACCATATATATATATATATATATATATATATATATATATATATATATATATATATATATATATATATATATATATATAGGCCTATATCTTGAGTGACATGCAGTGATCAAAATTCTACATTCCTGATTAAACCATGTTGCCTTCTGCAGCTTAAATTCGTCTCTCTGCTTCATGATTTCCTTTTTAATTGAGTTCTGGTTTCTTAATGTTCTCAGCAGGAAATCTGACCTGATTAGGATGAGTCATTATGGGTGTACAAATCCTCCCCCAGCTCCTGTATTTGACTTTAGAAGAACGAAACAGAATTGGATTACTGTGTTCAATTCAAAGTGAGAGTTTGACGTCTCTTTCAGTTCAGAGTAGGATCATTTTGATATGAAAGTTTTACGTTCTTCTCTTTTTGAATGTTCCTGCCTTTGACGCTCTGCTTTAAGTATTTGTATGAGAGCTGCATTTTCTTTGGTCATGGCTCGATGGTTTTATTGTTGCATCTTTTGAGTTTCTGCGCGTGGCTTTGCTCTGGCTTGCGAAGCAGCAAATTTCTCTTTGTGACTTATGTGGGAGTTGTTTCAGGCCACATATCCTCTTTCTTATTCTTTTCTACTCTCCCTTTCTCTTCTCTTCCCTATCGGTTCGCATTTCTCCTTTTTGTTTGTTCCTTCTTATCGATTTCCCCGACCCCTCTTCCTGTACACACACACGCACACACATCCTGTGCTCCCTCCCTCCCGCCCTGTCCGACAGACCTATCCGATTACGAGAACAATAACAATAAAGGCCAAGCAGTGAATCAAAGGGGTGATCTCTCCACAGTGACCAATGCCATGACGGGGATGAGTCCCTCTCCGTCTCTCTCAGCCCTGTCCAGCCGAGCCGGATCCATCGCCAGCCTGCACGACCGCATCATGTTCAGCCCGGGCAGCGAGGAGGCCATCGAGAGGCTGAAGGTGAACGCTGGATGACATTACTGTGCATGTTGTCAAATCACATTCAGTTTTTTGCCAGTAATCTTCTGCTCCATTTATCCGAAGCCTGGGGTTGTATTCAGTTTGTTTGCTGCCTCATGAAAATACAAACAGTGTCATTTGTCTGTTTGTCAATATTATCTGACTTCTACAGACTCAGACATTTTTCTCCACTGAAGTTTTTGACTTGAAAATTAATTGCAGGGAGAAAACATAAAGTTTGGGGAAACAAAAGCAGCAGTCCTGCGGTAATGTTTTTTATTGTCGTTATCCTAAAGATTAATTTCTCACACAAGGTTTGATTTTACAACACAGGCACACTGCAGAGAACGAAAAACCTCCTACAAACTGTGTCGGTATCTCATCATAGGGTTTATAAAAGAAGATAAGAAACACCTTATTCATCCTTGTAGGGGAAAGTCAGTTTTTCCACTCTTGATTTTAGATCATGCTACACGCATGCACAAACAGGACTTTATGTACATGCATGAATAGAGAGTGCAGAGTCTCACCTCTCAAACTTCCAGACCAATTCCTAAACTTGGGGCTTGAACCCTCAGGTTTCCACTTTGTCAGTCCCAATGGACTGATCTGTTGTCGCCACAGTTGGTGCTTTCTGAGTGTTTTTGTCCCAGGTCTCTCCGGGAGCATCTGGAACTTTTTTATTCCAAAGACTGTTTTCAAGAAATTACCGGTCAATGTTTTTCCTCTGCTTGAAGTTTGGACGCATCAGTCAGCTGATAAGGTTGCATTTATCCAATTACTGATGGCTGCATAAGGGCCTGTGTCCACTGACAGCTTTATTTGTGCTACTTTGTCATACTTTCTGTCCTAAATCTTGCTTGTTGATGCCACTTCTCTATCACTGACCATCTCAAATCAAGAATGAGCTGGACTTAAATCATCTTTGTCAACAACAACAGCAGCAGCAAAGGACCAAGTTGCTAATGTTCGACATTATTTTTTTCAAAATGCTTTTATTTTTTAACTTGTAAAATTTAATTTCATAAAATTAATTTCAGTGACTTACAATCACTAATGATGTGAACAACTTTTCTAACGTAGTGAGAGTAAAGGTCTTGTGTTTTTTTCATCTGAAACTTAAGCACATTTAAAATAAATTTGATCCCATGTTATGTCAGTCATGCTTGCACACTCAATCCGAAACTTTCATCCGTCATTTTTTTTTTAAATTTATAACAGGTTCATTTTTTTGCATTTTTTTGCATCTGCACCGCTCATTTCCTGGGTAGTTTGACTGTTCAGAGACGCCATAGGCTACTTGCAACATCAGATTTTCACATTTTCTGGCATTTTTTCTAAACATTTTGGGCGATGACGGTGTTTGTGTGCCTGTGTGTGTGCATGCCGCACCACTGACAGCTGCTGCTCAGGATCAGCTGCTTGATGATTACTTTTTTATCTTTGTTTAAATGATGTAGACTTGTGTACATGTGTGTGTGACAGTGTGTCTGTGTGCCTGTGTCTGTTTGTGCCACTGTGCATACCTCAAACATACTGACAGCTGCTGCTCAGGATCAGTTGCTTGATTATTCCATTTTTCTCCCACTGCAAATTTTCACAAATAATACAAAATAAACGCATTGGAGTCTCCGTGCATGATGTTTTTTGTCAGATTACGGATCCAAAAAACGTATCTGAAAAAAACGGACTCAGTGTGCAAAGACCTTAAGAGCTGTTGAAAAGTGCTGCTACAGGTTGAGGTTTAGGATGCTGACAGTGGACACAGGCCTTTACTTAAGTGTTTAAAATCATCATCACATCACTTGCGGTCATGTTTTTAAAACTTTTACTGCTTCTTGTGAGCAATATAATCCATCCTGTTGTGGGATAACTGATGTATGATTTGAAATTAAAAACGATAACTTATTGAAATAAAGCACTTACAGTAGGTATCACTGGACTCCAGCATTATGACTGGATCATATCTTCGTGTTAAGATTTTTACTCTATCAGACCTGCTTTTAATGGAAATGCTCCGGAGGTTAAATTCAAGTGTTTTTGGAGTAAATAGAGCTCCATGGTACACAGGAAAGAGACGCAGCGCTTTTAGCTGCTACTGAAATAAAATAACTGTTCATAAAACTAGATTAAATCATGGTTGGTCTTTTCAGGAGATTTTTTTTTTCACAAATAAATACGCAGCATCATCTCTAAACCTGTCCTTGAAACGCATGTTGAAATTAATCACTGCCATCTTTTGTAATTACAGGAAACTGAGAAAATCATTGCTGAGCTCAATGAGACCTGGGAGGAGAAACTTCGCCGAACAGAAGCCATTAGAATGGAAAGGTGAGACATAAACTGCTCCTAATTCTTCCTCACAACAATTATTGACGCAGGAAGAGGGATAAAAGCATAGAGTAACATATATTTACAGGTTGATACAAAGCTCATGATCCTGTTTCCTTTTTGGTTTTAAAGTATCTGAGAGATGTCTTTCACTGCGCAAAAACACAATAGTCTTAAAGAAAAGCATGCACCTCTTTTTCTTTTTTAACCACTCTTAAAAATATTAAACATGAGAAAACTGTAAATCAGTGCATGCATTTTTAAACCCAGTTGTTTTAAATGATCTGAATTAAGGAAAGGGGCATCACTTCTGTCACATCTTGCAGCTGCTTGGTACAATGAGTCTGGTTTCATTCACAGAGAGGCCTTGCTGGCAGAAATGGGCGTAGCGATGCGAGAAGATGGAGGAACTCTTGGTGTTTTCTCCCCTAAGAAGGTGAGACAATAAAACAAATCTCCAAAATTCCTCTTTATGTAACATCCAACACCTAAATTATTCTCAAAATGCTTGTTTATTCACCCCTAAAGCCGACCGATAGCCCTAGAAAGCCCCAGCCTGTGTTTATCGACACAGTGGGTCTGTTTTCCCCAAACGAGGTTTGTCGCTGTGAAGCGTTTTAAGCTGTCTCTTTCTCTGAGTGCTCTGAGTCTCTCTTCAACAGCAGGCAGATCAGTCGAGGGTTTTTCTTCATCTTCAAGTGTTATCTTAAATCTACTTCATTACTCACTTCAAACACTCCCTGAAGGAGGCGGCGGGTGTAAACATGGGGGAAAAGATAATGGTAGCGCCCCCGTTTCATTAATTTATGGCTGTTTGCCTGCAGCCTGTAACATCTGACTGAGACTTCATTAAACACTCATGCTGTGGAGCTGTGGAGCTGTGGGGAGTGAATCTGACTGCATGGTTTGATTGTTTGATGTTTCTTACTGAGGGAGGTTGTTTTCCAGCTCTTTGATGTGCAGTTTATGCACATGTTTTACTGTAAATAACATATGGTCGATGACTGTTTGATGTAAATCTCCCTCTTAACGTCTCGGGTGAATGATTCTTTCCTCTGTTGTCTTCAGACTCCTCACCTGGTCAACCTGAACGAGGATCCTCTGATGTCTGAGTGCCTACTGTACTACATTAAAGATGGAATAACCAGGTTAGAAATCTTATCATCTTATCATACAGTGACATGTTAAAGAGAATGATGCGTGTGCACATTTTATAGCCGGCTGTAACCCGGTCAGGGTGAGCAGGAACCTGGATCAGAGGGGCCATATCTCCCTCTGCTATAACAACCGGCTCACTATTACTTATTCTTCTTGCAACAAGGCAAATTAATAAATAAATTGATGTTTGTACATTTATTATTAATTTGAATATGATGTGATGAATTAAAGAAGTTTTATTTTCTTTGCTTAAAAGTCAATCACACAGTTTAACTGCATCCATAAAGAGTGACTGCAGCTCAAAATGAGCTCACTTAGCTGTTATTACTCACACTAAAAGAAAAGTTTTTGCTATAATTTCTGCCTCTTCACTGACAGTTTCACATTTATTTTTCATATTTATCAGCCAGTGTCTGATATCGTAAATTGTAAAGTGTGTTCTTCAATAAAGATAATAAATGAAGAAAAAAAGACAGATAGTCATTACTTACGTTTTTTCAATAGCTGTCTGATCTGTGTTTGGATTAATAGCACCCTGACATCATTTATCACTGATACAATCATCCTCAGCTTTAACAACATGAAACTGTGAGCTACTTTTACATTATCCATCTGAGGAAGCAACGCCGTGCCTGACTGAATGATGAGTGGATTGTCAGACTCAACCAAACAGATAGTTTAGATCACAGACTATAGAAAAAACATGGACACCATCTTGCTCAGCTTAGTGAGGTCTCCAAATTATTGCACCTCGTAGAATTTTTTCTCAGGTCGATTGCTGTGATGATTTAAAGATATAATTTGGTTGTCTTGCATTTGATTCCCCTTTTTTTCTGAAAAGTTTTGTTTTCATAAGTTGTAAGAGGTTAAAAACAAGCCTTTGCGTCATGTTTGTGATTGACAGCTGCTGTTCTTGTGTACTTTTTTCGAGGATTGTAAAATATGTTGTGAGGTAGAGTCAAGAAGTGATTTGACTGTCAAAACAAAAAGATTTTAATTTCAGTTACTCGGCTCCACTCAGATTCTTCCTGAGTCCCTCACAGTCTCTACTGCGCAGACTCTGGCTGTCAATGGCTGCGCCTGTGATGGGGGTATTTTGGCTTCAAAACCGTACAATGATTAATGGTGGAGCCACACTGTCCTCTCTATAAACAGTCAATGGTTTTGACCAGACATGTCCAAAGTCAGGCCCAGGGGAAAAATACTTTATTTATGGCACAGAAGTTAATTCTAATCATGTGTACATTTGCATAATCTAATCAGTGCACAAGCTAATTCTTTCATCTTACAATGTATTTATCATGGCACACATGTTCTATATTGTGGTTATATTTACATTTTTGTCAAGGTCACAAACTAGACCCAAGTCTTTCTAGGTCTAAACTAAACTAGATCTGGACTGTGCATAGACTACTTATATAAAGCTAAAGCTCTGTACATTCTGCAGAAACTAAACAACTCGTACAGCTGACGTCTCTAAATGAATGGATTTATCATGATGTGTTCAAAAAACATATTAGTGGACACAAAACAAGATTGGCACCTAAAATGTTGTTTCCAGTTCAGAATAGTCTGACTATTAAAAACAATTCTGATAAAATCCAGATTCTGATCCTGCCATAAAAACATCCTCACATATTTTCCCTGTATCGCCCCCTAATGGAGAACATTTTCCTTGAGAAGCAGAGTTTGCTGGTATATATGGGAAATATGTCAGTATGTGCCATCGGCCCTTAGTCATTTTCACAAAATCAGATATATATCTCTTCAGAAAGTTTGGACACCTCTGATTCAGACACAGACCATCATCTGTGAAGTCACTTGGAGAAAGATTTTGGTTTGTCAAAACATGGCATGCTGTTTTGTACAAAACTTGTCTTCTTGACAACAACCAAAGAATCAAACAGTAGAAAAGTTTTTACTAATAACTCTACAGTGTCCTATATATTTTTTGTCTCTTAGAAAAATGATTGTTTGACTTTGAAAAACCCTCTTGTTCTCCCTAACATCAGATTGTTTTTCACTTTCAGGGTGGGTCGTCTGGACGCCAGTAGTCGTCAGGACATTGTACTCAGTGGCCACTTCATCAAAGACGAACACTGCACCTTCACCAGTGCTTCTGGTCCTCTGGGAGAGAGTGGGTGCTCTTTGTTTTAGTTATTTGATTTTATGTGTTATTAACATCAGAGTTTAATGTGAACAGACAGGAAGTGAACCCTCATTCCATGTTTCCTGTTGCCAAGCAGCCGTGGTCCTCGAGCCGTGTGAGGGAGCAGAGACTTATGTGAACGGGAAGAGAGTGACTGAGCCAACTATCCTCAAATCAGGTCTTTAAGTTTCACCTTTCAAAATCTTACTTGTTAAGCAGCTTGGAACAAGACATTGTTCTTATTTCTGAAACCTGACAGGCACATTTTTCTTACCCCATTGGCAGATTTTTTTAAAGCAATTAGAGTGTCATTTTTGTCCTTTAATATTTGAAACAAGACATTTTTCTGGACTTGTCAAGTGACTGAGGCTCATTTTAAGTCTAATAAGACATTTTCTAATAAAAAGGCATGAACACTTGCTTAAATTTAAGCTTTTTCAGAGTAAAAATATTTAAATTGTGAAGTGAAATTGGGTTTGTCCCTACAAAGGAAACCGCATCATCCTGGGGAAGAGCCATGTGTTCAGGTTCAACCACCCGGTGCAGGCGAGACAGGAGAGGGAGCGGACCCCGTGTGCTGAAACGCCGTCTGAGCCAGTGGACTGGGCCTTCGCTCAGAGGGAGCTGCTGGAGAAACAGGGCATTGACATGAAACAGGAAATGGAACAGAGGTACTTTATGATAATATGAACTTTTTTGAGCTGAACCTTTCAAAGCAAAGTTTACTGAGCGCTTTGACAAACAGAGGAAAAAACGCAGGATATTAAGAAAACAATTTAAAAACAAATACAAACAATATGGAAAAAAAAAAAAAATAAGATAACATGAGGATATAGTTAAATGAAGTAAAACCCAAAAAGCGAAGACTCTATGGACAAAGCAAGATGAGGCCAATGAATGAAATAACTAAAACGATAAAATCAGAAAGAAGCAGGTCTATAATAATGGGTTTCAGATATGCCTAAAAGAACAAATCTCTCCTGACTTATCGTTTCGAGCAGGCCGGGACAAACTTAAATTGCTAAAAGTACAGAAGTGTCACCTTTAGATTTAAGCCTTTACTTCAGGACAGCAAGAAGAGCCTCAATAAAAAAGTTTAAGGCTACAAATTTACTTGTTTAGTGAATCTGCTTTGCAGCATAAAGCTGTATCCAGGGTAGGGTTAGGTATTTACTGTAGCAAAGTATTCATGGGTATTAATTCATTCACAGCTAAGTTCTTACTGTTATCAACACTTGTGTTTTTGTCATAAAAATCACTCGTTTAGTCATAATGAATTAAGTTAACAAAATTTCTTTAGTACCAGGATGCATATTGATTCTTCTTGATTTTTGGAGTCTGTCTCCAGTGGACACTTGAGGAACTGCAGATTTTTGCTATTCCACATTGACAAAAACCAGTGGAGTTGGAATCAGGAAGCATCACTTTTACAATGAAGACTGGAACAACAACTAAGACAGCTAAAAACGAGGAATAACATGCTTGTAATTGGAGTTTCATTAGAAACCTACTCTTTGTAGGACTTCAGCAAAGTGTGTGCCGTGCTTCAGGAGTTAGCCTGGAGAAAAACAGTGAAGTGAATGCATCATGTTGCTTGTGTCTGCAGGCTGCAGGAGCTGGAGGACCAGTATCGCAAAGAAAGAGAGGAGGCCAACAACCTTCTGGAGCAGCAAAGACTGGTACAGTAGAAAGCAGTTCTGTGTTTGGTGTTTTTAATTTTACAAAAGCCAAAAGAAAACTTTTTGAAAAAAACATGATTAAAAAGGTTAAAATCATGAGACAAAAGTTAAAATTTCAAGATATAAAGTTTAAATTGTCAGGTAAAAATGTTGAATTGTTAGATTAAAAGTTTATATTTTGAGACACTTGGTCAAAATTGTGAGATAAATTGAAGTTATTAGAAATTGTATTGAAATTACAATATGAAAAGTAAATAATTATGAGATAAAAATTAGACATTTAAGTCTAATTTACATGTACTTACATGTCTTTTTTAGGAGTTAGATGTTTGATAATTTCTTCGTTTTACCTTCTGGAAATAAGCTTCCATAATTTTGAGTATTTTATAAGTTAAGTTAAAGTTTAAATGATTTTATGTGTTTGTATATTTTAAATGTACTTCATTAAGAGCTAATTAACTATGGTCTTATTAAATGAGTTTGGTTTTCCTTCTCAGCTGATATGTAAATTGACTCGCTGACATCTGCTCTTAAAATGTTTCCTAATGGTGTTAATGTGTCATGAACATGTGTGTTAAAATTATTGGTTAACCAATGATTTAATCCTCCAGGATTATGAGAGTAAGCTGGAGGCTCTACAGAAGCAGGTGGACCGTTACTACCCAGAAGCCACCGAAGAAGAGGAGGAGCCAGAGGAGGAAGGTGGGAAAATTAAAGGACATACAGTACAAACTGTTCATAAACATTTGATGCTGAAGGAAATGTTGAGTGATATTATCTTTTAACGACAGTTCAATGGACTGAGAGGGAAAGAGAGATGGCCGTGTGGAGCTTCCGTAAGTGGCGCGGCTACCAGTTCACCTCTCTGCGTGATCTGCTGTGGGGCAACGCCATCTTCCTCAAGGAGGCCAACGCCATCAGCGTGGAGCTCAAGAAGAAGGTTCAGCATGACTAATATTTTTCTTTGACTGATGTTCCTCGTTATCCTCCACTCTCTCTCTGACCAGACCAACACTTGCTGTGTCTCTGCAGGTCCAGTTCCAGTTCACGCTGCTCACAGACACCCTGTACTCCCCACTGCCTCCAGACCTGCTGCCCCCAGACTCCAAGGACAGGGATGTACGACTGTTCCCACGGACCATTGTGGCTGTGGAAGTGCAGGATCAGAAAAATGGAGCCACTCACTACTGGACATTAGAAAAACTAAGGTACAAAAAAATCTTAATGGCCTTTTCAAAGCTTAAACATCTTTTTTTCCCACATATTAAATGGAATCCCTCAAAAGAAAGAAAAATCTGGATCATCCTCAGTGATCAGCTGGCTATCATTAGACCTGGATCACTGAGGACGCACAGAGAAAGTCAATACATTTCTCCTTTATTTAACTTTTGTATCACAGTTTGTTCTAAGTAATGAAAAAGTGCAGCATTCAGAAGCAGAAATATATTTTTCAATAGTGACTCATCTTCTGTTCCTTCCTGCAGGCAGAGGCTTGATCTCATGAGAGACATGTATGATCGAGCTGCCGATGTGCCCAACAACACCTCTGAAGACTGTGAAAACGTGCTGACTGGAGGAGACCCCTTCTATGACCGCTTCCCCTGGTTCCGTCTGGTTGGCAGGTAAATGCAGAGTCCCATTCCTCCTGTGAATCCAACACACAAGCGCTGCAGGAAGACATTATACTGAACTCATTTAAAGGTCAGCAGCAGCAGCAGGCAGACAGCAGATGTCCAGTATGCTTTTCTATTAAAGATAATAGGGGACTGTTGGCAGCTAATGCCACATCTAATGCATGTGAAGTTCAGATGGAAACCAGCAGTCAGCTTCATTACAGTGTCTCTATCATTACCCTGCAGCCTGTGTGCCCTTCTAACTGTCATTAAATCTCTCCTTAGCAGCTAATCAGGGATGAGTATTGTTGGATTATAACCATACAGATGCTCCCAATCGATACTGAGACTCTTTTTATTTCTGCTCCTCATCATTTGGTGCAAACTTTCAAGATATGATGTGAAAAAAATGTTAAAAGATGATTTTCAGCTGAAGCCACAGAACTGAAGACTCACTGTGCTTTGGTTTTCCTTCTGTTTGACCGCCCATGTGTCCGAACCTCGCAAATGTATCTGTTGTTGAAAGTTTTTCCCTCAAACAGAAGGCTTTAGGTTTTCTACACCAGTATCTCAAAAAGTGAGCATGTTCATCGTCATGGAAACCATGTGTTTCACCTGCTCTTTAGTTTGGATGATCACATCAGGACTCAGAGGCTGCACTGAGGACGTACCGGCTGTACATTAGCAAAAGGGGTTACATTGGCCAGATTTTTATTTTTAAACTCAGTCTGACTCATGACTAACAAAAGCAAAACAGCCAATTAATCTTTCAATGTAAACAAGCATGACAAAGGGAAGAGCTGCATCAACACAAAAAAATTTATGAGATGCAAAAAAAGACGACTACTAACCTAAAGTGATTAAAAAATATCAAATAGAAAAAGGAGGGAAACATAGAAAGAGATAGATACAAAAGGAGACTACATTTTAAGTTTTTTAATTCTTCCTTAAGAGGGAAAACACAGATTTGTTGAAGCTACTTTTGCTCCAGGGCAGAGCCGGCCCTAACCATTTTGGTGCCCCGGGCAAGGTTTCATCTGGTGCCCCTTGTATTCCAGCACCAATAACAATTTTTACATACTTCAATAAAACTATCATACAGCGCTACGTTTTAGTGACTTTATTTTTATAAAAGAAAAACCTGCAAATAAACACTTTAATCAGTAAATAAGAAATCAAGTTAGTCACATATATCAGTTAAGTTAGTAGTAGTGAATATTTATTGATAATAAAGCAAATGTTTGAAAAGCTTAAATGTTTTCTCTTCATCAGATCAGCAGGGCAAGTGTACTTCAAACTATTATTACAACATATGTATTTGAAATCAGCTGAATGTTAGCTTACCAAGTGCACAAAGATGTTAATAAGAAGCAGGACTCTAACGATACATGCGTCACAAAAGAAAAACTGTAATTCTATACGTGGTTATTTTATCTAATAAAAAATGTTTGTTCACCTGATTAAAAAGTAGAGAAAATTACTGGTCTTAACTTTGTTTGAAGTTAGGACTTACACAGTCAAACGTGACTACCAACCAATAACAAGCTAGTAAAAACCACTAAATAACATTACGCACATACCTCTGTCTTTTTAGCATTTCTCTTCCTCCTCTCTTCTTTTCTTTCACCCCTGGGCTCCTGAAGGCTTTGGGTTTTTTTTACATGATACCTGTTATTTGCCTGTATCATTTTAGCAGCATAAACTGTCTGTCCATCTTGTCCACAAATTAGCAGGTGAGGAGGAGCGATGTTGATGTTGTGACCCCTTCAGGGTCAAGCAGAGTGCAGGAAAATAGGACCTGTTTTAGGTTTTTGTCATATTTTAAAGCATTCTTTTGTAACATTACTGAATATAAGTCTGGAAATTCTTTTATAGCATTTGCCTATACTACCTATGCCACGGGCTTGCCCTGCTCCAGGGTTTAAATTCTGTGCACTGCTTCAAAGTCATAACATGTTAAACTTGTCAGATGAGGCTTCACTTTAGCCACAACTCCCATTTTTTTCAAAAAAAATCACAGATATGCATTGAAGTTAAAGATTTGCTCCTTCTGCCTCCAAGACCCACTTGACTTTTCAAGCAAGCGACATTGACAATGTCCTGTTTCTGCCTGCCACTAGTGGTTTTGTCATCACAAGGGGATGGATACGAGCTATAACAGAATGAAGCGAGCAAAAAAAAAATGTCATTCTATAGAGCAGATGTTAGCATTAAATACAAATAGCATCTTTTTCCCTCGTGAGCGTATCTGGACTTTTAATACTGACCAGCTGCACTTGGAACAAAAATACTGAGTCTTGATTCGCGTCCTTTCAACTTTTAAGAAAAAACTTTCTCTGCAGTAAGCGCTCATAAAACCATCTGCTTTAAATGTTAAGAGCTGAACCTTTTTATCATAAGCTGTCAACATCGGACACACTTTGTGAGCTTTATAAAAGACTGAAGCTGGAACATGTTTTTCCTCTAACCATGGTCTTACAGGTTGAACACAAAGGAAGGATTTAACAATCGATGTCTTGCTGATTCCAGGCCTGCCTCTTGTAATGAGAAAAATCGGCTTTGGAACATTTGAGATCGATGTTTCTTCAGCCCTCCTACTCACAGCCTGCTGTTTCTTTCTCTCCCACGTTGGCACACAGCCTCTCCGTCCCCCTGCCAAACTCCCTCCGTCTCCCTCTCAGTCATTTTCTCTCCTTGCAGATGGGTCGCACACACAGTCACATGGCCCGCTTACATAACATTCAGCATATCAAGCTTTTAATGTCATTAAGCTCCTGCAAGACAAGCAGAAATGATCAGGCATTAATCTGCAAAATGTCTTCCTGAAATATGCTGTTTGTCGGCATATTTGGACTTTCTATTTATAGACTCTGAAAGTACGACAGGCTAACAGCATGAGGCCAAAAGCAACACACATAATGAAATCTAGCTCCCCAGATAAATAACCTATCAGCAATAAGCTGGAGTTGGATTTGTAGGTTTTTGTGTATTTTTGTGCTTAGACCAGAACAGAGCTGTAATAACATCCTCAGTGATAAACGGAGCTCAGCTGATGTTTCTGATCATCTACAGAAAAGTCACTCTAACAGGACGCTGATGTCCGGGTTCACGCTCGATATCCTGTGTGAAACTGCTCCTTATGTCAGTTCAGTTTTTAATTAATGTTAGTTAAGTATTTTAGAATCCTAAATATATTAGACAGTTGTTATTAAATGTTTTTTTGACTGTCCTAGATTAAAAACAAATTACTATCAGTTTATATGTTTTTTTAATATCACAAAGCATCTTTTCTGGGTTTTGTAAATCATTAGACACAATATTTTAATCCTCTCAAGGCAGACGTTGCAGATTTGCAACAGCTAACTTCTAGTTGCCATTACTCCACATCCGAATTTTATGAGCCTTTTTTCTCAGAAGTACCACTGCAGAACTTAGCAACAAACAGTTTCCCACTATCCCACCAATCAGAAGAGCTGTGTCACTTCCAACATGGCTGCCTCCTTGGTTTCACTGAGACAGATTTTCAAAGCATCAATTTCATGTAAATTTCACTACCAACCCCCATTAATTTAAAACCCAAACTGTACAAGATGAATCCTTAATATATATAGATACAGTACACGCCAATTAGTAGATTTTGTCTCCGCTGGGTTTTTCCTTAGGGGTAGCTTTATTTCAATGTTGCAACATCCAGGAATGCATTGCATGTGGAGGTCCCTTTAAAAAAAAAAATCAGAATGGTATATAACTACCCCATATGACCTTTTCCCCTAAATATCTGATTTTTTTTTCTGTTCCTAAAACTTAAGTTAGGTCTGAAAGGGTTAACAAAAACAAGATAAAAGAAATATAAATATCCTCCTGCCAAGACATTTCAAGTAAAATGTCAGAAAAACAGAGTTAACGACAAAAGACGTGAAAAAAATGATACAAGAATAATGCCAGAGTTAAGTCTTAATATTACAAGTATAAATCAGGTTAGTTAACAGCTAAGCTTTTTGAGTAGGACAGCCCAGCAGCATCCAAAATGGGGGACATAAAATGTCTTATGCAATTATATTCAGGTTCAATTTTCTCAAATATCAAGACTTGTAATCTTTTTAGGGTAGGAAAGCTCAAGAGCTCAGGAAAAGCTCTGAAAACAACTTTATCTTTGTGATTTTTTGCCAGATGTGACTTGAATACTACGTCATGATGAACAGTGTGAGCGTTTTGATGCTGACTCTGTCCAAGAATCAGTAAAATGCTCAAAAAAAGCCACTTAGAGTAAAATCAACTTACTGATTATACTCTGAAGTAAAAAACAGATTTTCCAGAATATTTTTGCTGGCATCAAAATCCAGCAACATGAGTTTGGTGTGTCTGTTTCTTTTTATACCTAAAAGTTTTGACTTTTCATGATTCGTAGACTGTGTTATTCTTATTTTGATGAGAGTGATCTTGACCACTTCAAACAAGGACAAGTCAACTTACAATCTTTGACGACCAGCTTCAGAGGGAGTAAATAAGAAAATCAGTTCATTGGATCGAGTTGTCAGTGCCTTCAGTGAATCATGGTAATGTTTCAACAGGGCTGCAGCAGCTCCTTTATTTTTTTTATCCTTATGAAATAAAGAAAATCAAACACATAAACAGTAAAACATAAAATCATCCGCCTTAGACTAAAATGATTCTGCTCCTCTAACATCTGTGTGTTGTGTTCGGCCTCTTGCAAAGAAATCTTTTGTCCTGCAGGGAATCAAACGTCATCTCCATGGGCTGGTTTAGTTTTTTATTGTACACCAAACCTCTTCTAACAACCTCTGTAGCTTGTCTCACACTCTTCTGTCTGTCCTCTGTGTCTCTTGTACATGTCTGCTGTCACACATCAGACAGCAAACATGTCCAGCTGACGGTAAAGGAATATCTGGTTTTAAGGGGGGCAGGTTTTCTCCTGTGATTGGGTCTTGATGGTTCTGTACTGCCCCTCTTGTTTCAACAACTGTGTGCTTTCTATCTACCTGTACTAACCCAGTTCCCGTGTCTCTGGCTGCACCAGAAACCCTCTTTTCAACACATGCATGAGTGAGCGCATGAGTGACCCCACCCCGTCCTCGTCCCTCTCCAACTCTGAAATTACTGAGCTGGTCGACTCGCAGCGCGAGGGTCGAGGAGAGGCGGAGGAGTTGGAGGAGTTGGAGGACCTGGACGATGATATCTTTTTGGAGGACCCGTGCTTGGAGCTCGGGGGAGATGATGATGAGGATGATGTTGATGATGATGATGATGATGATGAGAGAGAGCTCTGCCGAGGCTCCGGCGAAGGCCAGGATCCCTTTTACGACCGCTCGCCTATATTCAGTGTAGTGGGAAGGTTGGTGAGGTTTCAGGGAGCATGCTGGTGGAGGAAACTAGCTCTTTCACGCTGAGATGCAGGGTCTGTTTCCCTCGACAAACATCAGCACAGACCAATGAAAGATACACAAAGACACGGACAAGACTGCTCACAGGGTCCCCTGTTATCACCCGGCTCTGCATGTCCAGTCCACACATGAGTACTAAACGGTAACAACTTTCTGATGTTACATCTGGCTAACTGGTTTGTCTAGAGTAGTTTTTTATTATTACTTTTTATTTCATCAGTGAAATTTTGTATTTTTTACATTTTTCCTCAGCACCTGTAAGAACGTAGCTGCACAGTAAACACAGAGCTAGACATCAGCTGTTATCTTCAATTCAGCTTCTTCAAGTTAAACATTTGTTACTTTAACCTAGGCTAATTTTTTTTCTGTTTTCAGATATTAACAAAAATTACTTTAAGAATTGCTCTTGTATTTTTATGTTTTGCTGACAGACACAAACTGGTTATCACACTTGCACATGCTCATCACTACCGATAGGCTCAGATCTGTCTTCAGTGTCTCACAGTTTAAGCTGAGGGCTTGATCACAGGATCTAAAAGTAACAACCACTTAAAGGGTCAAACCTTTTACATTTCTTGTCAACATTTTCTGCTGGTGCGTTTCATTTGTACTTCGGAAGTTGGGATTTACAAATTCCAAGGGGAAAACACCCCCAAGGTCAGAATTTCTGAGTTTTTTCAGAGTTTACAATCAAAGATGGCTGCCCTGGGTGTAAACAGTAATTAAGCTCCTGTAATATTCTGTTTATCAAAGCATTTCTGACAAGTTTTTGTTGCACTAAATTAGACATATACAAAGTATTGTTTGATGTTAATATATAGAAATATTGTTTTCGACTTGGCAACTGGAACTCTTTTAACTCCGGGGTGACGTCATTCCCTATTCCGATGTAAATGGAACGCACTGTACATTCTCCTCAGTGGGAAAAGATCCCTACAGAGGAAGATGTTTTTATCAGACAAACTATTTATAGACAAAGACAAGGTGAGGCTTATGAACTGTACTGCATCCAGTCTGTAGGGGGCACTCTAAATATTTTGGCTCCACTGTCATCAGTTTTATACAGCCCATGATTTAAAATATCATTTTCCCTTTCAACCCTCTCTGCTAACCTGTGTACAGGACAGTTCAGGAACTTTTATTTCTTGTGGTTCAAACTCCAAACCGTGCAGAAATAAAGCTCATGGTGCCCCAAAACACTCGCTGCTTGAGCAGTTAAAAAAAGAAGTCACATGACCACTTCAGTTCCTCCTCCCGACTGGTACTTAAGACACATTTTCAAGTATGAAAGCACTCCTGAGTTTTGTTTTAAGACAGGATTCTGGTCTGACTCTGGAGTAGACATTTCTGGGCCTCAGGGTTAATCTTTGCTTTCAGGCTTTAATCTCATCAGCTCTGATTATCGCTGAATGTGTTTTTTTGTTGTTATTTTGCTTCACTAACTAAACGCCTCTACTGCTTATTACAACTATAAAAGTGCTTCTTATCAGCTCAGGGTGGTTCAGTTCATGTCACTTGTTTCCATGGAAATCCAAGCAAAGTTGATGCTCAACGGCTGCTTGAGGTGTGTGTCTCACTTTTGTGTGGCTAAATGCAAACTAGCGTTGATTTAAATACGACCATTCACTACCAAAAAGCACTGACATGTCTCATGGAGTTGATTCAGGTCTGGACACAGTGAAAAGTTGTCAACATGCTGTGAAACCTTTAAAACGCACAGAAGAGTCTGATGAAAATTGTCCTGATGAAATAGCAAAGTGGTGTTCATGGAAGACTCACAATCTCAAGATGAAAGAGCTGGTTTCTACTGCAGCTGTCTCTTTTAGGCATGCCAGAGCACAAGTCTTTTCATTTTGACCTTTTTTTTGTCAGTTTTTGACTTGAATACGTCTGATGATGAACTCGTGCCCCCTCCTTTGCACAGATTATCACTTCCTCCTGGGAGGTGCCCTTTGGTTTCAGATGTCATTTGTTGTTTTTTGTGCAGCATTAAATCTATGGAGCTGTTGGCAGTTTTTCTTTTGATTCAAGCTGGGCCTTGTTGCGTTTGATGATTTCTGTTTCATTTGCTTTGGATTCCTTTGAGTCAAAACGTTGGAAGCATATTTCCTTCACCTTTTTATTTTTGTCCTGAGCATGCCTTCTTTGCACCTCACCAATCTTGTCATTTGCCTCCTTTTTTTAACACTCCACCCTTAAATGTCTACCCCTATTGGCTCATGGGAAACATGGTCCTTGAATGCTGCAGTCATGCAGCTAGAAAAGAAAGAAAGAAAGAAACATTTGTAGCACAGTTTTTCCCCACATTGATAGTCTGGAGAAGTTAATCTTTGGCACTAGTCTGAAGTATTTCAAATTTAGTCAACATGTGCCTAAAATTCTAATCCTGGATCCTCCAATTTGATTTTGAATGCCTCGTTTTTTCATAACGAGGCGCTTTTATGATGCATAGTGCAGTAAATTCTGCAAAAACTCAATTTGAGAATCAGATTTGTAGCTCATCAGGAGACATCACCCAGCTTGTTAGGAAGCTGATTCCTAGTATCGATTCCCTCACACACATGCTCCTTTGCCTCACCAAGCTCTTATCAATACAGCCCAAACTGAAGGAGTACTGCATACCCATCCTTGTCTTGAAGTTTTTATGTTTTACTGATGGTCAGGGAAAGCCCCTACGAAGCGATAGTAAAGGGCAGCCATGGCCATCGCAAGAGCAGTCCCAGCTTCTGTTTGGTTGCTTTGCAGCTCTGTGTTCTGTTGTCCAGTCACCGTCCAGTCCAGTTTTATCAAAGTGAGCTCTCCTTTGAGACATATTACTGTGTCTTATAAACCCTCTCTATCTTTGTCGTCCTCCATCTCCTTTTCAGGGCTTTTGTTTATCTGAGTAACCTGCTGTATCCGGTTCCTCTGGTCCACCGCGTGGCCATCGTCAGCGAGAAAGGAGAGGTGAAGGGCTTCCTCAGGGTGGCGGTGCAGGCTATATCAGGTAAGGCTCTGATCCTCACTGCTGTCAGACAAAGGGCGTCATGTTCTTTCTGAAAGTACAGGCTGTGTGTGACTTCTTGAGGGAGTGAAGTGAAGGTGCTCTGTGTTTCCCTCCAGCGGATGAGGAAGCTCCTGACTACGGCTCAGGAGTGAGGCAGTCCGGCACTGCCAAAATCTCGTTTGAGGATCAGCAATATGAAAAGGTAGAAATTATCACAAATCACACAGGATTCACCTCATTGTTCCTGACGTGTTTATCAGACTGTGTTTCTCTTTGCTTCTGCAGTTCCAGTCAGAGACCTGCTCTGTAGGTCTGTCTCGTACGGGGGTCTCCCAGGAGGAGCTCCGTATTGTGGAGGGTGAGGGCCAGAATACAGAAATGGGACCTTCAGCTGACGAGGTCAACAACAACACTGGTAATTTTATCTGACGTGTGAATGGATGATTAAAGGAGCATAAATGTGTGCCCTGAATTTTCCCTAGCTGGCTGCAAGGTTGAGGCCAGCTCAAACGTACTATAACTAAGGACACACTGCACACCTCTTACAAGGCTGAACACATGAATGAGGAAACAGGAGAAAAGACCAGGCAAATAAAGATATAAACATGCACGACTAATCTCAGTATTCAAATGTTCAACAAGAAAAACAGACACTAAAGAACAGGCGAGGATACGTTTTTGCTGGATAAACACGTTTCCATACTTTTAGCCCTTTATGGGGTTTTTTTTAATAATAAAAAAAGTTAAAGTGCGGTTTAAAAAAAACAGAATCAATAACAAAGGCTGGTCTCAAACTATTTTTAGATACGGGTGAGTAATTTGATAAATTCTGTCCAATTTAGCCAAAGTCAGTACCACAGAAAATAAGAGAAAGTTAAACCACATCTGATTTGTAAGGGGGGGGGGGTTTGATAATATTATTTTGTCAAATTTTACACTTATATAGAATAACAGGACACAGACAGAAACAAAAGGTAAAACAGGTATAACATAGTGGGGCATAATCAAGGTTGAAGAAGACTTTTTCTTGTTGTAATTCATTGAAGTTCAAATAAGTCCCAAAAAGTTTGTGTCCTTACCCTTTGTGATAAAGTTTGTCCATATTTCCCACTTTTTTGCAAAGGATGCTCCTCTTAGTTTCAGCGAAGAAGTCATCTTTTCAATTTTATATACTTCTGTTACAATTTCCATTAGGGATGCACCGAATATTTGGTAGCCGAATACATTCGGCCAAATATTGGAAAAAAAGGCACATTGGCCTTCAGTGAAGTGACTTTTAAGCAAGGCTGAATAGTGGTTTGTGAAGCAATGACACAATTAAACAACGTGCAGTGACATGGTGACCTCTTACCTTTGGCAAAATGTTGGCGGTGTAGAGATATTTCAAAGTGTTGGAAAGCAAGATAAGAACTGCAGTTTGCAAAGGCTGTTCAACAAAACTATCTAGAGGGAGTTACTCTGTAAAGACAACACTACTGCTTAAATTTGCCATTTAAGAACCAAATACCCTCAGCAGCATACTGAGTAAAAGAGAGAGAGACGGCTGCATCAGCTAAAAGGAGAGAGTCTTGTCTCAGCATGCCCACTTTGTCCGTGGCCTTTAAGGACAAAAAAGTTTGCTCAGGGCAGGAAAGTCATGGAGTTAGTGGCTTTGGATGATCAACCGTTTAGTGTTGTGGAGGGCATTGGCTTTTGGAGGCTTGTGGAGCACATTGAGCCCCGTTCAACTTAGCATCCGCATTCGATATTCGGTATTCAGCCAAACATTCATATTTTATTCGGCTTTGGCTTTGGCCACAAATTTTCATTTTGGTGCATCCCTAATTTCCGTCCATTCGTTGAGATTTGGAGGCTCAGGTTTATACCATCTCCTCTTTATACATTTTTTAGAGGCAATGAGCAGGATCCTAGAGAGGTATAAGTCTTTTTGCATATCAAGATTTTCACTTATCAAACCAAAATACAGGAACTTTGCATCACAAGGCAGTCCGTAACCAAAAATCGTTTTCAAAGTAACACAAACATGAACCCAAAGAGTCCAAAAGATACGGGAGTGATTGGCATCAACAAGACCACACAGTCTCCAGCATTGTTGACATTACTGAGATTGACATTCTTCCACCTAAACTCTCCCTCTGATTTGTGTTTTGCACACTTCACAGGCGGCGTAGACGAGCCGGAGAATCCTCTGAAGGCCGCACTGGACGGAGCATCTGAAGCTGCCCTGGAGCATCTAAAGATTGGTAATATTTTCACCTTCAGGGTGACCGTCCTGCAGGCGTCCAGCATCTCTGCAGAATACGCTGACATCTTCTGCCAGTTCAAGTGAGCAAACTTCAGATCTGCTGAATTAAATCCTGTTCATTTGACAGTATATCATATAAATGTGTCTCTGTTTGGTTTGATTACAGCTTCATCCATCGACATGATGAGGCCTTCTCCACCGAGCCCCTGAAAAACACCGGCCGGGGACCCCCTCTCGGCTTCTACCACGTGCAGAATGTGAGAGGCATCAGATGTGCACATTGATACATTTTGCCATGTCTTTCTCACTCACTAACTCACTCTTATATCTGACTGTCTGCTTTCACAGATTGCTGTGGAAGTTACAAAGTCCTTTGTTGACTACATCAAGACTCAGCCCATAGTGTTCGAGGTGTTCGGACACTATCAGAAACAACCGTTCCTCCCACTTTGCAAAGATGTCATCAGGTACCTGGCTATGAAACCTTAAAATCAGTCTTATAGAATGTGTTTTATACTGTTTTCATGAACGGTCCCTTTTTCCACCAACAGTCCACTCCGCCCCTGCAGAAGACAGTTCCCCCGAGTCATGCCTCTCTCCAAACCAGGTAACTCACTGTTTGCTGATCTCCTCTGATGTATTCATGTTCAATCGTCTTTGTCAAAGCTTGTGTTGTCTGCGGGTCACGTCATCTCAGCTTCATGTTGTTGGCTGCGAGCAGTTGACTCTGACGACTCGCCGGAGCGGGAGAAATCTCTGGAGCTGATCCGATACCTGGTCCCAGATGTGTTCAATGGGGCGTTGGTGGACTCGCTGTCGGGCCACGCTCTGTCTGCTGCCGGCTTGGCTGCTTCCTTTCTGCTGGAAGTAAATGAGCGAGCTCAGCTGACAGCTCCACCCACGTCTATCTGTTCAGTTATTAAAGCTCAGAAGCCGGGTTGGTCATTGATGCCGGATCCAAGAGAATCCTGTGACGGAGAGACTTTTTATATCAAGTGTTCATGTTGGAATGATTTATTCATGAGGCTGTACAAGTTTGAGCAGGCATGAATCTTGTGTTTAACACTGAAGTCTTTCAAGGTGCTGTTCTGTTCTTGTGCACCTGACTCTGAAGGAACAAGCCTCAAAACAAGAGGAGTCCTTCCAGCAAGGCTCATTTTTTGAGAAATGGACTTTAGGAAGATTTAAGATTTTTAAAGGAACTTTATCAAATTGATATAAAAGCAGTCTGTCAGCGTCAGGATTCAGTTGGATCGGCTCTCTGGTGTACTGTGTGTTTTCTTTTGACCTGCGTGAGTGATTGTCCTTTAAGTTCCCTCTTTGAGCTTCTATAAAGCGATATTGCATTATAGTGGTTAAATAGAAACAAAAAAGAAAGGGAATTAACACAAAACAGTTAAATAATTAAAGGAGAAAGCCAGACTAAATGAAATTACATTTAAACTTTAAAATAAACTTTGTTCAAACGGTACTTATGTGCGCGAACCTATTGAAACATTGAATAAAATGTGACATCTTATACATTGGATATCAAAATTCTGCTTGAACAATGGATGCTCCAGAAGAAACAAACATAGATCCTCAGTTTCCAAAGTGACAGCAGGAGTGCCTTGAACTTGCGCTCTTTCCTGATGGCCAGTAGGGGGCGACTCCTCTGGGAACATGCATAGGCAAGGCATCTTCATACACAATTACACACAAATATTTCATACACAAGGCAACTCAAAAAGGGCTATGAGTAGTTTGAAAGTTATCTTAAAAAAGTCTCTTTTCTAGATATATGCCTGATCGTAATTCACACTTCAAAATGAGATTATCAGCGCTAATATTGCTGGTTACATGTTATTTTATATTGCTATTTCTTAGCTTCCGGTTCAGGTCGACCAGGACTGGATTAATTTACAGCACGTCTAAGTCTCTATGACAGCATCATGCTGGCTGATGAAGTTTAGTAGTGATGAGAGATAAAACACAAAGATCAGTGTTTTTCTCTGCTGAAAACGATTTCTGTGATTAATTTTGTAGTGATGGTGGACACTGGAGCCTAACTGTCAGAGAGAAAAAGGACAGAAGAGCAGAAG
Source organism: Halichoeres trimaculatus (assembly GCF_033239565.1). Taxonomy (NCBI): domain Eukaryota; kingdom Metazoa; phylum Chordata; class Actinopteri; order Labriformes; family Labridae; genus Halichoeres; species Halichoeres trimaculatus. The sequence goes on along the minus strand of NW_027437182.1, from coordinate 31,526,034 downwards.
AAAGATAAACGGGAGAGTGATACAGCCTGAGCTAAAGACTAATTAGCCTTTAGCTCAGGCTGTATCACTCTGTAACACAGGGGCTAAACTGTTTGTGATAATGTTCATTCCAACCCACAGTCAGCAGTTATTCTGCAGTGGTCTGTTCAAACTTGAGAGTCTATCAATGAAATGAAGAGTGAGGTTACGTTAGCTCTGCTTGGTAGATGACTGGCAGGACTTAACCAGGGTTCACTAACGATATACATTACAGACATGTCTTAGAGCACAGAGCTGCCAGCTGTGCTAAATATAGACAGCTACCAAGCTACTTACAAACTGACAGTGTTTACTTTTTGCCATGTTAGCCTACAGATATGTTCAAGCACCAGGCTGCTAATCACGCTACATATAGTCAGCTACTACCACATTTGCTTGATGTCACGTTTCAAACCGTAGCAGCGTGTAACTGTACTGATGAATACCTTACCTCAGTGCATTGTATCCAGTAAAAAGTCGTCTTGAACAAAGAAAATTTGTTTCGATCTGATCTCAATTTAAATTCAGAACAAACACCACCTCGCCAAGAGTAAATTATGACAGTGTGCGAAGACTCCAGGCCACAAGGTGGCAAGGGAGTGCTATTAAAACAGATCCTCCTCGTAGCATCTTTAATGTGCTTTACATAAAAACCCATTAGTTGATTAAACTGAAGCATTCAAAACATTCAATTTAAAGAAAATTAAAATCTAAATAAAATTGAAAATGTATAAAATAGAAAAGTACAGAAAAATAAAAAAGCAAACGAAAAAATGGACCGAAAATACCAACAAAATGCAAGTGCAGCATAAAATAATGATTAGCTTTCCAGTTATATGCAGAATATTTGATGCAGTTGAAAGATTTACATTAAAAATAGTGCAATATAAACATTTGCTTAGCTTACCTCTATTTTTTTCAGTCTCTATCCAGCAACAAGTGAAGTCTGATTATCTCTGATGTCAAAACTAAAGCATCTTCCTATCAAGTCATTCACGCCGCAGAAGCAAAGTTCTTACCCATCATCACGATTGCAGGTTTTTCCATGACTTTCTACAGTTTAGAAGTCCTTTCCAGTGCAGCATGATGTTCATACAACTGTCTCTTGACTCTATAGATGAGGAAAGAGGAACAAGGTACAGCAATAGATATCCTCCCTCTTGTCTGAAACAGATCAAGACAGTCTTAAAATCAAAGACTAGCACAGCCATGCTCTGAAATTCAACATGTTAAAGTGGCGTCCCAGTCGATGTGTTCACTAGCTGGCAGAACTCCTTTTCCATGTTGAACTTCGTTGTAAGTTCATGGGATGTTTAGTTGTTGTTCAGTGGAGGTCGTCTGAGTAGCGTTAATCTGCTGAAGGAAAGGAGCTCCTGAGTGCTTCTTTTCTTTCCCCTGCATCACTGATTTCCTCTCTTCATCCCTGTCTCTCCTCTGTAGGGTTAGAGCTGCTCCCTGCTGTTAGAAACTAGTCTGCCCTCCTCAGCCCCCTCTCCTCTCTGACACGCTTCCTCTCTCCTTGTTTCTGCACAGTTCCTGCCACCAAGCTGACAGCGATGACCCGCCCGCAGGCTGGACCCTGCCACTGCAAATACGATCTGATGGTGTTCTTTGAGATCTGTGAGCTGGAGGCCAACGGGGAGTGAGTATCCTGGGTCACCCTCTCTCAAACACCCAGTGCTGGGTCCAGAGTCTGTAATCTGTCAGATTACATCAGTAGAGACAGAATGAGCCCCGTAAACAGAGTGGGTTTCATATACGTCTCCAGCAAACTGAGCACAGTGTTTGTGTCTTTTCAGCTACATCCCTGCAGTGGTGGACCACAGAGGAGGAATGCCATGCCACGGTACCTTCCTGCTGCACCAGGTTTGTTAACCACATGCTGAGCAGCTTTATTACAGCGTTTTGGAACATGGGGTTGGTTTGATACGTTTACATGGGCTGATACTGGTTAAATCACCAGAGATAGATGAATAATAAACTAATTATTTCTTTTGTAACTGATCAGAGAAGATGAGTGATAAGCTGTCAATGATAAAATAGTGGTTCTCTGGAGCTCATTTGTTGGAATACTTGTTTTTTTTTAATTAGGTCAATGAAATAGAGTCATATTAAACTCAGCTTCCTTAAGAGAGTTCAGTCTATATCCTATAGTCTCAGTTTTTATACAATAGTCTTCTGTAGCCTATGGCACTAAACATTAGGGGTGGAAGACAAAAAAATATCAATATATAATGGGATTTTTTGTTTGCCAATATCAAAATCGGGTTCTTTGCAAAAAAATCCATTTTTTTTCTCGAATTTTAAATTCTTCATTTCAGTCTTTGTTTATGAACTTGATTGAAAAAAATTTACCAAATGTTTCTCTCCGGATCTCTGATGTGCATTTTATGGGGAAATATGGCTCCTGATATGGTCTGTAGAAATTTTTATCGTCATTTATCTTTTTACCATGGTCCCATGGTGTTGAGAAAAGCAAACTAAAAAAAAAAAGCGAGAAACGTAAATATCAAAAGATAGCATTTTAAATTGAATTGACACCCCAAGAATTCTAATAGACTCGAATCATGAGAATAGCATATCATCCCAGCCCTGCTAAATATATGTTACACTTTGAGAAATTTTTGTGAGAATAAGCTAGGATAAAAAATTTTGCATCTGCCAAAAGCCAAGAAACTTTCTAACTCTTCTCCTTTTTGTGGTTTCTCAGAATTTTTCTCTGCCTCAACACTTTAATTGTTAGTTGGTCCTTTTGTCTTTTGATTGCTCTTAATCATTTAATCTCTAAGTTTGTAGTTCTGCTTTTGTTTCTTTGTACAGCACTTTGGTTGGCTTTTAAAACAAAATTGTTTAAAATGAATAGGAGATTATTGAGAACGTGCTGACCAGAGATTTGAGTTTCAGTCAAATCAGTGTTATGTTAAAGTTCATAATGGAAAACTGTTTCAGAGCAAACTATTTACTGTATGAAGCTCAGCTGACCTTTTAGGACATGTATAATGTGTAAATTCAGTGCTTTTTTATCAGGGTTCTGCAATTTTGTCTTCATGTCCAGTTATGTTATTTATGGACGAAGTAACAGTGTTTGATTAAAGTTTGTGCACCGAGCTTTCCTTAATGAGTTGATGCTCTCATGGTTTCTGCTCTGGTGCAATCACTGCAGGGGATAAATTACTAAAGTGCCTTTACCTGCTGTGAAAATGAATTTTTACCAAGCACAACAATGTTTTCACAACCATATCTCTTTACATTTTTAAATTTCTGTCCTGTCTGTCCTTCCTTCAAAACCTCAGGGTCTCCAGAGGAGAATCACCGTCACCATCGTCCACGAGTCAGGAGGAGACATGGAGTGGAGGGACATTCGTGAGCTGGTTGTGGGTGAGTTTGGGTCAAATCAAATCAAATCAAATCAAATCATTTCTGTGACTACTAGCTCATCTTAGAAATTCAATTTCTAAAGGTTTTCACCATTTTCACCCTGGTTGTGGTGTCATTTAACTGCCAGATGGTGGTTGTAGGGATTCAGAAAGCTGTTTTCTTGAACTTCCAAAATATCATAACATTTAATTTAACTTTCCATTTTTACTATCCATGTGCATATTAGGTCTAACTAACCTACAGCAACTTTGCATACTGTCCTTAGGGGGAAGGGATCTGTAAAAATAATCGTTGGATAGTGGCCAGTGATTATCAAATAGTGTATCTGCATTGAAATTCCTTTTTCTGGTACAAGCTGTCCTAACAGGTGCTCTGTTTCCTCTCTAGGACGTCTTAGAAACACCCCTGAAGCAGACGATACCATCATTGACCCCAACATTCTGTCTCTGAACATCCTGTCTGCTGGGTACGCCAGACCCATGCAGGATGACCGGTACGTATTGATGCAGAGATTTGATTTTCTTTATTATTAATTAAATAGTTTGTAATTTGATTATGAATCTTTGTCTAATAATATGGATTCAATGTTTTGGTTGAAGACCTGTTGAAAGTCTTTTGAGTTTGGAGCAACATGCTGGTGGTGATGTTGAGTGTTTGTAGCTGAGGACCTGACTGTAGCTCTGCTAACACAGCTCCTGCACAGGAACACGGCTAACGGGCAGATGCATGGCATGATGATCAGCTGCACATGTGCAGAAAAGAAGCATGGCTGAAGACTTGATTGTTACAGCAAACCTTATGGCGCTACTTTGCTTTGTTAACTCTATTATTGTGATTGCACAAACTCACTTTTCTTTTCACTGTCAGGGGGATAAACGTAAAGATCCAGAGAGACTTAAAGTGAATCTTTCTGCCTGGTTGTTAGTTATTGAAACATTCACTGGTCCATGCTGGCTGTGCGACCCTCCTTGGTGTTAATCTGTGCTTAATGTCGTCTGATTGTCATTACTACACCTACATGTTGCATCCCACTGTATTTATCACCTCACCTCTAACCTGTCTCATCCCTCTGCCATCGTTAGACACACTAACCCCAACACTGACCTGCTTTTAGACTCAAGGAGACACATTTTAACCAGGCTCTTTCATTTTAATAGAAAACAAGCATTTAACACAGTTCAACTCACTTTTTTACAGTTTTTCTTACTTATCCAGGAGCATGTTTCACTTCAAGTAGAGTAAGATCACTGATAAACATTCACATGTAGAGTTAATATATCTGTCGCATTTTAACATAAAACATTTCATCTTCACCGTAGTGAATCCTGAGAATGATAGTTGACACTTAAAGGCACTGTGAGGAGTTTTTACTGATTTGGATTAATATCACTCTTACGCTGATGCTTCAGAGTAAAGTGTGGTTATTTTTTATCCATATTTTCTTAAATTTTTCACTTGTGTTTGTGTCAGATACTCTATAAAAAGCCAGGTCATAATTCTGCACCCACCCTGAGGTGTCGCTGAATAAAACACCACTGGTAAAGTTTGTCAGTGAAAAGTAATTTTAGCAAGCAAGAGTTTTTTTTTCTCTTTAGATAACTTCTTCTCCATGATTTTTTGTCATGTACATTTCCTGTCCTGATGTCATTTTAGACGGAGAAACTCACCAACCAGGGCTTTGCTAGGTGATGAACCAAAATGTCTATGAACAGAGTTTAATTTTTACACCAACCTGTTCATGCTTCACTGTTTTTGAAGACGAAAGAGTTAAAATATGGGCATTTTAATGCTATTTTTTACATTTGTATAGACACAGGAGTACATAGCATGATGCCAGGATATAACATCAAAATCAATGTCTGCTCGACTTTGCAAGCAAGCCAGTGATAATAAATCAGACTTTACAAAGATCAGTCTTTGTTACGTTATAGTTAAATCTGTGTAGCTACATATCATGAACTCATCATTCTTGCAAGAAGTTGTCAAATACAAAGATATGTCTTATTAAAAAGAAGATGTGAAATCACAAATGCGCTTAACAGTGGGTGACGGTGCTCATGGGAAATGCAGTTCTCTTTCTGGAAAATAAGGAGGTTGCCAAAATTCACATGAGAACTCCTCACAGTGCTTTTAAGAATCACAAACTCCAATCTAAAGTGCGAATTTTAAGATAATCGTGTCAATAATGTTCAACTTAAAAACTCTGAAGTTGTGTTTTTGGTGGTCTTGTGTTACAATAAGTTGATTCTGAATCAAACTCACAACTTTTGGAAAATATGGAAATTTCAGACCAAGAGTTTGATAATGTTGTATTGAAATTTAAATGATTTCATTTTCTTTGTTAAGGATTTTATGATTAAAAGACAGGCCTTATATATATTATGGTTTGTAACTTACACTGCAAAAAATTGAGATCCTATCAAGCATTTTCTCTTATCTTAAATAAAATGGTCTTGTTATACTAGTCATGAGCCACATTCATCTTGTCAGTCCAGAAAAATGTCTTTTTTTCAAGTTGTTTAAAGACAAAATGAGGTCTGAGTTGCTTGTAGCAAGTGAAAAAAATCTGCCAATGGAACAAGAAAATTTGCCTAAAACTCGAATAATGTCTCAATACAAGTAGATTTTCTTTTGTTCTATTGGCAGATTGTTTTTTTTAACTTCTTACAAATAAATTAGACCTTGTTTTTGTCTTTAACTAACTTGAAACCAGACATTTTTCTGGGTTGGTCATGTGAATGTGGCTCATATTAAGTCTAAAAAGGTATTTTCTACTGAAAGTAAGACAAAAACACTTGATAAGATTTCAGTTTTTTACAATGTATTATGGTTTGTCATCACTACAACCAGCCAGTAGAGAGCAGTAGTTTTCTCCTAGGACCCCTGGCCCCTTAATGAAAACTTCATTCTTGGTTTGTTTTTAAAAACTAATCAGTGGTAGAATGAGACAATTTTTAAATTGTATACTGGTATTTAAGAGCAGCTTTTCTGTAAATGTTTAACCTAAATTTTCATGTTCCCAGTGAAGAATTTGACCAAACTGTTGTGTATTTGTGCCGTTTTTAACCGCCTGTTTTTGGCTTGTTGCTTTAATTGCTCTGCTTTCCCAATCCCTCTCCAAAATGCTTAACTCCAACAGCAACACCCTAACCTGGACCTGAGTTTACTGAATCTAAAGCAGCTAAACGCCCCATGCAGCACTGTCCAGAAGCCCTGCTTGACCAGCCTTTCTTTCACGGCCGTGCTGCCCCCCTGTGGTCAGAGCTCTCACTGTTGGTCTGGTCTGAGGCCTCAGCACAGGGTCAGGCTGCGGTCCAGAGCGGCTTCTGCTCAGTCATGCAGAGACTAACAACAGAGTAAACATGGATGCTAACGTTTTTCTCCTCCCTGTCCACTAACTGAATGTTGTTTTTTGCTTTTGCAGACAGTTTCTTGATTCGGACATGCCTAGGTATATTATTTTGCCTCTCTCCTCATGCTCTTTAAGTTACACAGAAACAACTTCCATCTTTCTAACACCCTGTCGATCCATTCATCATTTCTCCTCTGACTTCAGTGGTTTCCTGTCCCTTGTCTCTGTCTCTGCCATCACTGTCAGCATTTTATCTGTACCTCTTTTTATTTCTCCCCCTCATAAGACGTGAGGGACGTGGATCTGCATGACCCTGGTCCTCTGGGCGCTGCGCTGGGTGTGTGTTTGAGCTGTTTGAGGCTGTGGTTTTTAAAGAGCAGGGTTCTGCATGGCTCGCTTGGCTTCATATGGACTGTCTTTGACTGTGTCTCTGCTGGAGGTGTCGTGGGGCCAGTATCAGACTCTGTTTCCTCTTCAGCAGCTGCTACTGGAGCATTTATTAAAGCTTACGTTGTACAGGGAATATATCTGACATTTTGGGTTAAAACAAGACATTTTTAAAATCTTCAAATTTAGTTTTCCTGCTATCTGATTTTCTTTTGTTACTTTAAGGCAGAAAAAATCTCAACAGAACTGATTAAATTGCACATGGAGTGTGAGCACTACTGGTCAGAAGAGGGCGGTAGTTGGTCATAGTTGCAACAGGATTCATTTGAATCAATAAAGGCAAAGAGATCAGTCCTGTACTTTCATACACATGCATTAGATAAAAACTGCATATTCATGCTTTTATAAAGGCAGTGCAGGCTAAGCTGGATTTATATTTTATAAAAGATTATGGTGTTAAAAGTGATGTTCAGGCTACAGAGGGAAGACATCACTTGATGAAAATCCCAAAGCTTACACTTCACCTTAACAATCAATACACTCTATCAAAATCACTTCAAAAGGCAAATAGAGAAACTAAACATCAGAAAACAACTGACGGTCAAGACATGCATGTTTTTAACGAGGTAGTCTATATTTAGAAACAAATTACTGATCAAACTCTGTGATGGGTGGAGGAAACCTGATTAAGCCCCAAAGCTTTATATGTAACTGTGTCTCAAAAGACTCTCAGCTTCAGACTCAGCAAACACAGCGACATCTGGTGGTGTAAAGCATTTATAGCAGCTCTCTTTATGCCTATCTGAAGCATCACCACACCCTGCAAATATTAACAGATCCAGTCCAGGATGTTTGAAGAGTCAAAAGCTCAAACAGGAGGACTTGAAATGCAGGAGTCAGAGAGTCTTTGATCAGAAAAGGGTTTGATACTCTGTTAGTCCAATCAGCCAAGCAGAGTTTGACAGGCAGGAACAGTGACAAGAATCAGAGACAGGTCTTATTTGAGGAATCAGAAAACTACAGCACTGGTGATAATCTGGCAGAGAGTGAAGGGAAGAAGGGAACCAACATGGATAACAGGGAGTAAAGAGACAGGTGACCCGGTAATCAGGAGTGAAGGAGAAACTTGAGGGGAATGAAAGAGAAGGGACAAGTTAACACAATAAAACAGGAAGTGGAAAACAAAAGAATTAGGTAATGAAAGAAATTTAACAGACAGGTAGTCCTGATAAGAAGTGACATTTAGTTTAGGGCATAAAGAAGCCTTTTTACTGTAGCTATACAAGTCCGTCTTTCAGCTCATGTCTTCCAGCTTCCTCCCCTGTTTGTGTGGTGGTTGAAAGTTGCTGAGATGCATTATAGTCTCATTTAGCTGATTACTTTAAAATATGGCTGTCAGCATTAATAGCAATACCAATGAGCTTAAGGTCTGTAGTTACCAATGTTTTTCTTCCTAATAGCTTGCTCTATTGTCCCTCTTGGCACACTGTAGTTGAGCTGCTGCAGCGTCTTCCTGCTTCTGTTAAAGGACATGTCTCTTTAAACTCTGAGACGGCTCAGTTGATATCTCAAGTTACAGTTTTCAAAAAAAAACTGAAGCATCCTGTTTGGACTTGAAGACCAGAGGTGCAAAGGTATTCACATTCATCACTCAAGTAGAAGTTGAAGTAAAGATGCTAGGGTTTAAAAAGACTTTTGTGGACGTTGAAATATCAACTCAAGCTTTTTACTTAGGTGAAAGTGTAAAAGAACTGGTTTCAAAACCACTTAAAGTATAAAAGTAAAAGTAACTTGGGGGGGTCATGTGCAGCAGGTGTGATAGATCTCGTACAAACCAATAGGGTGTTGGAATGGTGTTACATTTATACATCTCTTCCATCCACAATCAAAATCACTTTTTCTGATTGTGCGATTTCAGTGATAGGATAGGTTTCTACTGTTTTTGGTGTTTGTCTTTTTGAACGATGACAAGCTGGAATGAAACAGGAGTAGTGAGGCTGTTTTTAAAATGTGCGGAGAAAAAAAAGTACATTGCCTGAAAATGTAGAGAGTAGAAGTACAAAGTCGACTGAAACAAAATTATTTAAGTAAAGCTAACCAAACTTTTTTTTACCAAAGTAAGGTAACAAAGTATTTTTACCTCGTTACTCTGTTGAAGACTGAGCTACCTCCTACAAGCTAAGCGTACAGGTGCAGCTACCCAGACTGATGCCACTGAGCCAGCGCGTCACAAAAGCTCACAGAGTGTGATTTAGAAAGTCCTCTCAAACCCCTCAAATTAAAAGAACACTGCTGACATTTAAAGCTTTGCATGTCCCCTGCCTATGGACATTTAACAGATACAAGCTCCAACAGGCCGTAAACACGCCCCAGAGCTCAGGTATCATCTGCCATCTCTACTGAACTTTCAGCCCTCTGTCATAGTGCTGCAGCAGAGTAACATTTTGGACATGACTTTGTTTGCTAACCCTGATCTCGAGAGCCAGAGAGCACTTCCCATCACAGCCGCAAAATATTAACAGGAACATGATTACTCCAGCGCTGTAATATGGATCACATCATTTACAGTACTCGCACTGGCACAGCTTTCAAATGCAGCTATTAAAATGTAATCCGGTGAACCATTACCTCAGCAGTAGCACGTTGCCCAAAATTGCTGCGATGTTGTGAATATTTTTCTAAATCTCTTGTACCCGTGGTGAAACTCTGCCAGACACCAGAAACAAACGGCCCCTCACATGTCACGCCAGCAGCATGACTTCAATCCTGGCTGCGGCGCTTTTAGGAGGCAGTAAAACACGGAGAGGCACATGTTGGGGCAGGGCAAAGAGGAAATTGCCTCCTTGTAGAGCAAGCGAAGAGTTTCTCTGCTGCAAGGAAGAAGGTGTGAGTGTGTTAGTTCATGTTCCTTTGAAGACAGGCCATTTCTGCTCTGAATTTCTTTTATCAAAGCAGAGCAACAACATGTTCTTCTCACCATGGAGTGAACTGTGAGCTGTCTTCAGGGTCACACGTTGTTCGCTTCCTCTGTAGGTCACTTCAGTCCAAAGAAAATGAGTCTGTTTTCATGGCTGCAGAAACACAAGTGTCCTCACACAGCTCATGTTTGGATCAGGCTGTACCGGGATGCAGGCCAGAAAAATAACTAATTTCAGCGTGTGATCACTTCATTTTAATGAAAGGGGAAATTGTTTTTGTTAAAGCCGCTGCATGGGGGTTTTTAATTGGTTATGAATGGATTGAAATTTAAACTGGTGCCTTGTGATGACCTGAAAAAGCAACATAAAGTCCATCAGTGACATTGTTGATTATCGTTACAGTTTTAAACAAGCCCTTAATGTAAACTTATGGATGATTAGAGCATAAAATTACATCTATAATCGTGGTTTTAGTTTGTTGTGAGTTGAATTTTCAAAGAAGTTGTTGTCTAATGTTTGTCTCGTGAACAACAAATTTAAATACTATTCATACATGTTTCTAGCAGTAGTTTTAATACCTTTAACCCCTTTCTCCAGGTAGGTATCAGACAAAATTCTTTTAACTTTATTTTACAGACATCAGGAGATTTTCTTGCAGAAAACACCACCTACACCTTAGCAGGACAAGATTAGAGAAAAGAGAAGTGACTGATTTTCGCTAGGGGGCGCCAAAGTTTGAACATTAGCTGTATATCAGAAAGAAAACAAAAGTCAATATAACTAAAAGATACGACCATATGGCGCACGGTGACGGAAACCTTAGCGCTGCAGCTTCACAGCAAGGTTACCAGTCCGTTTCCCAGCTTGACCGATGGAGTTTACACGTTCTCCGGCTTCCTCCCACAGTCCAAAAACATGCTCATCAGGTTAATTGGTCATTCTAAATTGGCCATAGGTGTGAGTGTGTGAGTGAATTGTTGTCTGTCTCTGTGTCAGCCCTGTGATTGACTCGAGACTAGTCCAGGGTGTACCCCGCCTCTCGCCCAATGACAGCTGGGATAGGCTCCAGCCACCTGGGACCCTGAACAGGAAAAGCAGTTCAGAAAATGAATGAATGAATGAAATGGCCATGTGTTATTCGATATTCAATGAAGCTTTTGCAGAAAACCTGTTTTTGGTTTTTGTTGATTTCGGTGCCCCCTGTGGACAGAGCTGTCATTCTTGGAGGATTTGTTTCCAGTGTGCAAATACTGAAAAATTCAGCATCCTTTCAAAAGACAAACGTATTGAAAGTTGTGAATCTCTGCTGTGGAATATACAGAAAAAACATGGAGACTTCCTTTGACCTCTGAAGTACCTGGGACCAGCTACCCCCTACTGTGGGATTATACTGAGTGGCCAATCATAAATCTGACATAAAAGAATAATAATAAAAGGGCCTGAGTTTTATATCAAAATTTAACTACTATCTGGATGATATTTGCAGTTTTAAACAGTTCTTGATTTTGAATGGTGTTTTGCGACCCCCAGGTGGTTGTTGGTTTGTATCCCACTGTTAAAAATCACCTCCTCTGAACCCCCCCCAAAGCAATTACAGGTTGTTAAATTAACCGTATGACTGACTTTATCTTTATGCTGATGGTTTGGTTTCCTTCAGTTTATAAAAAGACACCAGTTTAATTGAAATCTGATTCATAACCAGCTAAAAGCTGCTCACAGGAGCTTTACTGTCACTGCAGGCTCAAAGGTTAAATAGCGTGGATCTTAACTTTCCTCTTTTTTGTTAAATGATCTTAATTTTGAGCGAGCTGTTCTTTTCCCGGCACTGTCCACGTGATGAGATAACCGTATGATTAAAAAAGACAAACACAATCCCAGCCACACAAGCCCACATCCACAGCAGACTTCCTGACTCTCACTCTCTGTTCCTGTGATGGTTTCTTCTTTCTCACAGTTTTTCCCGGGGACTTGATCATAGGTATTTCACTGTCCTGTCCCTCATGTTGTCTGGCTCTCTCAGCCTCATCCTCTTCTCATCTGTCTGTACTCAAGTCATCCCAACTCTTCTTTGGTGTTGTGTTTGAAATATCATATTGACACAGTCACTCTGTTGCATGCAAAGATTTCTCTTTCACTCTTGTTAAACCGTGACTTTTGAAACAGCAATGTTTTAACTGTGTGCAATGCTTTATTTAATCCAAATTTCTGAGTAGTTTTCAATGTAAAATTATATACTGTATGAATTTATCCATGACTTTTTTTGGAAATGGAGATCTGATTAAAATTCAGTCCAAATAACTAAAAACACAGAAGGTTTTTTTTAATTTTCAGAGTAGATTTGCTTCAGCTGGCAGCTCCCAGGCAGGCTGTCACGATGGCAGAACATTTGAATAGATTTGATTAATTTTTCACAGAGACAGCGTGCAGTGACATAGCTCTTTGGAAAATGAAAGGATGGTTGCTGCAGCTTTAGCAAGCTGCTGATTTCCATCTGCAGTTCAATAAAGTAAAACAACGTGTACAAAGGGTTAAAAAGACAACAGAAATACATAAACAATACTTAGAAGTACACAGAAGACAGTCAGGATCCTACTGAGATCAAAATACACCGAAGAAGGTAAAGTTACAATAGATACTTTAAATCTAATTGGTTTATAAGGAATAATACACCACTATCTGGACAAAATGCATAGATGGTATTACTTAAAATCCAATCGTGGACATCAGTTGATCATGTAATACTGGCTCTCACATCTTCATTTTCCACCTTTACAGCCTGTCCTGTGGCTTCCATCTGATGCAGTCTACCAGATTTATAAACTATCTCTTGTTGTTTCCCTGAGAGACTCAGGGGCCACTTTCGAAAACACCAGAATCCCCAAAACATCTGAAATAGTTTTAAAGTACTAACAAAAAATCGATTTGAAGTAGATTGATAGTGTTGAAATGATCACTAATGTGGTCTAAATTTCGACTTTTGATTCATTGTTTGGTTTCCTCTCACTGGGATAACTTCAGGACGTTCTACCGCTTCGAGGCTGCCTGGGATAGCTCCATGCACAACTCCCTGCTGCTCAACAGAGTCACTCCATACGGGGAGAAGATCTACATGACCCTCTCTGCCTACTTGGAGGTACAGTCCTGGATCTATGAGAGGCAGAGACAGCTCTAAGAGTGTTTAATGTGACGTGTGAGTTAACCCAGAGGATTACTGTGAGAAATGATTCCACTTTTATCGATTACAGATGGAGAACTGCACCCAGCCTGCAGTCATAACCAAAGATATCTGCATGGTGTTTTACTCTCGAGACACAAAGCTGTCAGCCTCACGCTCCATCCGCAACCTCTTTGGTACTGGGAGCCTCCGAGCAGCAGACGGGTGAGTTAAAAACAGAAAATGAAAGGCAGACTTCATCTCTAATGTTGTCTCTGTTCATTAAGTTCCCTGTCTTTTCTTGCCTCTAGAAACCGTGTGACTGGAGTCTATGAGGTCAGTCTGTGTAACCTGGCAGACGCTGGCAGCCCAGGTGAGAAGACAGACAATGTCAGTATTTATCATTAAACTCCCTCCTCCAACGTTCATAATCCTAATCCTGACTTTCTTTTCCCAGGTATGCAGAGGAGGCGCAGGCGGGTGCTGGACACCTCAGTGGCCTACGTCCGTGGAGAGGAGAACCTGGCTGGGTGGAGACCCCGGAGTGACAGCCTCATTTTGGATCACCAGTGGGAGCTGGAGAAGCTCAGCCTCTTGCAAGATGTGAGGAAAACTTTGATACGTATCTGTATAAGTGCTGACTCTGGTGTGTTTATAGGAACGAGTTTAGACAACATATGAAATCTTTTGCTTTTAATATTCAGCACAAAAATTCAAAACTGAAATTTGAAAGAAGAATAAAACAAGAAATAATTAATTTTTCCCCCATCAGGTAAAATTCTCTTGTTCCAGGAGCTTAAAGCAGCTTTTTCTCTTTCCTTCAGCGTCCTGGACCGTTACATGCGAATGACTTGTTATGCAAACTAGTTGATTACATCATTTAGTGTTGCAGTTAATCTATAAAACATGGCACTGAAAAAACAAAAACATAACAGAGCTAACTGGTTGTCTAGTTAAGCTCACAGGTCAATGAAGAATAAAATATCAAGTAGTAATGGAGCCATATGTGCTCCCAAACAGCAGGGGTCATCATTTTAGTCTGAACACTGCGAAGAGTCAAAATCTTTCAAGAATGTCTTATTCCTAGTTAAAATGTCACATATCTTATCAGATTGCACTAAACTTAAGATTAATTACCAAAGTCATGTGATTTTACACTTGCTTGAAACAAATTTTCTTTTGAAAAATAACTGCTCTTTAACTAAACAAAAATGTGTTTTATCCGATTACTCGATTAATTGATGGAACTTTCAGTAGAATACTTTAATACTAAAATATTTGATAGCTGCAGCCCTAACTCTCACAGCATTAAAACACAGTCATATTAATGTTAAAATGTCAGTGTGAACACTATGTACAAGTTTAACTTGTGGATAGATCAGTAATTGTAGACAAATGGCTATGAATGTGGCTGTCATCCAGGCGGTGTTCTAAAATTAGCGACAAAGCTAATTTTAAAGGACAACTAGACATCACCAATGTAAGAGAGTATGCAAGGACACAATCATGTGGGACCGAGAACTGACCCTTGGGGGACTCCGTCAGTCAGAGGAGAAGCATCAGGCAGCTTGTCACTGACGATCCCAACCCCCTGATTTAGTCTGTCATATCAGAAATTTGATCGATAGATTTGAATGTAATCATCTCAAACCTGCCTTAAACTAAAATCAGTCTGTAATTTCTCTAATTCACGTTTTTCCCCAACACTTTTGCAGAAAGTCTTCTGTAGGTTTAACGATCATTGACTAACATTGTCTGCATTTCCATTACACCTAGAATTGCGCAAAACCTAAATATTGCAATAAAGAAACGGTAATGGAAATACCACATTTTCAAAAAACCTCTCAAATTTAGATTAAAAAAACTCAGAAATTTCGATACTGAACTTTGTCGCAAAAGTGCAATGGAAAGACCTTTTCTGCAAAAACATGTCAAGTTGTCATAACAACTCACCTCCTCGTATGTGTCCACTGCCACACAAACAGACTCCAGCGTTCATATTTTATCAGCTCTGCTCTTATTTATATATTCAGTGCAGATGTTTGACTGACACTTGTGAAGGCATCAGGACGGCTGTGAGCCAGTCAGAGTCAGAGAGCAGCAGGAGGGAGGGGCGGAGGTGTGTGTGTGTGAGAGTGTGTGAGCTCAAGATGATGATTTTCTTTCAGTGTTTTGTTCCTGCCTGTTTTGAGTTGCCGTGATCACGGCTGACAGTTTAACCAGTGAATAAAAACACTAAAGTTCATGAATCAGCATCATCATCATCAGTGCAGCGTCTGGATGGATGTTACGTTTTACTTAACTCAAGTTGTGCGCAATTCTAGTCGTAATGGAAACCCCGGCAAGGTGCAATTATTCTTTATTAAAACTTCAGAAATATCGCTTTTATTTTGCAAAAAAGTGAAATGGAAACGCAGCTACTGTCTGTTGTAGATGACTGATATGAATTCTCTCCTCGACTCTCAGGTGGAGAAGACCAAACATTATCTCCTGCTGAGGGAGAAACTGGAGTCCACGCTGCTCCTGGGCCAGGAGGCCCTGCTGACGTGTGTGACTGAGGAGCTGAGTGAGTCTCCTCAGCCTCCTGAGGTCGACCAGGAGGTCTGCGCCGGCACTGAGATCACCACTGAGCGGCAGAGAGAGCTTGCTGCTAAGGTCGGACATCTTTGTTCGCTGAATGCTAAAGTCCATATTTGATAATCTTACATTTGTCCAGAGTTATTTTGTCCTCTGTCTCTGCCATGTATGACTTGATGAAAAGTGCTTACAGTTTTACGTTGCTGACGGATTTTACTGATCTAGTCTCACCTTCTTCTGCAGTGTTTGCGGCTGCTCACACACTCCTTCAACAGAGAATACAGTCACGTGTGTGTCAGCGCCAGTGAAAGCAAGGTAGTCCCTCTGCTCTGAAGTAAAACCTTCACGTATAAAAACATCAGGAGAATGTCTGCTGATCCTCTTGAGCTCATATTTGTGTTTGTGTGTCTCACAGATTTCAGAGATGTCTGTCACAACGTTAAAGGACTCCACTTCGATCTCTGCTCTCAACACAATCATCCCCTCCACCACATGTCCTTCTCTTGTTGATGGCTGCTACAGCAGTGCTGAGCTCAGGTCAGTCCTCAGATGAACTCGTTTGTTATTTATGTGTTTTGATTCCAGACTGCAGCCCTGCTAAGCCCTGCTTATTACTTCAGTCTCATCGGTAGTTTGTTCATGTCTTCTTGTTTCTTGCAGACCTCCTGCACCTCGCTCTCATGCTGTCAGCCCCACCTCTGAAAAGCAGCAGGAAGGAGAGGCGAAGAAGTCTGTCAATGGAGCCTCTGACGCCAAACCAAGAATCCGCAGATTTGTCCCAGATATTCAGGAGATCAGAGTCAGGTGAGCCTGCTCAGCAGCCTAAAATAGATCTGTGTCTTTTTCCTGCAGGATTACTCACACACGGTGTCATTTGACTTCTTGTTTTACAGCCCTATTGTGTCAAAGAAGGGTTACATCCATTTCTTGGAGCCACACACAAACGGATGGGTGAAGCGCTACGTGGTTGTGCGGCGGCCATACGTCTACATCTACAACACAGAGAGAGACACTGTGGAGCGGGCCATCCTTAACCTCTCCTCTGCACAGGTGGAGTACAGCGAGGACCAGCAGGCCATGCTGAAGGTGAGAGATCACACACACACACAAAAAAAAAAAAAAAGCTTAGGGTCAGATCACGGCTCAATAAGCTCCATTCAGGCAGTCAAACAAATTTTCTGGCATGCTACACTTTGGTCAGCTGATAGTTCACTGACACAGCCAGAGCGGGAGCACAAGCCTATCAACTGACTTTGAGGGCTTGTTTTTTTGCAAAATATTAAACAGCTCATGAAAACACCACCAACCTGCTGCATCATGTCAGTCAAATGACATAAAGATGTAAACCAATCTACCGTGTCATGACATCTGTGCAAACGATACAACAGCTCTACTTTACAAAGCTTCTACCTTTATCATTTTTGTTTTCAGAAAGATGATTCAGGGCTCCAGACTAACATTTTGCATTGGTTGCACCAATGCACCTAACTTTTTTTTTGTTTTTAAGTGCACAAGCACAAAATTTAGGTGCACCCAAATTTTTAATTGCGCCACCCTAAATACCATCATGTCACCTTTTCATGGCTTTCCATGACCGTCATACAATGTTAATAATTTTTAAACGAGAATAAGGTATAGAGAAAGTCTGGACATGCCCTTCCACAGAGGCACATATGGTGACAGCGGGTTGAAGCTAACAAGCTTTCAAGTTTGTTCACCTAAAGCTGGAGGAAAACTCTTGATGTTTTTTTAAAGAATGAGTGGAAATGTAGCCAAAGTACAACTTCTGTTCCAGAGAGAGCAGAAAGGTGACTCCAGTATGAGCCTGAGGAGGATTAACGATCAGCTGGTGTATGCACGCGAGTTAATTGAAAGCGCA
This sequence comes from Halichoeres trimaculatus, assembly GCF_033239565.1. Lineage (NCBI taxonomy): Eukaryota > Metazoa > Chordata > Actinopteri > Labriformes > Labridae > Halichoeres > Halichoeres trimaculatus. Next base: position 31,508,371 of record NW_027437182.1, on the reverse strand, counting down.
AGCGTCATCATTACAGTCTCAACAAACTGATCAGGGTGAAGTTTAAAGTTAATACAAACCACACAAAGTGTCAGAGGGTACCTCTGCTGGTGCTGACTTTATATGTGGAAATAAACCTGTAAATACAGATGAAAGATTTCTCTGTGACTTATGGGAAATTTATGTTGTGACAAACCGGACATCAACCTGTCCTGTAAACCAACCAACCAAACCAACTGTTACTCGGAAAGTTTGTTCAGTCTCTGCCCTCTGGATCCTGTCTGCTCACAGCAGGTGAAGCTCTTCCATTGTGGCGTTGGTGTCTGGTGTTAGCTCCGTTAGCCATGTCTGTGAATAGCATGATGCTACTCTGCCCCCTGGTATTCCCTCTGTTGCTGGGTTAGCGCAGCTAGCTCGTCCATCTTATTGGAGATAGATCTTATGTTCCAAATAATGATGGATGGAAGGACAGGTCGATGTTGTCACTTCTTAGCTCACACCTGAGAACCAGCACGTCGTCCTCACCTCCTTCTCCTCACCTTGTGGGGGAACATCCGGCCTTGCACCAGTTAGCATTGATATGCTACAGGCTGCTAACAGCTGATTTCACGTGTAAACAATGTAGCCACGGTTACATGTAGGATCTCCAGACAAGCACAGGAGAAAAAGTATTAAAAATATCACTGAAGACCAAACCAGTTTGGTGTCCATGACCAACAAATGAGCCACACAAAGTAATGATCCACTCCAAATACAAAGATTACGAAAAAGTCACAAGAAACAGACACACAACAGGAAGCCACAAAAAGATGGTGCCTAGAAACAAATAGCCAATAACAATACTAATGTATTAAAACTGCTGAGTAACTGTTTCGGTAAAGCTCTTCTTCATTTCCTGTATTTCTTCATGCTGGTTTGCATGAGATCAACTGCAATTTTTGATTTGAGATCTGATGAGAAGCCTTCCTGTCTCTTTCAGACCCCGAACACATTTGCCGTGTGCACAGAACATCGTGGAATCCTGCTTCAAGCCACAAATGACAAAGAGATGCATGACTGGCTGTATGCGTTTAACCCTCTCCTCGCTGGAACGATCAGGTAAAAATACAGAAGAACATGAACGTGAACACAGCTTGGTACATGCAGCTGAAGTGAAACTGTATTTTTTTCTGCGTCTCAGGTCAAAGCTGTCGAGAAGACGAGCCGGACAGATGAGGATGTGAAACAAAGACTGAGATGTACATAGATCCCTGTCCTCCTCCCTCCCTTCGTGCTGAGCCCCCCCTTCTACACACAGTCACAAACAACCATCCTCCCCCTGTACGTCCTCAGTTTCTCACTAGTGTCCTTGGCACCAAAAGCGCCCATTTCGTGTCAGACCTTTGCTGCAGTGTGAGTCTCGTAGTCTGAAGACGCTCTTCTGTCACTGTACTGTACTGGAGTTTTAATCATAGCTGGACGAAAGAAGAAAAAGAAGAAAGTAGCAACAGTTTCTTAACTCTGATTACAAAACGTGTGGTACTGTACTGTAGTTGTTGTAAGTGACACATCAAGCCTTATACATTTATTCCTTGAAAAAATGCAGTGACGTTTCTTTCGACCTGAAGCTGACGTGTCGGCCAGGATCACACTGCTACATTTGCATCAGTAAATAGACAAACATGCAAATTCTTCTCTACTCTACTCTACAGCTATATATACAGTGTTTAAACTGGTTTGCATACAGCTAAAAGACATGCTCGTAGGTTAAAAAATAAAGACAGCTGAGTGTAACTCGTTAGAATAATCTCTTTTCTTTGTGGTCCGTAAATCTGACATCGAGTAATCTGCCTCTTGTTCCTAAAACTTCTTAGAAACTTTAGCACACACAGCCTGGCAAAGGGAATGGCGTTCTCATCATAGACTTCATGTTCTTGTGGCATTTTGATCATTTCATGTAGGTTTAGCGACTCGTAGGAGCACCAAGGGTATCTGCATTCACACACACACACACTAGGTAATCAAGCGTCATCACCCTTAATCCTGACGATTTCATCTCAAACTCCACATGAATTTCCTTTAAAATGTGATATATTTAGATATTTAACAGCTTTTATTATTTATTTCTGCATGTATTTATTTACAAAGACATTTATATTTCTAAAAAAATAAGTAGTACCGTGCAATTTCTGCACACTGCACTTTTTAATATGAGTTCCATAAATATCTGGATAATAAAACCTCGTCCCCTTGTAGTTTAGGCTATTTAGGCAATTTAGTGGTTAATGATTGGCTCCTTCCTTTGTGCTTAAGATTACTTGAATAAAACTATCCCCCTTTAAGAGTAGGATAGTCATACCTAACCATTCCCCCGGCTAACAAACATCATAAGGTAGAGGATGATGAGGTGGTTTGCACAAAATTCTGGGATCAAAAGTTTCTTTTCCTCACAGTACAGAAGAAGAAACTGGTTTTCTGAATGATATGTATATTTGTTGATGTAGTGCCTCTCTTTTCAGTCATACTGTACAGTATGCCTCTGCACCAGTTGCTTTGAAACCACATCCTTCATGCTGCTATCTTACTTTTTCTGGAAGTGTCTGCAGATCATTTCTCATCATCACCTCAACAATTCTTTTATCGTCATTATCAGCGTGTTTGAACAAAAACGATGGGGTTCATGTTCAGATCGAACACAGCGATCAGGTGTACTATATGCTCAGTTCATCAATCATATGACATTCATGTTGAAACATAAGGATACCCTACAATTGCATTGTCAGAAAGAAAAGTTATGTCCATGGTTTTGTCCTGAGTTGTAAAGACTTTAAAGTTAAGGTATCAAAGCCTGTACACCTGGAAAAAAGGGTGTTTTGTCCCCTCTTTAATTTAATTTTACTACAATTGAGTGACTGTCTCTATAAAGTAGGGCTGCTTAAAGCTTGTGAGATGTTGTGTTATACCTGTGAGTTTGATGAATAAGCATGCCTAAGGTCAGCCAGCCTTGAGAGCATGATCCTAAAAGTTTCTCTAACAAACAGGTGCATGCACAACATCTCCAAGCTTTAAACTGCGGCACAAAATCAAAATAATAACGTTATTTAGGATTACATTTCAGAAATGCAGCAATTAATTAGGTTTTCGTTAGCAGCTGTGAGTATCTTGATATCTGAAAGTATTCTGTGTTTGGGACTCCTTTTTTGGCAGCAGATTTGTGTACAGCTGTCGACAGATCTGGTCAATCATTCAATCATTGAATCAGTCAATAATAATGAATTATAATGATCAAAGTCTGTGTCAGACTTTCTTGGCAGAACTTCAGTTGTGTTTGATCCAGCTATTGCGTATTCTTTGAAGGAAAACCATGATGTACTGTACACGTTTCAGCGCTCATCTCATCTCATTTCGTCTTGGAAAGCGAGACAGGATCTTTGTGTTGGGACTGTTCCTCCTGTTTTCTTTGGGCCTTTATATGTGCGTCACGTTACAGCCAACCAAAGTGTTGTTGGCTCAGACACAAATAAATACACTGAATGTACACTGATATTTCTGCTGGAGTGGTTGTGTTGATTTGTCCTCTGGCTTCACGGTGTGGTTCCTCAATGATTGTAGGTCAGTGGTAATCAGGGAACCAAGCGGCACTTAATGAATATATCTGTCAGACTCTGTAATAAAGGAGGTTGGTCCATGTCGGCCCTGTTACAGGCACAGAGCGACGCTGTAGGTTACATATCTCACAAACTTCACTTTTATTTCAGTGTTTACCTTCACCATCATGCTCTGAAAGCCTTCACAAAATGTACTTTTTCTAATCCCTTTGAAGGAATATCATTCACACCTTTGTGCTTCCATATCTAACCTTCTTTTTCTTCCTGTTTTTTCTTTTGTTTTTGTTTTTGTTTTGCACTATCAAATTGCACCGGTACATTTTTTTCTGTTTTGAATTATTTTGCATTGTATATAAACATGATTGCTGTGAACAGTGTATTATAAAGTTGCACCCATTTGCAAAACCTGAAATGGGCAGTAGTTCAGTCGGTGTCTCTGAGTGTTGGAGTTAAGCGTCAAATGTTTGTGTACACTAAACACATTGTCATATAAGAAATAAACATTGAGATTATGCAACACAAAGACACGGACTCCTCTCATTTATTGAACTCATTTTATCTTCATCACTGTCTGGAACTGTTTTAGAGTGTATGTTTTAATGGTTGTCTGTATCACATGTCTTCTAAATTAAGTCCCAAGCTTTCATCTCACAATGTATTAATTATGGTACTGAAATAAATCATGTTCTAAATGAGGTGTACATTTACATCGAGGTCACAAACAAAACAAAAATATACATCAAGTTAAAGTCTGACTCAACTACATTTGGACTATGCCCATTCTACTTGTAAAGCTCTAAACATTCTGCAGAAACTCAACAATTCTTAGAGGTGAAGACTTTGAATGAATATATTTATCAACATAGCTGCAAGTAGCAATATTTAGCTGAGTCCGTCAGGGAACATGTCCCAGCCCGGGCATGTCTTGGTTGCCACATGTGCAGCAAAATGTGGCTCAGCTAAAAGCCATAGGTCTGGGCATGAGGGTTATGGTCAAAACATTTCATGCCTGTAGCTCAAAGTAGCTGGACAGGCTGCAGATTTGAGCCCCTGGGTGGCGTTATGGAGCATGAAAGTTGGCACAACCAGTAATAGAAATGCACTGAGGCTGTGACACTGAACCACTGTGTGCATTTTGGTCCTGATCCAACAATGTACAAGACAGCTATTAAGGTTTGGGTTAGGGTTAGCAGCCAAAATGGTCAACTTTGACAGTAATTGTGGCCATGCCCATTGAGTCAGCAAAAATCCATTTGTAACTTTTCATTTTCAATGCGTGTAGTATACTAAAGCCAAGTTTGGAGTTGATCAGATGGAAAACCTTGGAATTGTTTCATGTAATATGTAGGCTAGAAAATGTCAAAATCCAATATTAACATCCAAATAGCAAACTTCCTGTTCGGAATTCACTATGGTCATGATAGACTTTTTTGTAGGACTTGGCATGATTGTTATGCCCACAAAATTTCAGACCTGTAGCTCAAAGTAGCCGGAGGGGCTGACATTTTGAGCCCCTTGGTGGCGCTATGGAGCATTATCATTTGCGCAACCAGTGGTAGAAATGCACTGAGGTTGTGACAGATCCTGATTCTGCCATAAAACAGTCCTGACATATTATCCCCACATTGCCCCCCTAATGGACATTTTCCTTGGTCAGAAGCAGAGTTTCCAGGTGGTTACGCAGCACACAAGGCTGCAGAAAACTGACCACTGATCATTCAGTATCGAAAGAAAATTCAGGGACAGGTAAGGTTTGATTTAATAAGTCTGTAATGAGTGACTGATTTTTTGGAATATTTATTCTGTTATTTTTAATGTTAATAAATATGCCTTTTAGAGTTGCTGACCCTTGGTTATTATTATTATTATTATTTCTAGAAAATCAGATGAGGCTCTCTCTGGAAACCCCTGATCTACATCCTCTCACATGATTGTTTTCCTTTTTTTTTTTTTTTGACAGTATCCAAAGCAAGTGACTACTGGGGTTATGCCATTATGCACATAAAGACACATTACTTTGGGATTTGTTATTTCTAAACAATCTATTTTCATTAAAACCGGTTGTTTTGAATATATATTTGAGAGAGCATGACTAAATTTCATCATGTTCTCTCAAACTGTTAAAGCCTGAGAACTGCTGCATGTCCTCAGATCAACTCGGCGCTGCAGGAAACAGCTGGGTTGCCATGTCCGTTAGCAAACGTCAGAGAATGTGTCTCATACAGCTCCATGTATCTTTAGTGTTCAATGAGTGTTCAATCCAAAATATGAATATAATTGTTCATATAAGACTTTAAGATCTTTGGCTTTTAATTATTTGTGTTTTTCACAGACAAGCAAACCAAAGTGTCCGCTTACCTTTTATGCCCCACTTTGATAAAATGTTGAATACAGTAAGAGGTATCTTATCTAAAATAGGCTTTTACTTTATTTTGGTCAAACTTCGTATGCAATCTGTATTGTACATCTAACGCTCCAGTAAACACCATTTTGACCACTACCCGATAACTTTGATTTTTTTGGTTTGTATTTGCGGATTTATCATCATTTCTGGCAACCCAGACAAGGAGCGCTTTAGCCCATAGCCAGTCACCCTGAACAGTTAGCTAGCAGATGATTGACATAGACAGTAATAAATCCACTCAGGACGTCCTTTCATCGTTTTACAAGGTCAGATACCAAGCCTTAAAGATGAGCCTGGCATGTCATGTGGATGAAGATGTATTCGGCTCATTTTGAAACGGTTTAGTTTTAAATAAACGTCATTTCGCTGTTCCAGTGCAGTTCATTGAACTAGCTAGCTTCAGCTAAAGTTAACAGATGTCGCACTCAAAATGTGATCTACTTTGCTAAAAATCACCTCGCTGTGGTTTACATTTCAGGGAAAGAGGGTTTGTGTGAGTTGTGTCAATGCCTAAGCCTTAAGCTTTCTTGTGGTTCGATATAGGGCGAAGTCTGAAACAGGAAGTATACTTCTGATACTCATGACAGCAGCAACTGACAGCTGCATGATCGAGTAAAACAATAGGCTTTACACAGATACACACAAGCGTAGTCATGTATCCGTGACGCAGAGACTTTTGTTCCTTTTACCATGAGCAAACTAAATGTTAGCTTCAAGTGAGCAGTGAACGTAGCTGACGTTTTACCGTACAGTAGCACGTACACACACGTGTACACTACGTGGCAGGGAGGGCAACCAAAGAGTTAACGTCTGACAGCTTCTTTTATTCATATACGTTTTAAATTAATCTGTTTCTACGAGAAATAAAATTATTTCATGACAAAAATCTTTTTGTGTTAATCGAATATCTGTGCTCTGTGCTTACACGGTATCTGAAAACTGGAAGGATCACATCTGCGCTTTGTTTACATAGTATGCTCAGTAAAAACATAAAAAATATGACTTTTTGTGTGGTCTTGGTTGAAACAGACTGTATTTGTCTCTTGTTGTGACTTAGATAAAGATCAGAACACATTGTCTCACCAGTTGATGCAGAAATCCAGGTCATTCCAAAGGATTCACATCTTTTTTCTTAAAACTAACCACAGGCTTTAACTATTCCAGCCCTACAAACAGGTTGAATGCTCACATGAAAAAGTGTAACTTCCACTAATTAGTTAAAGTATTTTTGAGATGTCAGTATAAGCTGAGAAGAGGCACAGACATCAGTCAGTGATGCTAACAGTCTCATTTCTCCTTAGGATTCATCATCATGGCCAAAAAATCTGATGACATCTCTCTGGTAGTGGGTCACACCTTCACCAATCATGACTTTCATCATTATTCTGAAATGAATCAAGACAGGTAAGAAGGATTTATTTACACAAGTGAGCACTTACCTTGAATTAAGGTATTATACCATAATGATGCAGAATTAGGCAGATGTAATGACTCATTAAATGCAGTCTATGTATCTTTGATGAGCTGTTTTACTTTTCTGGGTACACTGTGTCTAGAAGTAAATTTTCTAAAAACTGTTGCATGTATTATAGAATCTACATGGACTACAATGCCACCACTCCACCAGAGCCAGAAGTGATTCAGGCCATCACAGACGCCCTCGAAGATGCCTGGGGCAACCCCAGCAGCAACTACATAGCAGGTTACTGTTTAATAACAATAACAACAACTTTATATTACACTTTTAAGAACATTTAATTTCAAAAAGTTTACAAACAATCAGAAAACAGTCCTAGAAAAGAAAAAAAGAGTCAGTAATTAAAAAATCCAAAATTAAAACCCAATCAAGGGATACAACCTAAGAGGATGTCAGCAAAAGAAAGATACAGAAATTATATGAAAAATTAAAGAAAAAATTGAAGTGTAATCAATAGATGATATTAAAAAATTTGATTATAATATTAAAAGTTAAAATAATGTTAGTTCAATAATAACAACAGCATTTTGTTTAAAATAATGATGCTAACAATGATAACTACAGACACATGGATTAAAAAAAACAGTCATGAAACCTAGAAGAGAATAAAAATATCCAGTAAATGAAACAGTTGAAATAAATAACTTGATAAGAAAGTTTGAACAGGGTAATAATGTTTTACAGAGAGATTTAAAAGATGAAACTGGATCTGTGAGCCTTATATCCTTAAGGATAGGTACTGACTAAGCTACTTTTATAGTCACAGACCAAAGTCTATCAAAAATACTAGGTACCGATTCACATAAAATTATAAGGTTCCATGTTTAGGTACCTAAACGCATCTTTGTGACTGTGAGGGAGTGGAAGAGTAGGGGATTTTCCATGGTGGACATGTACACAGCATTACACGTTTATATACTGCAGAATAAAACGTTAAAAAAAAAAAATAAATAAAATCATTATTAAAAGAATGATGTTTTTTTTACCACATAAACCCAAAAAAGTACAGAAAATTGGTACCAATGAGTACCGATACTGATTGCCAGGTACTGGGCATCAGTACTGTATCGTTTTAAATGTGACAGGTATAATAATAAATTAAAATAATACATTTTCTTTAAAAGCGCCTTTCTAGCACTCAAGGACACTTTACAGAAAACATATTAAAACACACTGCATTAAAATCACAATTGAAATGAATAAAAACAACATATAAGAGTGACACAGTTAAAAGAGGGAGGAAAGTTAAGGGGAGAGCGCGCTTCGAAACGGATGGGTAATGAGTTTTAAAATGAAGTGGGGAAAGGAGTCAATGTTTCTGAGGACCAGGGGAGAGAGTTCCAGAGTTTGGGAGCAGAGCGGCTGAAGGCCCTGCTCCCCATGGTGCTGAGCCGGGCGGAGGGCACAGAGAGATGGAGGGAGGAGGACGACCTGAGGGATCGAGCAGGGGTGGGGATATGGAGGAGATCAGACAGGTAGGGGGAAGCGAGGTTGTGAATAGCTTTGAAAGTACAGAGCAGGATTTTGAAGTGAATTCTGAACTTGACAGTGAACTTGATAGTATCCATCCCTAGACTGGTCAGTCTAAAGTTAAGGGGCTCTGATTAAAAAGAGACAAATACCTAAACCTGAGTCATGATATTTCCTGATTGTGTTTTGAATTTTGCGTAGTAAGCTGTGTTTACATATTTTTCCTTCATATCTGCTTTCTCATTAATGCGGCTGACTGGCGATCTAATCCAAAAAAAACAACACACCACAGAAGGCTTAGCACGGGAGTATACCTGAGACGCGCTCTCACACAAACCTCTAATGACTGTTACTGACTTTATTTCTAAAGTTGCGCGATCCAGTAGATGCTTCATAATTTACAAGATAAAGCACAGAAACAGCAAACAAATGTGGTGTAAAATAGTGCGATGTAATGTAGCGGTCGACAGAAAGTGTCGCTCCTGACTCACCCTCCCTCATTAACCAAAACCAACAGGCTCCAGGTGAGTGGGATTACTTGAAACCACCGAGACACACCCACTGTGACATACCCACCACTCAAGTGCCAGCAGAATGTACACACCCCCATCACATCTGTACAGCACTTACCAACACATCACAAATTAACACACACATTTATGGCTCTTACACTAATACTGATCTCCCTTACTTTCTCTTCTCAGCACTATATATTTGTTGTCACACAGTCAGTATTCAAAAATACACTGGATGTGTTTTTTTCCAGGTGCCAAAGCCAAGGCTCTGATCAACCAGTCAAGAGAGAATGTGGCACAAATGGTTGGAGGCCGAGCAGAGGATATCATTTTCACATCAGGTGGAACAGAGGTAATCTGTGCTGTTGATGTGCCTTTGAGCCAGGTAGTGCAACATATGTGGTGTAGATAGTGATGCTTTCATGTTGTATCCATTCATCCGTGGATCGCCACAGCTTATATACACATAAATGTGTTTTCAGGCTAACAACCTGGTGCTCCACACTGCTGTAGAGCACTTCAAGAGGAGCTACAGGGCTGCTGAGGAAGGAGAGGGGCATCAGAACGGAGGCACGGCCTGCCTTCCTCACATTGTCACCTCTAATGTGGAACACGACTCCATCAGACTCGTAGCTGAGCACCTGCAGAAAAATGGCAAGGCAGGTAGGAAAGAGTCCTGTGAATTTCAAAATAAGATCAACAAAAGGAGACAAAGTTATTTATAAAGATAACATATGTTGGAATATTCAGCAGAAAACTTTACAAAGCAGTTTATATTTTCTGATAACTTTGTGTGTGTGTGTCTGTTCATGTGTGTGTGTGTCACAGATGTGACATTTGTACCTGTGTCTAGGGTAACAGCCCGTGTAGAGGTGGAGGATATTATTGCTGCTGTGCGTCCCAACACTTGTCTCATCACTGTGATGATGGCCAACAACGAGACGGGAGTCATCATGGTAAGACGATGAAGGAGTCTGAAAATAGAAGACGTCAGCTAAATATTCATCTCTTCACACCAGCAGAAATTAATTTATCCTCCTTCAACATATTTCAGAGTAAATCAACCCCTCAGTTTTTAGAGGAGGAAAGATTTTAGAAGAAGAAGACAGGAAAGCTGATAAATCCTTTAATGGGTTATTCATCAAAGATTACATTTTCTCTCAGTGAAAATTAAAAATAACCTCTTACATGTGGCTCTGTCTCTACCCTCAATATGATTTAAGATGTTCACTGATTCCTCTACCTCTTATCAGCCTGTCACTGAGATCTGCCAGAGAGTCAAATCCCTCAACAAGCAGCGTGAGAGGTTCAGGATCCTGCTGCACACTGACGCTGCTCAGGCTCTGGGGAAGATCCGAGTGGATGTCTGCGAGCTGGGAGTGGATTATCTCACCATCGTGGGGCACAAGGTCAGGAATGAGAAGAAACTTCCTGATAAAGTATCAAAAAAAAAAAAGTATTATAATTTAACAGATTTTGTTTCATTTAAAGTTCTACGCTCCGAGGATCGGGGCTTTGTATGTGAACGGCCCTGGCATGAAAACGCCGCTGTATCCCATGTTTTTTGGAGGAGGACAGGAGAGAAACTTTAGACCAGGGTAATACAGTCTTACATGAGAAATTATTCATAAAGAATCATTTCATCCTGCATAAAATATGGACTGTAATGTAAGGTTCTGCTTTCTGTCTTCCTGAATATTACAGCACTGAAAACACAGCCATGATCGCTGGTCTGGGAAAGGTATGTGGTTCATATTATAAACACGACTGAAACTTTAATCAGCATTAAAGCTTGAGGACATGTCAAACAGGCGCTTATTCAGGAAAGCGGATTTTAATAACTCAAAATGAGCTCTAACAAACAGTGGAGGGTTAAATGGAAATGTAGCAGTTGATTAATGATCTTTAGCAGTGTTGGCAGTGGAGGTAAAGATGAGAGACCTCTTTGACTTCCAGTCTCTGTAAATCGGCTCCACTTTCTTCTTAATTCCTTTTTTTCTAAAGGGGATTTGTCCTATTGGTGGCTTAACTAATGATCTACTTATACCAGAGATTATTAATTGACATAAACAGGAAACTAGAAAAGCACTCAGAGAGCGCAGACCTCCACCAAGCATATTGTGATTGTCACCCACACTTTAGTCCTACTTTAATGTTATACTCCCTTTCAGCAGACTGTCTGCTACAATTTGGTGTTAGTTGCAGGTTTATACGATAATTTGTTTCCTGACAGTGTTGAAAATTATGATGACCCAGTACATATTTCATATTCTGGATCCTAGTATCCAGAATATTGGCAGGATCTGGATCATACTTTTACATCTGTCAGAAATTATGGTGACCTTGTCTTGTTTTGTTTTGCAAAGTAATCTGACCATTTATGGTGGAGTTATATACACATATGGTGAAAACAGCCCTATCTCACAATACAATGATAAAGAATCCTTAATAAAAATCCTGGATCCAGACGGTGATCCAGATCACCTCCAAAATTTAATCACTTCTTCCTTATCCTATTTTAGACATTTCCTGAAAATTTCATCAAGATCCGTTAGTTTTTCAGTTATGTTGTTTACAAACCAACAGACAGACTCTCCCTTAACATAACCTCCTTGGTAGATGAAAAAAATAAGATTTTTTCAGGTTATCCAATTTGTGGCTAACCTGAAGTGTAATTCAAATCTTTTAAACTTTAAATTAATGATGTTAAAGTGTGAAGTGCTACTTTTCTCACCTCTTCAAGCTCATCTTTTGATTTGTCACAATAAATGAAATTCCAGAATTTGAGGAAAAATGCTTTTTTCGCCACATAAACCTATGTTTTTTGGTAGATTATTTCTTTGTAGTAACAATGCTTCTTGGTATTAAGTCTTATACTGTATTAACACATGTTTGTTTTACTTCTTACTTGTTCCACATTTATGGGGAACATGCATTTGCAGAGCTGAGTTTGTGGGTTGTGCCCTTGAATCCTCCTCTTCCAATGCCAAACAGTTGGTTCTACTGTTGCTATCAACTCTAGTACCCCGGTACTCAGCTCTGCATCTCATCCCACAAATACATGTTCCTTACATATGTGGCTCTATGTAAAAGAGAAATAAACAGACTTTACAACAGTAAAAGATTTATTACCAAGAAGCTTTTTACAACAAAAATAGAAATAATCTACCAAACACTAATACCTTAACTTTATTTTTCCAAGCTTTATTTTTATTTTTATTTTTGTTTGTATGATCCTGTTTTGAATTGTTTCTATTAGACATGCACCAATCGATTGGCTGGCTGATCAAGGAAAGGTCCATGAAGGTTTGACAGCCAGCCATTGTTGCTTTTTGCTCTGAGACCTAAAACTCAGGACACTTTATTGGTTGTTTAAGTAGAAACATAAAGATTTTATTGTTTCACAGGTAATGTTCAATGATTTTCAGTAAAACAAGATTGGAACATTGAAGGTATATGCTGTCAGTTATAAAAAATAAAAATAAAGATTGGTATCGGCGGGTCAGGCTTTTTTGAAGATCAGTGATCGGCCAGAAAATTGTGATTGGTGCACCCCTAATTTCTATCGTGTCAGTCACCTCTAACATTTCTACACATCAAAATCTGACCAGGGACAAGGACTGCAAATTAGCTGAAGCTAGACGTCTAATATATATTCACATTTTCCCATTGTGGCAATGTGGTATGTATCGTTCCTGTCAAATAAACAAATTAAAAAAAAAAAAAAAAGGAAAAGCATCTTTTTTTATGGGAGTTATTACCACATTAATAAAGCCTCAGTTGTGTCTGTCTGATTTAACTGATTATATTTGTTTAAAAGCATGGCTTGTATTGGTGTTAGATTGAAACAAAGAAATTAAAGGTTAACACCATAATTTCTTTTGAATAATTTAAAGATTCTTATTTGTATGTATCCATCAGGCTGCAGAGCTGGTCACATCTAATCTTTCAGATTACAAGAGTCACATGCTGAGCACCAAACTGTACCTGGAACAAAGACTGGAGGTAGGTTTGTGATCTAATATCCTGCACATGGATGTGTTAGTATATTTTGGTCATGAGTGAAGTGAGTGAATTTATGTCAGATACTGTAGAAAAGTTTGAGGTCATCACAGATTTTTAATCTTTCAATTGTCGAGGAAATGTTTGCATTGGTATATTTTTTTCTTTTAGGCCGTCTTTGCTGACAAGATCCGCTTCAACAGCCGTTACCCCGGCTCTGAAATCCTCCCCAACACATGTAACGTGTCCATCCTGGGCCCAGGATTACAAGGTGATGTCATGACTCCTCCATCTCTGTCCTGTGTCTTTTTGTCCTCCCACCCTGCACTAATGCAGGTCAGGCGCAGGTCGTGACCTCCACGGGGCTGTTTGTAAACTACAAAGGCTCTGAATCATTCATCTCTCACTGCTGCTTTAGGCTGGAGGGTATTGTCCAATTGTGCGAGGCTGCTGGCCAGCGTTGGCGCCGCCTGCCATTCAGACAATGGACACAGGTAACGTAGCCGCCTAATCACCTGCTATTCTCTTTTTCCACACATCAGTTACATAACTCCCCTTCCTCTGCACTGTGTCTGTCCATCAGGCCGTCACACATCCTCCTGAGCTGCGGCATCCCCTCGGAGGTGGCGGCTAACGCCGTGAGGATGAGCGTGGGTAGAGGGACGACTAAAGAAGACGTGGACGCAGTGGTAGAAGATCTGAGGGAAACAGTGCAGCTGCTGGAAGACGCACGCTGATGACAGGAACATTTGTCCTGGAGGTCAAATGAGGATGTACAGAATTAAAGACACATTGGTTTTTATTGTGGATGACATTTTTAATCGGAGGAATAAACGAGGAGAGCTGGAGGCAACGTGAGGGCTGATGTTATAAAGAGATGAATGTGCTCAGCTTTCATCACGTCATATGAGGAGCTAATCAGCTAATTAAAGTCAGGGGACTCTGGTTATAGCATACACTTTAAGTATTCATATAAATACACTTTGAAAGCTCTGTCAGAATTCTAATGTTGCAGATTTATCAGCTGTTGAATCATCCCCGTTGAGAGTAACATGTTGAAGAGTTGTAAAAAATAACACTCATTGTAATCCAGCATGCCTTGGCTCTGACTTCTCCCATTACTTAAGTTTCCGTGCTGCCTCAGCTCCCCCATCTCCAGTGAAGCGTTGGTGCATGTGCCAGCATATGGTCACTGCCACACAAAGGAGAGCAGGAGGCCACGAGCGGAGTGCCTACACCCGTCTTTCATTACCTTTCTATCTCGCCTCTCTGACCCCCTCCTCTCTCCCTAACAGCTATGCTGGCCAGCTGGCTGCTGCTCAGGTGTCACTTTCCTGGCTCGAGTGGACGCAATGAGTGCATGAGTTTTTTGTTATTATATGAGAGTCAAGCATGAAAAAGAGATGATAGCCTGATGGGATGTGAGGAGCTCCAGAGAGCTGGTGTGTTTTCTGTGCCATAACCGACTCATAGCAGCCAAGTGATGGTGCTTCACCGAGCCATCCAGGCTGCTCGAGCCGGGGATCTGGCTCTCCTGAGGGAGCTAGCATCTTCAGGCCACCTGTCTTCAGCCGTCACTGATGTGCAAGGTGCAGGTCCGGTGCACCACGCTGCACGGTGTGGACGCCTGGAGTGTCTGAAGTACCTGGTGGGAGAGCTGGGACTGGCAGGTGACATCCGGGCCTCCAACAGGGCCACGCCAGCTCATGATGCAGCGGTTACTGGCCACATCCAGGAGCTGCAGTGGCTGATGGACCAGGGAGGCTGCAACATAGAGGTAAATTTACACAGAACAGCCTAAATGCCTTGGAGAGATGCCACGTCCAGCTCTCCTGGTGATTTGTAGCCACTCAATGGTGCGTGAGTCTAAATTCAGGCGATGGCTTTTGATGGCCGTCTAACTGATCCCAGAGTGAGCTTACATCACTGCAGTTGTAAAAGGTACACTGCAGTACCTTTTCAGACGCATTACCAGCTCATTACATCATGTGGTGTTGACTTACTAAGCATCCATTAGTGTTATGTAGCAAGTGTAATTATTTTCAGACTGTGCAGAGAGGAGCTCCTGTTAAACCCGACTGTTAGGAGTCAAGTTTACTTTAAAGATACACTAAAGAGTTTTTGAGTGGTGCTGAGACAGCCTGGAGTAAACAGTGAAACACCATTAATAACGTTAACTATTTCTATATATTTGATTTTTTTAATGACACAAAAAAGTTACAGCATAGTGAAAAAAAACTTTTTCTTATTTTCTGTAGATGAGATTCACAGTGAGAGTAATATTTCACCGTTAATAAAAGCAAGATGAAATTTTCATTAAACAAAAAACAAAAAACACAACGGGCAGGGACAGTATGAAACCAGCAGAGATAAGAGAAAATCCACTTTTGTCCTTATGGAGCGCTGAAACAAACACAAAACAGAAAGTTCCTCACAGGAGCTTTAATGTTTGTTAGAGACTATGATTTATTAACATACCAGAGGAAATCATCAACAGGTATTATATTAATAATTCACAATAATAATTATACAAGCAGAAGAAAAACATTTGCATCTCATTCCTTTTGAGTAATTTGTGCCTATCATCATCATTTATTTTTTTTATTTATTTATTTTATTTTTCTTTCTTTTTTTTCCCTTGTCCTGTTCAGCGTCATGACAACAGAATTATGGTCTAGCTGCCGTGTTGTGCAGAAAACATTTGCTTTTCCAAAGGGAACAGTTAGTATATAAGGCTCCCCTTGAGTTTTAAAATTATATTCTTTATTAGTGTTTTTGATATATATATTTGACATCATAATCACAAGAAGCACCTGTGGAGAGATGAACTGGAAAAATCATGAGTAAAAAAAAAAAAAAAAAAAATTTTGATTATACTTGTTGAACAGGAGAACTAGATTAAAGACATCACTTCGACACCTGGGCTACTTCAAAAAGAAACTGTATATATATATATATATATATATATATATATATATATATATATATATATATATATATATATATATATATATATATATATATATATAGAGAGAGAGAGAGAGAGAGAGAGAGAGAGAGAGAGAGAGAGAGAGAGAGAGAGAGAGAGAGAGAGGATATATATATATATATATATATATATATATATATATATATATATATATATATATATATATATATCTAGACCCTTGAGATGTACCCTCTCATTTTCGAGGGGGTCCTTACAACATATACACATGAATATATATATATATATATACATATAAATGTTCTCTCTCTTTTGTACTGAATGATGACCCTCAAATATCTAGATTCTAAGTTCTCATGAGATCACTTTAGGCTAAATGATAGGGGAGGGGTTTGTGCCGTTACCTCTGGAGTTTGCATCATCTCTCTGTGCTTGTGTTGGTTCTCTTTAACTTCCTCCTACAGTCTAAAAACATGCTTATCAGGTTGGTTGCTCTGAGTTGCTCTGAGTTGTCCATAGCTGGGCGTGTTTGTGTACCCCGTCCCCATCCTGTGCCCAATGAGAGCTGGGAATAGGCTCCAGACCTGGAAGGGAGAAGTGGTGGAGATAAAAACTTGTATGTGAATGAGGTTCCTGGTCTTCAAAACAAAAATTCTTCCTCTTCCTCTTCCTATACACACTCCCATTCAATGCTCCACTAGGCTCCTGCATCGAAGCTGAGTTTGGGAGATCCTCTTCCTGTTTTTTGCACCAAATATTTGTAATTCGGTCCTGAATAGAAGTCAAAGTTAAAAGTGTGACTTTACAGCCTCACTGATTTCAAGTGTTTTTGATTTTAATAGTTCCATTGTTGAAACTGTTACTTTTTTATGTTTATTAAATCATGGTGAATACTTAACTTCTCACCTCATTCAATCATTGACTGTTTAATCCATGTTTTCTTGCTCATGGCTTCTCCCCTAGTCATCTCTCAGGATTTCATCTACATCTGCCCTGTTGTTATTGTTGTTACCTGTTATGTTTTTTCAAGGGTTTTCAATTAATAAATGTGTCATCAAAGAATCCCAAACTCCTTTTAACTCTGGTCTTTTGGAATGATCCCAGGACAGGGATGCTTCCGGTGCAACAGCGCTCCACCTGGCCGCTCGGTTTGGTTGTGTCAGGGTGGTTGAGTGGCTGCTCTCTGCAGGAGGAGAGGCTGAGGTGGAGACAAACTGTGGAGCTGTGCCTGCTCACTATGCTGCAGCCTTTGGGGACCTCACCTGTCTGAAACTCCTGGTTCAACATGCTCCAGGGTGAGTGCAGGAAACACTGACTTTTCATGGAGGAAGGAAAACAAAACTGAGATGGTGTTTATTTCCTCCAGGGACTGATTTGAAGCAGAGCCATAACTTTATAGTTATTTCAACAAGTGAATACATTATTTGCTAACATAACACTGAATTTAAAAATATTTGATGCTGTTTATGGATTGGTATTGTATAAATCATCTCAGAATGTTTGGATTTTCACGTCAGCTTCAAATAATGCCATAAAATGCCCATTTCTAGTTTCGACAGTTATGTAAGATTCACAGGATCTTGTTTCTTGACATTCTGAGATTTTTCTGAAAATCACAGGAATATGAACAACTTTTTATTTCACATCTTCCCAACAAATCTCCTCATGTCGTAAAGACACAGTGGAAATATGAAATGACAGCATCTTCTCATCATTTCATCCCTCCACTGTCTCTTAAACCTGAGACAGCAGCACTTAGTCAGTAACTGATAAAGACGGGTCCCTCTTCCTGCTTCAGCTCCTCGTTACAGGAGAGTGTGACCGTAATTTGCATGACGCATGGCAGGGTCAGACCATCACATGTGACCATCAGTGACCTGTGAATAATGCATGCTGGGCAGGAATGTCACTCACATGTCAGCCTTGTGGTTGTTAAACATCAGCCTACGTGCTGATGTTTAATCACGTCTGGGCTCCAGTTGTAATAAAACATGTGCTTATAGTCAACACATTTCACTGTCAACTCATAGTGCACTAACATTTGTTATAGACACAGTTTTTGATGTTCATTCCATGCTTAGTTTACGTTATTCCTTCACCACCATGTGTTTCCATGACAACAGATACAATAACACACCTGTTAGTGATGCAAGAGTTTAAAAACTATCTTGATTTTTTGCAACCACTACTCAAATGTCAGACACATATTGCATTTTAAGCAGCTTTGAAACTTTTAAATTTACATGCAATAATGTTATTTAATAAATTCCCATATATCACAGTTTGAAAACCACTTAGCATACTCAGTTCATATTATAAATCAAAAAGAAATTAATGGAATGGAAGCAAAGAGCAGAGACACAACAGATAACAGCTGTAAAGGAAAAAAGTCATATGACAATTTTAAAAGTAAAATTAAATAAGTGCATTTATTTATTTATTTATTTATATTTATTTATTTATTTATTTTTATTTATTTATTTATTTTTATTTTTATTTATTTATTTTTATCTTTTATCTTTATCTTTGTCTTTATTTCAGGGATAGACCCTTGAGATGTACCCTCTCATTTTAGAGGGGGTCCTTACAACATATACACAGTCATTGATAATACAGGATCATAATGAGACAAATTCTTATACACTATCAAAATATTTAAAAGCAAGAATACTAACACCACACATCCCACACTTCACCACCAACCCGTCAATAATACACAATATATGCAAATCCTATGCAATGCATACCTACATGGTGTTCACGATATCATGACACAAATTTAAGTACAAGAATCACAGGCACAATCAAGAAAGAGTCCAACCAGAGTCCAACAGAGGAAGAAAATGAAAAACAAGAACAGGACGTTTGACAAAGATTAAGTAGAGATGATCTAAAGATATGAAGAGAGGTAATGGATCAAATTGATTGTGGTGCATTATTCCAGTCTGATGGAGCTTTAAACTTAAATGCACGAGGGCCAATTTATTTCTGGATTCTTGGGGTAGTAAAAGATAATTGATTGGTACGCCTTAGTCTGTGCAGTAAACTGAGAGGAATCAGGTACTGTTTCAAATATGAAAATATGAAATTAAAATGTATGCATTTAAAGATAAAGAGTGACCAATGAATCAGTATGATAAGATCTAATAAATACTACAAAATAAAATGAGATATAATAACATACTATTAAAAGATTTTAAAATTTTTGTGATAAATGTAAAAATGGTAATAATGCAGTTTACCGCTAAAATAAACTATTCTATATGTTGTTTTGGTACAGTTGTGTGAACCATCAGACCGGCCTGGGTGCGTCCCCTCTTTATCTGGCCTGTCAGGAGGGACACCTGCACATTGTGGAGCACCTGGTGAATGACTGCAGTGCTGATGTCCACCTGAGGGCCCACGATGGCATGACCTGCCTGCATGCAGCTGCTCACATGGGCCACCAGGCCGTGGTGGAGTGGCTGGTCAGTGCAGGAGAACACCAGAGGTTTCCTGGACGTGTTGCTGTTTTCTTTTTCATATCTTTGATTCTGTTTCTTTGAACACCTGACAGGCCACCCGCACTGAAATCAGCCTGTCCAGCCCAGACAGAGAGGGAGCAACTGCTCTGCACTTTGCTGCCAGCAGAGGGCACTATTGCATCTTGGAGACACTGCTCCACATGGGTTCAAAGGTCATCAAGGATTACTGGGGAGGGACCCCACTTCATGATGCTGCAGAGAATGGAGAGCTGGAGGTTAGACTGATTGTTTTTATTTATCTTTTAGTGTTTGTTGTCATGGTTTATGTCCAGTAAAACTGTATTCATAATTGTTATAAGTTGTTGTCTTTGTCTTTCTTCTCTCAGTGCTGCAAAATCCTGTTGTCCAACCATGCAAACCCCTCAGCTCGTGACGTTGATGGGTTCACAGCAGCAGATTTGGCAGCTTATAACGGACACCATGAATGTGCCAGATATCTCTGTGCCATGGAGAAAAACGTAAGCTCTCTCTGTTTGACTCTTTGTGTTGTTTTGCAAAGTTTCCTTGTTTTGAACCTCTCTCTGTGTCAGCACTGCCCAGCTGTTTACTCTGGCATGAAAATCAAAGCCAATTTGGGGAGTATGGTCAACAGCAAACATCTGGAAGGTCTTGAAGCCTCGCTGAGTCATTTCTTAATTTGTGACATGAATTTTGCGCAGGTCAGGCATGTTCCTCTCCAGCCCTGTTGTCTCCCACTCAGCCTGATTGCTCCTCTCTCAGTTTAAGAGGTCTCAGAAAGTGGAGGATGATGGCTTTTGTGTTTTAATAGGGCATTACAGGCGATGATGCCGTGAGTGCTGGAGTGGATTTTGCTTCTCAGTTTGCTGCTGAGGACTCTCTGAGATTGGCTCTTTTGTTTTGAGCAGACGCACGACACTCCTTTTGTGTGAATGATGAATATTTTAGTGCTAACACCTTTGTTTGTGCTGGTGTTGCCTGTACAAGTCAGGGGTCAATGAGGTAAAAACAGGCCAGCATTTAGCTCAAATAAATCCTGTCTGCGCTGGGTGTGTTTGTTTTCTTTGAAATTAGGAGAGTACAGGTGATCCTGGCTCAGAAATATGAGCTTGAGAAGCTAATTTGAAAAAGGAAACAGAAAACACTGTGAACTGGAAGAGCCTATGGGGACTGCTCTGTCAGCGGACTTGTTGAACCTAAACGTCCACATGCAGCCCGTCGTTTTTCTCTCTTTCACACTTCACTCGCCGCCTATAGCCCAGACTACACAGGACTATACACAGAGTAACGAAAGCTGTTGGGTAATAGAAGCCATGAATTAGTCAGAGGAGAAGAGCAGCGCTCATAGATGAAGAGGATGATGAGAGGGAGCTGCTGAGGCATCGCTGCAGAGCTCTCCCTTCAGAAATAATCCTCCCAATGAACAATAGGGAGCTAATTAGCACTGGGGCCGCTGCGACGTCCAACGCAGCCGCTGCCTGCGCCAGCTAAGGGCCTATCAGTTACCCCTCTCCAGCGGCTCAGGTGGAGGGCCCGGGGGCTGAGTCCGTTATGAGATCCACAAGCTTAAGTTTCAGCGTTTTCACCATTCTGATGCCTGGAACCAGCAACTCTATCCCTCTGTGGACTTGGAGAGCAGGATGTCACTGGCTTCAAACACGCGTTTGATTGTGTGTCATGTTTTTCCAGGGACGAGAAGTGCTATGATTGTCACTTCTGGAGACTGTGTGATGTGGGTTCTAGACAGAACGATGGATCATGTTTCTTTTGATCACACAAACCCAGTCTTGATGTGGTCAAAGGGGTCATCTGATAGAGAACCCCAAACAGTGGTTGATTGATTTTAATCAGCATAATATTTGGAGAGCAGACCATGTTTGCTGTGCAGGTAGACATGCTTTAATTACATTTCTGCTGATGTTTCAGGTTTGTAAGTCCTGCGTAGATCACAGGTTTCATTGGGTCTTAAGTGACACTCAGATCATCTCATTTCCGAGCAGTGACCTAAATGAGTCGGGATGTTGACCAAAGAGAGCAGTACATTTGGCCTCTCCACATGTTTGGACCGCTCACAACGAGGTCAGACTCGTTCAGCTCTGTCAACCGCACTTCCTCATCTAGCATCTCAGAAACAGCTGCAATCAAATAAACAGTGTGTTGTGAGGTTTACTTCACACACATTTGGGGCTTTTTTGCTCTCAGTTCACTGAGACCGAGCCAGAGAAGCAGTTGTTTAAGGACAGTATTTTTAGATTACTGAGCCAGAGGAGGAAAACTTGTCTTATTCATCACTGTGTTGTTTAGGATGTTTTCAAAGTTTCCGCTTCTGTGTTTTTCACTCATAAACAATCATGTTTTAGAAGCTTTCAGGCAGATTAAACAAATCTAAACTTTTTTATTTTGAAGCATCCCATCCTATTTCACACCTGGTCTGTTGATCTGCCAGATAAAGTCAGGGATAAAAAATAAATGACTTGTTCTTATTACTAAAACTCATAAATGAATAGAAGCAGCTCTAAGCAGCTGTGTTCGCATGTACAGTGACTGATGTCCTTATAATCAAGCTTGTCAAATTTTTTGCCCCAGTTATATTTTTACTGCTTAGTATTCACGATTTGATAATTACTTTAAATCCTTTGTGTAGCATTGGCAGCAAATGTGAGAAGCTTAGCTGTCCTGTATTGCTATCAAAGGTTGATAGCTGTGTTAGCATGCAGGTTTTAACATCCTTGTCAGCCATGTGTCAGGTTAAAAATAGTTAGGATTAATGAATAACTCCTGGTTATTAGCTAACAGCTATCCTAACCATCTTCAAGCCATAACTTGAGTGGTGCTAAGCTATATGAAGTAAAAGGCAGAAATTCTTTGCAAATAGTGTTTATTGCTCGCTGCAATGTTTGCCAACTGTTAGCTAGCCAGGAGTAGTGTTGTTTCTAACAAACTAAAGGTTATTTTAGCCAGCTTGAAGTGATGATGACTCAAATTAATGTTCTGAAGCTGATAGTAATGTTGGCTAGCTGAAGTGATGCTAGGTTACGTTTATGTTAACAAACTGAAGTTTATTTTCGCTAGCTTGAAGTGACCTTAACTCACATCAGTGTTAGCAAGCCAATAAATATGTTAGCTAACTAGCGATGATGTTTTTTCAGATTAATGTTAGCAAGCAACATTTAATGTTGGCTAGCTTGGAGTGATGTTAGCTTACATTAAATATTGCAAGCCAACAGTTATTAGTTAGCTAGGACGGATATTAGCTCACATTAGCAAGCCAATAGATATGTAAGCTAGCTATGAGTGATGTTAGCTCACTATAAAGTTAGAGAGCAAACGGTTGTGTAAGCTAGGAGTGAGATGAATCCTTGTTTGAGTTGCACTAAATAAGCTCTCATTTCTGTAGTCATGTTGTTTTCACTGTGTTACAACCTGGTAACAGAATTATATCTTTCTAACTTATGAAGGGGACCACAGGAAAATAGCCTCATTGTCTGTCATCATTGTCATCTCTTTACAATACTGAGCCAATAACAGCCTACAGCAGCAGTAGCTAGGTCAACACTTATTTTTATTAGTTAGTTTTATTACAGTTACATCTATGCTTATGTCCATGGACTGTAGACAGCCATGTCTCTCTGTACTTAATTAAAATAGATGATAATTAACAAAGGTTTGGTATTCCTATAGGTAATGGAATTTCTCCATCTGCTGAAAGATTGACAAAGGTTGACTCCAGCCTGCATTTACGATCAAAACTTTTTCTTGTTTAAATATTCTCTTGGAAACAGTTTCTCAGTTAACACATGTCGTCTGAATCTTTGCTTTGGAAAACATAAAAAAGTTGCTTTTGTGGTTTGGAAGAGCCTTGGTAAAATCAGACTTGCCATCTAAGATATCTAAAATAACTTGATCGATATAGTCATCGTCTAGTCAGTAACTTTTGCAGGTATCAGTTTCAAACTTAAACTACTTGAGAACCGTAAGAAAATTCCCCTTGGTAGGCTGAAGTCATTTTCCATGACCGCATGAAAAAGTAAGTTTGAGCTTTTTTTTTGAAGTTACCATCCAAAACATGTAGCAACAAGTTTGGTTTCAGAAATTGTAATCAATACCTTTTTAGAGACTTTTGATCAATTGTGAAGAGTTTGAAACACCAAAAAACTAAAGGACACTGCAATTGAAGTCTTATTGCTCTTTGACAAAAAAAACAAAAAACTTTGTGCAAAGAAGCTTGACCCTGCGTGATCTGGAGAACCTGAGATCGTACTCGCTCTGAAATGGGTAGACAAACATTGCCAGAAAAAAAATCTTGAAAATGTGGCCGCAGCATGTGACAGTGCTCAGTTTGTTATTGTCAGCTTTTTCCAGCCGACAGTCAAAACCCATCTTTGGATGCTTATGGTATCACATTGTGTTTCCACTGTCACATCTCACCCGTTTGGCCTCCCCCTCCACAATAAAAAACACCTGAGGAATAAGCTCCTCCATTCAACTGTCACAAGTGGAAAAAAGCGTCTGAACGCTCAAGGATAAAATGTCTGTTTTCCAGCTGCTTTGACAAGTCTTCCGCTGATACCTCCCTTCGTGCAGCAGCGTGGTCATTGGTTTGTCCATGCATTAGTGACATTACCGGCCATCCTATCCTTTCCCTTAATTATTAACAGCATTCTCCGATCAGAGTTTATTGTTTATTGCCTGGCGGCCGTAAAGCCGCTGGCAGAGATGCTGATGTTGGTGTCAAACAAGTGGTTGGTGATCTTCAGATAGTGTCACATCCACAAAAACACAGAGCGACCGCCGTGGATACCTGCAGGCTGCTGGAGCCGGTGTCTGTGGGGTGACACAGTGCGGTGAAGTCCTGCTCAGTGCTGGGAGAGCAGCTTCAGGTCGAGGTTAGTATGTTTTATGCTGGGTTATTAATCACTTTCACCACAAGTTTTGGCTTGTGTGCTGCTTTTGCTTGTTTTTAATCCTAGTTGCTTAAGAACATTATTTTAAAGTTTTTTTTACAAGTGACTGGAGGGACTGAGTAATATTTTTAAAATGAAAGGAAAGCTTTGTTCTGTTAAGAGGCCCTCATTGGCAGATGTTTTGGCAGTGTTTTTGCTGATTTCTGATCAGTTGTGGCCTCTTACGGTTAGGCATGACTAATATCCCCTCCTCATGACCTTACTATATGTTGTCATTGTTGATTTCTGCAAATTGCTCCTTGTTTTTTTTGAAACCCCCAAATGTTTCTCTTTCTCCAGCATGTTAAAATGTTACAGTAAGAGGTAAAGAAGCAATGCTTTAGTTTAACACCTGTCATGTTTAGCTACCATGGATGTAAAAAGCTGTAACTGTTAACAGAAGCATTATGTTGGTCTGTTGTTAACCTCAGAGGCGAGAACTCCATGCAGGAAACCTGAGAGTATTTTAACATGTGAGTGGACATGTATTTACACTATAGTGTTCTGTGTATAATGTACACCCGCTGTATACATTCCACGTTGCAATTTATCACCCAGAACGTGAAGGTTTCACATGGAAACAGGTTGTTTTAATGATGGATTTCAGTGTGCAGAATTACAAGACATGTTTTTTAAATACACATGGTGTTCTGAAATACTTCAACCCTCTCATGGCTCGACCCACAGGGACCACAGATCACTGGTGCTGCATGTCCGACAATGAGAGTAGCTGTTTCTTAACTCTTGGCTCCTAATCTGTAGTGATCGGGCTCTTTGTGGTCTTTGATAGAAGGAGGGTGGACCCAGGCCAAAACAGGGCTAGGCTATCTATATTTGCGTGGCAGTGGTGATGGGGTGCTGATGAAAACCAAATGCTCTCCGGCCACTGGGGCTAATTAAACACATACACACATGCACACAAAAACACTCACGAGGACCGGTTCATCATAGCTTTTAGGACATTGAACTGTTACGAGAAGGGTCACAAAGGAATCAGGCTCTCCCCTTCCTCTTCTCCCAGCCCAGTTGTTTATCTATTTATGGATTGCACAACTTCAGGAAAGTTTATTCCTCCGCCCGAGCAGTGTCACAGTATATTTCGTGCTGGTCGACATCAAAGTGCTGTGTGAGAGGAAATGGCAAAGACCACCTCATGGACACAAAGCACAACAGCATGCAGGAGCATATTAGCGCTGCCTTTGATGTTGTGCTTGCTAATAATGTCCTTGGAGAGCTGAATTTGATATGCATTCTGCATGGAGCGCATTAAGACAACGCAGGTTCATTAAAGGGGATCTAAATGTTTCCATACATGCTGCATCCTCCCAGGAGTGGTGTGAAAGCCTGCCAATTATCCAAGGTTCTTACTATCCCATGCATTTGTTTGGCTCTTTCCTCACTCATAGGGCCTTTAAAGTTGTAATCTGAGATATTTCATCCAAGCACTCTACATAATTTCATTTTGATTGTTTGTTAAACTTCTTCTTTCTTGGATTGAGGATGTATTTCACTGTTTATTTTTAACAAGAAACAAAGACAACTCCTCTTTTTAAGGACATGCTTAACCTAATATACAGTTATCTTCAATGACTTGATGTAATCTTTCTTTCTCAGTAACTTGATGCTAAACTATTGTAAAAAGAACTTCTCACAGACATTTGAAAACAGATGTCACTAAAGAGAAACCATTTTTGAATAATTTCAGCCTTTCCCAAAGTGGTCACCTCTGCATGCAAAGTGTCATCTGGTAACTTCTCTGTAAATCCAATATGTCCATAAAGGGTTGACTCACTTTATTTCAACATGTGAAGAGACAAACAAGCTTCATTCCAGTTCATTTCTGCAAATAAGCAAAATGTAAGTTAAATTTATGAGACTGTTCAACTCTGAAAGTTTTCAACTTAAGTTTAAGATTTTGTGATTTTCCATTCGTAAAAAACGTTTTTCGTCCTAACTTAAGATTTTTTACACTAAGGCACTAAAAAAAAATAAAAAACTTAATTGGCTTTTTGGTCAGAAAAGACATGGAGGTTTGTTTCACGAGACACCTGTGAGGTGATTCCTCATACTCTGACCGCTTAAAGGAATTATAAAAGGTCTTAAATCATGTGTCAGGATCATGTTGTCTTCACCTTTTTCACATGAACATAAAGCATATGTAATATGTATAACTGTGTTTCTCTTTGTTCACATGTGAACTGTTGTTTAATCATTCTGATTGTTCATTACTGTAAAGGTAGATTAATGGAAAAAGCTATTTAGTCACAATCAAAAGTTTCTAAAAGAACAGTTGAAGCGTACTCTTTTGTATCATATTAAATCGTACGGTACCATACCACAATGCACCCCACTGTAATGCACCGTGACGCAATATATCACAATATATCACATCGTTTTTAAACCAAATAAATTGTACCATATCACAACATTATGATAAGGTGTTTTATTGCATCATCAGCATCAGCATCATCATCATCATCATCATCATCATCATCATCCTAACCCTGTAACGCAACATATCACATTGTGACTTATCATATCGTTACATAATTTAAGGATTATATCATAATGTATTGTAATGTATTCCATCATAACATATCATTACATGGCGTTTCACACTATAACATCATTACATAACATATCCCAACTCACTTTTTTAGAATGGCTTTTTACCCTGACTAAGGCTTTTAGGTATTGGGCTCATATTAGTTTTTAACTTGTTTTATCTCTTCTAAATGGCTTTTATGCACCCTTATGCACACCTCCCCTTGCATTTTTATGTATCTTTCCTTTTTGATGTATCGTTCCTACTATATTGTTTTATGTTGCTTTTATCTATAGTGTTCTTATTTATCCTCTGACACCACTGTAAAGCACTTTTGGGGCCTTTTGGGTTCTGTAAAGGGCTTTATTAATAAACATTGATTGGTTGATTGATTGATTGATTGATTGATCGTACATATGACATTGCCGTAACACATCATGCTCAATGCATCAAACATAATGCATCACACGAAACACATTGCAATGCATTTTGACATCATGTAACATGACAGTATCATAACATAACATGAAATAACTGAACTTAAGGTGTCATAATTTATTGCAATCATAACATATAACCAGTTGTAATGCACCTGAATAGTCATTTGTTGTACCTTTTTGTATTGTATAGTATTTTATTGTATTGTAGTGAAAACAAAAATATAACGTATCATAGCGTATTATATTGTAACATATTGTATTGTATCACAATGTTACATAATGTAACATAGAATATCTTACTGTATCGTTAGTATCATGTCTGTATGGGTATGGTACTGTATCATATTATATAGTGTCATATTGTAATAATACAACTAAACATATTGTACTATAATCGTCTGTATTAGGGCTGAATCATTATGGAAAATAATCTAATTGCGATTATTTTGGACTAATATTGCAATTGGGATTTAGCATGTTTTTCTGGAGGGGGCGTTTAACTTTCTGCATTAATCACTTAACACAAGCAATAAATCATTACATAATATGACCAATACAACAAAGGATACTGTCAACATGTAAACAACTCTTTCCTGTACTTTTTAATTGAAAGTGAAAAAGGATCACTGAAGTTTGTCTGACCTCCAGTTGTCACTATGAGTAACAAACCACACAGAATAAAGTGAAAAAGGGATATGACTCTGCCAGCCACATCATTCTACTGTATGGGTCTGTAGCTCACAGGGTATTTGACATAAAAAACAGCAGATTGACTTTTGTTGGTTGTTAAAGAACAAGTACAAGATACTTTATTCCCTCCAGGTCTGTGTACATGAAACTTTTTTTTGTTTTTAACTGCAGTTTTTTTTTGCAATTTGAAAATTGCATTCTGTTACATTGGAATGTCGGTTTTTGATTAATTGTTAAGCCCACATCTGTATTGAATTAAATGTTATTACAGCGTGTTGTTACATATTGTATTATATTGTAGTATAATGTAACTAAGTGATGCAGCGTCGTAACATATCTTTTCAATAATACTGTTGTGTACATGTGTTGTTGCAGACTGCCTGTGTGGATCAGCCCATAGCTCTGATCACTCCAGAGGAGGAGGAAGTGAAGGTGAAGCCGGCTGTGTTGGTGCAGAGCAGCAGGGAGGAGGAGGATTACTACGGCTGCCTTGGTGACACATGCAGGGACGGCCTCAGCGTTGACACACTCATGGATAGCTTGAAGGCAAACATTTGTTGATCACGTTTACTATTAACAACTTCCTGTTTGTAACCCAAAACAACTGGGTCATGACTCTTTTTTCTTTCCAAATTAGCAACCTGAGAGTGAGGAGTGCCCGCAGGCAAGATACCCTCAACCCACTGACCCCCCTGGGTCCTCTGCCTCGGCGATACCAGCCAAGCCACAGAAGACAAGCGTCAGTAGGATGGAAAAAGTTCAAGTTGCAACATCTGGTACAAAAAAAACCAAAATCTTAAACAGTCTTTTTAGGAAGAAACTGCTTGGTGGAAATATGATTATTATTTCTTTTAAAGTCATTAAAGGTTTCAATCAGCCCAAGGTCACTGGGAGTAAGGTAACCATCACTGCTGATAAGACGCCTGAGCCAAATCTCCTGGCTGAGAAAAAACTTCTTGGGGACATGAAGTCCATAAAGTCCTTGAGACAATCAAGCATATCAGGAGTCTTCAATGGACAAGTACATGCACTAATTTTTATACATCCTCCTCATAAGAGTTTATCTTTCCTTTAGCTTCAGTTTGTGTGTTTGCAGAATAAGATGGTGGTCCTGCCAACTGAGGAGGCCAACCTGTCTGACATCGACTACCTGGTGCCCACACATGACGAGAGAGGCCGTCCTATAGCTGAGTGGAAGAGGCAGGTGATGGTGAGACAGCTGCAGGCCAGACTGCTGGACGAGGAGGATCAGAGGAGGAAGGTAATGTCCCTGCATGGATTAAGCAGGGTGTGTGATGTTTAAACATTAGTCTAATGTTGACAGATCTGTGATAATAGATGAAAGGCTTGGCCTGTGAATTAAAAATATTATATTTGCACTGGAGCGTCTTCACATGTTGGGTTGATTTAGAGACTGTGGAGAGTGTTAACAAAACGACGTGACTGTTATCAGTGGAAAATAAACACTTCACCTTCTTCAACAAGGTACATGCTTGTTGAAAGAGGTTGTAGCATTCACTCATCACTGTCATTTTTCTTTTTGTTCAAACATTTTTTTTGTTTATTATGATTCTTGCTACAGTTTCTGAATGCATCAATGTTTTTTTTAGGTTATTTGTTCATCTATCTGCTCCATTTGACTCGGGTGATATGGTGATGAATTGACAGCAGTGTTAATTTCTTCTTCTTCTTCTTCTTCTTCTTCTTCTTCTTCTCCTCCTTCTCCTTCTTCTCCTTCTTCTTCTTCTTCTTCTTCTTCTTCTCCTTCTTCTCCTTCTTCTTCTTCTTCTTCTTCTTCTTCCTTTTCCCCTCCTCCTCCTTCTCCTTCTTCTCCTTCTCCTTCTTCTTCTTCTTCTTCTTCTTCTTCTTCTTCTTCTTCTTCTTCTTCTTCTCCTTCTTCTCCTTCTCCGTCTTCTCCTTCTCCGTCTTCTCCTTCTCCTTCTTCTTCTTCTTCTTCTTCTTCTTCTTCTTCTTCTTCTTCTTCTTCTTCTTCTTCTTCTTCTTCCTCTTCCTCTTCTTCTGCTTTAAAAAACATTTGTCATTCTTTAGAAGGCTTGTATTATTTTATTCTGAAAGGACAGTGGATAGAATGGGTTTGAATGGGAGCTTAGCACAACTTACTTCTTTCCTTGTGAACACAGTATCTTACAAAGCTTGGAGGAGAAAGCTTTGGCACAGATGTCTAATTGGAATGTGTTTTAAACCTGGATATTTTTGAGATATTATTCCTAAACAGGGAGCTTTTCCCTCCTCATCTTGAGTCTCTTGAACTGTGGTCAACAAGGTTCATGTGGGCTTAATACAGAGGTGAGCAGTAGTAGATGCAGCAGCACATCTGTGCAGCAATGTGGAGTGCAAACCAATAGTTTGCTCTTCTCTATCAGGACAACAATTGAACATTTGTGTTGCTTTTATTTTATTTACTCATTTATTTATCTAATCATTTCACCAGGGGTATTCTTATTGAGATTATGGCAAAGACAGCAACATGTTCACAAGCCAATCAGATGATCCCTCATCCGACTTTTAAAATAATCCAAACTAACAAAATAATCCAGTTTTGAGTGAGTTTGTATCTCAGACAAGGATGAAGGAGCATAAACACTGAAAAAGCACTCTGACCAAAGCCAAGTCAGACAAAGGAATGACAAACTGAAACTGTCCATGGGACCGAAGGCTACATCTACCAACAAATATTTCTAAACTAAAGTACAGATAGAAAGCAACAAATGAAAAATCAACCTTTAGGTCTGTAAAGAAAACCCAACTCCGCCCATTGTTTTTTAGTTAATCTCTCAGTATGAGGACTGAAA
Source organism: Halichoeres trimaculatus (assembly GCF_033239565.1). Taxonomy (NCBI): domain Eukaryota; kingdom Metazoa; phylum Chordata; class Actinopteri; order Labriformes; family Labridae; genus Halichoeres; species Halichoeres trimaculatus. Next base: position 31,477,077 of record NW_027437182.1, on the reverse strand, counting down.
GAAAGATTTGTATCCAGGAGAAAACCCAGAGATTAAAAAATTGGGACTAATGCAGTTACCTGATTAGTTAAACTAAAAATGGACCAGTTATCTTTTACCATCCTCTTAGACCTAGATTAAGAACTAGAAAAGCACTCAGAGAGCGCAGACCTCCACCAAGCATATTGTGATTGTCACCAACACTTTAGTCCTACTTTAATGTTATACTCCCTTTCAGCAGACTGTCTGCTACAATTTGCTGTTAGTTGTAGGTTTGTACGATAATTTGTTCCCTGACAGTGTTGAAAATGATGATGACCCAGTACACATTTCATATTCTGGATCTTAGTATCCAGAATATTGCCTTTTTGAGTTATTTTATTCACAAACAAACAGACAAACTCCCAAAAACATAACCTCCTTGAGTTGTGAGTTTTGTTAGTTTAATTCAAACCTTTTGACCTTTAAATTAATGATGTATAAGTATGAAGTGCGACTTTTTTGATCTCTTCCATCTTTTGAATTGCCACAATAAATGAAATTTATTGTGATCTGGATCACCTGTGAAATTTAATCACTTCTTCCTTATCCTAATTTTAACATTTCTTGAAAATTTCATCAAGATCTGTTTGTTACTTTTTCAGTTATGTTGTTCACAGACATACAAACAAACTAACAAACTCTCCCAAAAACATATAGTATCCTGCTTGAAGGGGGTAATCATACTTAGTTCACAATGATGTATCTAGATAGCACTAAAACTTTGCAGTGTTTTTCTGTGAACAAGAAATGACTCGTGAAAAAAATCTAAGCAGCTATATTTTTTCATCTGGATTGAAACAAAGTTAACAACTAAAACATGTAAAAACAGCCTGAAGCTCCAGAATGGACTGACTAAAATTTTTTGGCCAAGATCACAGGTCATGGTTACCATCATCAGCCCAAATCTTATCTGGAGAGAAGTTGTTAGAGAGGAGAGTGCATCTGTTTCACTTTCTTTTTTACTCAAATCTGTTTGGTAGGATGACAGATGCCATCATGGATCAGTGAAGAATCATTTTCATTCCTTTACACTTTGCACAATTATATATTTAATGTTTGTTTCTTTTTAAAGATTGACTTAATTACACATCTTGCCCTTTTATATAATACAGGCTACTTTAGGGCATGCTTATTGTCCATTTTCCCTTCAGGTGTTATTGAAAGGCATTTTTTAAGGTATTTTGTGTCTTTTTAATGCCCTCCCTTAGATAGGAGTGGACAGTGGAAAGAGCAGGAACCAGGACGAGAGTGGGTAGCAGGCCACATGCTGGACTCGAGCCAAAGGCAAAATATTCAAGATACCTCCTGTATTTTCCCAGTTATCAAATCAAAAGAAAATGATTGCTGAACTAATGGATGAGTAAGTTGACAGAACAGTGATCAGCATCCCTTTGAAAATGAGACATACTGTAGGTCTGCAGCTCTCACTTTCATTACGTGCAGAGCCTAGTTGAAATGAAACCTCCTTCTAAACTAATGCTCATTGAGTCTAAGCAGACCACAGCGAGCAAGATGAAAATTATGGTCAGATTTTGTGACGCCATTTCATCATAATTTACTTTAGATTGCATCCAACTACTCACTAAACATATAACACATTGCTATTGGAGTCATATTTTTGAGGTTTGGATTGAAGTTTTACTGTATCATTACTTTCTCTTCATTACTCCTCTCACGCCTCCACCACATGAAGTTAAATAATGCTGTTTATGTGAAAATCTGAATTTATTTCTGCCTGCTCTTTGTATCACCCCACGTAGGAAAACGGGGACAGATTTGCCAAAGTCACCTGGAGGTACTCCCAAGCCCACAATGCCATCCTGGGGCCCTCTGGTGAGCTGCTGGCCGAGAATGACCTCATCTATCTGGAGCAGCAGATTGCCAACGTCTCCATGCAGAGGAACTGTGAAGGCTACGAGCTGGAGCTGGCTCGTCTGGCTGAGGAGCTCCGGCACATCCTGCCAGCTCCCATCGTGAACATCACCGTCAACACGCAGTTCAGAAACTTCACCAGCCACGTCCCTCTACCTGTGTGGTGTGGTCGAATCTCTGGCATCGTGAAGAGCATGTCTCTGCTCATGACCAACCTGACAGACCAGCCGTACTGTAAGATGCCCAACACAGACCTGATCACCGTGTTCTCCCAGACGCCGGAGAGACAGAACTCCATCAGAGGACGCAGGGAGAGGATAGAGGATGAGATCCATCAGTTTGGGGTCTCTGTTAGGACTCTGAAGTCCAACTTTGAGACACAGATCTTACCTTTGCCACATGAACCAGAGGAAGCTGTTGTTTTAAGTACCTCCCCACAGCTTGAGGCCACTGAGTCCGACAAACATCCCAAAGTCTTGAGTCCTGCCCAGGAAACAGACCAGAACAGTGACTCTGGCATTGATAATGACGAAACTCTCCCAGATGTTCAAGAAACCACCAGCCTCAGAAAGGAGCGCATCGTAGTGCTCTTCTTAGGCCACTGGAAGAAATCGGCCTACACCGTGACGCTGAAGAGCAAGGATGCAGCAGAGAGGAAGATGAGCGGTGACGACTCAGGGATGGGTGACAAAAGCGGGTCGGTTTGCAGCGGCAGCGAGGAGAGCGCTCAGTCCAAGATGATGAACAGCTCTCTGGGTCATTTCTTCAAGCAGAGGAGCGCTGTGAACAAGATGCTGGGCAACTGGAGGAGCATGATCTCCAGCGTACCCTCAAGACAGATCCGCAGGTAAGAGCACAAAGTCTTTTCTGTGTGTCAGAGATTACAGACGAGTGGTAACAGGGGGATCAATATCCCAAATTTGCTTAGTGTTAACAAGAAAAACTGTTTCCCATAACACAAACATCTTGCTGCCGAGTTTTGCACAATTCTGAGTCAGTAGATAGATTTCTGTTTCCTGCCTGTTGCCAGACTTTTGGAGTAGTCTGACGATGAGGAGGTAAGAGCATAAATAGATCTTTGCAGGCTATTAAAGGTCACTATCAATCTGATCTGGCGTTGGATCAATTTTGTGTTGTGCTTAAATCCCCACCCGCTATTTATAAAAGCTGTAATCTGCCTTGAGCAATCTGACCCTTAAACATTGTAAAGTGAGACAGGGAAGAGAGAACATGTTGCAGGGATCAATCAGGACACAGACCTGTAAAGCCAACAGTCAACAACAACAATTAACAACATTGTTTACAATACTGCAGTGTACTGCAACATGACCTGTTTTTTTTTCTTTTGATAACACAAACAATAAAACTCTTTTGTTTATAAGATTTCTTAAAGAAGCAACATAAAGTGTTTTTTTTTCAGCTCTTTGGAGCTTTTAGCCTCTCTGTGGTGGCTCGGGGCCTGGAATTATCTTGTTTTGCATAGTCACACACAACTCCCATCAGTCCACTATTACAGTAATGGGCAGAAGTTTTCTCTGATTCTTAAAATATGATTTGTACGGAGCCCCTGAGGGGACATGAAGGACAAAAAAAAAAAAGAAAAAGATTTTCTTGAGATCTTTCACAAGATTTCACAAAACTATCTCGAGATCTTACAAAAGTTGTCTCATTTGTGATTGGTCAGTGTATCTACTTCCGGGTCAAAAAAAAGCTATCAAAACAACTCTCGGACGTAGGCATGGTTCTCATATAAGCAAAAGACATTTGAAAAGTTACTTAAAGCAAGGGGAATATCCCGTCGCAGGTATTACTCCAACCTGGTAGTTATGGTTGAATTAATTTGTAACCTCCCGTTCCACTCCTGTTCCATTTTTTAGGGTGTATTGACACCCTAGTAATACACTGACCTATGACCCCTTTGACAACATTTGCGAGATCTCACATTAGTTTTGTGATCTCTTCGTTGGATCTCTTCATGCTAGTTTTGTGAGATCCCAGGATACTTTTGCAAGGTCTTGAGAAAATTATTTGCTTTTTTTTTTCCTCCACGTCCCCTCAGGGGCTCCATAGATTTACTATTTTGTCCTTGGAAATTGAAAATCAGCAGAAGATTAAGTTGTCAAATAGCAAAATTCAACTAGCAAAACATTTTTCTGTTGTGAAACTGTGAATAATAATTTAGGATGAAAAGTACTTAAAATAAAAGAGCTAAAAGGAAACAACACTCATCAACCACATGTTTTATAGGGTCAGTAAACACAGAACCAGAACCAGGTTGTAAAAAAGTAACTACTTATCAACAAACAACATCAAGTTTTTGAGCTTTGTTGGATTGGAAATTCTGCCTCAGGTGAACAAGTATTGCACAAATATGTCTTAAAAGTCCACAAGATTAGATTTTTTAGTAATATACCAAGAAAAAAAACCTAATATTTCAGATACAGCTCAAAAAACACTGAAAGAAATTAAGTTTTCTTACAGTGCTGCCCTTAGTGTTCTCAGTTGATTTAGACAAAACCAAAAAGACAAAACAGACTCCTCAAGACACAGTTTCAGATCTGATAAGTCAAGGTACAGTGGCTGCAGATTAAGAACTGGACCAATAGAGTCAAGACTAAGAAGCAGTGAAATCATCCTCTTTATGTATTTTTATCTGGCTTTTTTATGTATTTTATCAGAGGACAGCTCTGGAAGATCGATCAGGAAACAGGTCGAGAGTAGCAAGTGACCTGCTGGAAAGACGCCCCAGGTTGAATTCATACCCAGGACACCTGCTTCATGGCTGATCTAATGGGGTCAGAGTACCAGGAGCTCTGCCCTCTACCTGTCCCCCATAAATAGGAAGCCAGAACAAACAATTTCTCTGCTACAGAAAGAAAGTCCAGTAATTGTTGGCTTCTGTTGGAAGGTGTGAGATGGTGTTGATAAGTTGTAAATATGTGTTGTGTGTTCTCTGCAGACTCCACAGGCAGCAAGCCCTCTACTCCCCGGAGCAGTTCCTGCCCCGTCTGGATGGGGTCCCTGTGGAGTACGACAACCTGACCCTGGACCTCTTCATGCTGGGCTACTTTCACATCCTGGAGCTGGACCTGCCGGTGGACGAACGCAAAATGAGGCACCTGCTGTGTTTCGAGGTGTTCGACCACATTGGGAGTTTCCCCTGGGAGCTGGTCAGGGACTTCCACAAGGCCGTCATGCAGGACATCGAGGCTGGGAACCGCGAGTGGAAGGACGGCTTTGAGGACATTAAAGTCAAGTTCTTTGGAAACACAGTGATTCAGTCTGAGAGCAATCCAGAAGTGGTGAAACATATCCTCCCAGAGGTTAGACAGGTCCCTAAAGTCATCGTGCAGACTCCCACACCTGATGAGGGGATGCTCCACAGCGGCGTTGACATTTCCAGCTTCAGCAACGAAGAAATCTGCAAATACATCGACCGTAGTTTTGCCTTTTGGAAAGAGAAGGAGGCAGAGATTTTTGATTTTGAGTAGTTGATTGTGTCATCTTTTTGATACTTTTGTACTGTTTGTAGTTTGGTGGCATAGGTGAGTGCTGGGTAACCAAAACCCTACGTGCTGTTTGAATTGTGAATTGAGTTGTTGTGTTTTGAAAACTGTCTAGTACCAAAAACTAGCACAAAATGCTTGGCCAGACTGTCTGTCTTGTTTACTTAATTTATTATAAGTTTTATTATTTTGTACTGTGTCATGGTGTTAATCTGCAGTTGGTTTCAGAAGTTGGGCCTTAACTATAAAAAATGATGAAATTGATAAATTTGTGAATCACATTTTCTGATTTTTATCGCTCCTCAAACTCAGGTATCAAATTCTCCACTCGAAGTCAAACTGTTCCCAACACTCCTGGTTTTCTCTGAGAGTTAGCTTGTTTACTTTGAGATCATAGTTTTTCAGATTGAATAAGACAGCACCTAATTGAAAAAGTTCCCAACAGAGATTTCTGAGGAACACAACGTTCTGGCATTACTACAAATAAATCATTACACAGATACTGTATAATCTCCATCCTTGTGTACCTGAACATTTTTATCCAAACTCATGGAAATCTTTTTTTTTTCTTCATTGCATCCTGTTTTTCATTTTTTAATCTTTTGGAGTCCTTTTTCAATCATTTTTCACATTAAAATATTCTATAAGGCAAACAGCTGTTTGACTGTCACACGTGTATGGTTCAGTGTTATGAAAGAAACCCACTCTTTCATTCACTTGGCTAACTTTGCAGGCCTGTTGATAAAATGCGAGCTATGTGTGTGTAACAGCAGCTGTGTGTCCCATGCTTGTTGTTTGGAATCTGCCTTCAGCGAGGCGTCACAGCGTGTCCTAAAAATAACTGAGAGACAGGCAGCCCGTCCCAGTGACTTGGCAAAAGCTTTTCCACCATGCTGCCCACTCCATGTTGATCAGCTTCAAACAGCTTTCTAACTGGAAGGATGATCCTTTATTTCCATTCTCTGCCTCTGTGGTGAGTGTGTGTTTTTGGTTACTAAGTATTTGATGACAGAGAAATGTAGTTATTGTTGGCTTCAGATGAGATTAGAGTTACTCTAACAGTGAATCACTCTGATCAGAGGCCAGGAGTACTTTGTAGTCATTGTTACGACACGGTGATGCCACTCTGGAGAAATAAGCCGATCTTTAAAAGACACTTATTGATTTTCACTCAAATGGGAAACGTCACTGAGGGGAAGTGTACTCCTTATTCCTGAACTTAATGACTCTCAGTACATCATGATCTCTTTTTAATTCCCTTTGAAGCTTTTTCATTGTGTCTCTCATGCAAAAACACATCTGAGTTTGCCACGAGTCAGCTTTTAGTTAAGTAATACAGGACAAACTGTTCCTGTAGACCATGTTATCTGAGTTCAAGTTCTTTACTATCAAGTGCACAACAGTGACAGGGAAGCCATCACTTGGCGTCATGGCAGTCAAAGTCTTCTTCTTACTACATCGATAAAAAAAAGCGTGAAGTTTTTCTGCTCAATGTTGTTAATGTTACTGAAAGAAAGAGACCTGAGAAAGTTCAGCCTCTGTTAGGACAACTGTTACAGATAGGGGTGTCATAATTTGTTAAAATGTAAAAAGTATTTCATTGGTGTTATTTAAATTTCCTACCCATTAGATTCCTGTTGAATGCCCTTATGTAATATTACTTTTTCTCCAGTTATGTTGTGTGATACTGTTTAGAAGTTAAGATCACATTCTCTTTGACTTATGTAAAACTGGTTTTAAAGGTGAAGTCCCAAACTTGAAGGGATGCTGAAATGAAACAAAAATAGAATATCTGCTTTAGAATTTGTGACAACATTTTTAATACAATTCATGTTAAAATATGCATACTTTTCAAGGCCAATTTCTTAAATAAGAAAAATGACCCACTCCACTCCAGCCAATCAGAGCAGCTGCTCTGTGTGACACTGATGGATCCAGCTAGCTGCTTACTCGGCTTTACTACAGTAAGCATGGCTGTAATGTGCTCAGATTGATTCTCAGTGACATGTAGTACCAAGTACGAATGTTCTACGAAGAGTTTTTTGAAAAAGAAAAGAAAGAGATTTCATACCTCTACAAATGTTTTTATTTACAAAGATTCCCCTGTCAGGATTTTTTTCATAACAATATGTTTTCTCTTTATTTGCAGGTGAACAAACTTATCTTTGGACCAGCCCCGCTAAAAGAAGATCTGGGCTACATTTGGACTGTAATCAACCATGGTACGCAACGTGGACGACCTGGACTTCTGTCTCTCCTCTCATCCTCAGAGCATCCTCGAGGGCCTGCGCTCTCTCTGCTCTCACCCCAAACTCGTCGATGTAACCCTGAGCGCTGGAGGTCGGGACTTCCCCTGTCACCGCGGCGTGTTAGCCCTCTGCAGCACATATTTCCGCTGCATGTTCTCAGGGGACTTTGTGGAGAGCATTGCTGCGCGTGTGGAGCTTCAGGATGTTGATCCAGATATACTCAGCTGCTTGCTGGACTTCGCCTACACAGGCAAACTGACCATTAACCAGAGCAATGTGGAGGGTCTGATCTGCACCTCCAGCCAGCTGCAGTTCCAGACGGTGAGAGCCGTGTGCAGCAGATACCTTCAGCACCAGATTGATGCTACAAATTGCCTGGGGATCCTGGAGTTTGGGGCGATTCATGGCTGTCCTGAGGTGATGGCCAAAGCGTGGGCCTTCCTCTTGGAGAACTTTGAGGCTGTGCAACAAGGTGAGGAGTTTCTGCTGCTGGAAAAAGACAGATTGGTTAACTGCCTGTCAGATGAGGGGCTACAAATCAGGTCAGAGGTCACCCGTGTGGAGGCCATCCTGAAGTGGGTCAGGCACCACCCAGAGTCCCGGCTCTGCCACCTTCCTGAACTCCTCACCCTGTCCCGTCTCTGTCTGCTCAGTCTGGACTACCTGTCTGACTCCCTGCTGAAGGACGGCCTGGTGCAGGCGTCTCCCAGCTGCAGAGAGGCTGTGGAGAAAACTCAGAGAGAGGTCAGTGAGTTCAGGTTTCCTTCTCCTCCTCTTTTTCCCTCTTCTCTTCTTCTTGTTTGTACAATTTGAGTATATTTCCTAAAACAATCATGACTTTCACTTTTAAGAAAAGGGAGTCCTCGCCAGAGCTCATGGACAGACTCGACGCTCAGAGTCCACAGCCAAATCTGCAAGAGGTGCTGTTTGTCATGGGAGGTCGCTCTCTGGATGATACAGACGATGAAGACTCAGATGAAGATGAGGAAAGAGACCCAAGACTGCAAAGACTGCTGCAGAGGAACTGTGCCTTCTACAACACACACACAAGTAAAAACGTGTTTTGAGTCTTCTGGGAGCAAACATTTGTTATGAAATCTTTTCCTGGTCTGATCTCTTAGTTTGATAAAAGGCCTCTAAATGTTATACTTAAAAAATCAGCTCTGATATGATGCTATCAGGATGTGTCAAACTTCTCCCCAGTGTCCCCCATAGACTGTATAAAGAACAGATAATGTGGCTCTGCCATTTACCATTGTTTGGTTTTGAAGCCAAAATACCGCAGTCACAGGCGCAGCCATTGGCTGCCTTTGTGCAGCCAGAGTCCATGAGTGAATCTGAGTGAAGCCGGTTGACAAAAATAATAATGCTTTTTTTCTTGACAGAGTCTAATCTCTTCTTGTATCTACCTCCTGACATATTTTACAATCCCCGGAAAAAATACACAAGTACAGCAGCTGCCAATTATTGTGAAGTAAAGTCTCGTTTTTTTTTTTACCTCTTATAACTAATGAAAGCAAAACTTAAAAAAAAAAAAGGAGACCTGAATACAAGACAGCCAAATGATATCTTCAAATCACCACAACAATCAGACATGAGAAACATTTCTACAAGGTGTAGTAATTTCCTATAGTTTGACCACAGCCCATCTGAGATGACTGGGGAGATGGATTTTTTTTTGACCCATACTGCAGCCATTGACCAGGGGGAGCAGTTTTTGTGGCATCTTCACTTCAAGCTGAGGAAGATGACGTCCATTTCTTTTAACAGTCTATGACGTCTCCAGTTGTTGTGTGTGTTTAAAAAGATGGAGATGTTGAGATTGAGGGTTGCATGCAAAAAATAAATAAAATAAGCTGAAGGAGGATATACACCTATATATATATATATATATATATATATATATATATATATATATATATATATATGTGTGTGTGTGTGTGTGTGTGTGTGTGTGTCTGTGTGTCTGTGTCTGTGTGTGTGTCTGTGTGTGTGTCTGTGTGTATACATGTATAATTGGATGATGAAATACATTTACAGAATTTAGTCTTCAGGCTAAACTTCCTCAAGAGCTTCAGTTTTCATTAGCGGTGCACCAACGTATCAGGTGATATTGTGCCTGTTGACTGACATCAGCCATCAGGAATCCATGCTTATTTCTCAATTTAATGCTGACCATATAATAAACTTGGCTGTCATCTTATGGTTTGTTGAGATTAATTTAAAAGTCATGAATAAAGTAAAATTTATTCTATGTAGGCATAAAGAAACATTCTTCTCCACTTTCTTCTTCTTACTCCTGGCATCCTTTGTCCTGAAAGCTAAAAGTTATTTTTGAAATTTCAACTTCATTCCTAGAATGCCAAACTACAAGAATACCTTTCTTCTCTAGTCTGTCTTCCCTGTGCCAGGCTCTCATATTTTTGCCTGTGTGAAGCCTTTTTATCCACCGTACTTCTTGAATGGTGCTCCAACATGAACTCTCTTCTCTTTGTCTTTGCAGAGCAGTGGCATGAGCTCCCTAATTTCCCCAACCCCAACAAGTGGGGTTACTCCATGGTGTCCCTGAACAATGATGTGTACGTCACAGGTGAGTTCACCACGCAACTCTCTGAAATGGATAAAGAGAAAGAGGGAATGAAAAACAAGTGATGATAAACGATTCTGAACAGAAGTCATTAGTTTTCTCTTGTGAGGAATGTAAGACAGACTTTTTGACAGAGTGCTTTTTATCTGCCTGACAGGGGGATCACGAGGTTCAAATACCAACACTTGGTCCACCACAGAGACCTGGAAGTACATCACAAGAGAGGGGAGGTGGGTAACTGTGGCACCCATGCTCCGGCCTCGGACTAACCACACATCAGCAACCCTCAACGGGGAGATTTACGTGATTGGAGGTATGAAAATAACACAGTAGTATATGTGGCTCTTGATCCGCAGCTTGAGCTCATGGTATCTCACTTTATCAGTAAACCGTCTTGAACTATAGCTACATGCTTCTTTAAAATAGAGTGACTGTTTACATTAAGGACACAATGACCCAAATCATCTCTATTACCTAACTTTTCTCCTGTAGGAACAACAGCAGATCGAGTAGAGGTGGAGCATTACGACCCCTACAGCGACACCTGGACCTTGACGTGCCCTGCCCTCAAATATGTGACAAATTTCACTGCCACAGCGTGTCATGGAAAGCTCTATGTGATTGGGTCATGTGCCGTGAAATACAATGCTTTAGCCATGCAGTGTTACAACCCTGTTATAGGTAAGGCTAAGAAGAATACAGACCTCAAATCTTCTCTACACTTCTTTTGAGTGTCAGTTAAAGCTATGGTCTACGATCTCAAACCCAGTTTGGCTGATGAGACACATTTGAAAAACACAGCCTTCCACCTCACTCACCCCTCCCCTCCGTGTTCCAAGATCCCGCCCCCCAGCTCATATCACCCTACCTCGCCTCCTAACAACACGCCCCCTCCAAAAGAGCAAGCCGGCCAGCAGAAAATGTAACAACCATGACAGTCATCCTCCTTGTAACACACAGTGGTAGCTTTTTCATTTGGACTGGCGCGATCAAAACCATAAATTAGCGGGACGAAGTGGCTCTGGCGTTGCCACTGCCAGCTGATCAGAGCGGAGCCGACTGTGGGCGAGGCTTTACCTTCCTCGCCGTGTCTTCACCAGCTCAGTATACAATGCTAAAGATGCGTGGCTAACTTATGCTAAAAGCTATTGACAGAGCCAACCCGTTCCAACCAGCAGCGTTCAGTCATTAGCCAGTACAGGCACAGACTAACCAGAGTTACTCAGCTGACATCTCCCACTGTGGTAAACAAAGTCATTACCTGTTCAACAGAAACTCAGCTGTCTCAGCCTCAGTCTTCAGTCCCCAATCCCTCTGCAGCTTTTTCCACCGGTCGTACATTTCTCCAATATTCAGTCTCTGTTGGCACCTGTATCGCTCATAAGTCTTCCTTGCTTCAGCCTTTTCCTCGGAACTTTTTCATTTTCTTCCCATCCCTGTGGAGGGTAACGGTAACAGCTTCCTGGTTTCAGTCTTCTCTGGCTCCATGACGCTTCAGTAGCTGACCAGCTAGCTGACGTGAGAGGGGTAGAGGGGAAGGACGAGGAGGGACCATGGATGGGGAGCAGGGGAGACAGGGGATTGGATGGACTCACGCACAAACCCGAAATGAGGGGAACAGCAGTTTGGATTGGTCAAATATTATGTAGTTTTGTAGATGATGTACTGAATGGATTTTTCATTCTTTTTGCTTTTTAAATTGTGTAGATTGGACCATCGGACCATAACGGCCTCATGAACAGTGTTATTGATAATAAGCAAGCTTCTGAATCGTAGACCATAGCTTTAAACTAGGTTTCCTTGCTTTTTGTGGTATTTTATGAAATACCGGTTTGTTACTCGTATATGTTGTTTTGGAAAAAAATTCAAGAGTAGGTTTCCCACAAAAAGTTGTACCAAAGGCTCAGGGACCTTTTGACACAGAAGAAGAGTTAAAGCTAGCATTGGAAAAACATTTCAGGTATTGAAGGAACCTTTCAAGTCCTTGAGAAGTAGTTCCCAGGACCTTAGTCATGTATGACATGTATGTTTTGGAATTTCCACAATATTTGTGAGGTACTGGGAGTTTACATTTTATCCAACATGTTCTAGAAGCTTAATATGAAATGTGTTTGATTGTAATTTGTTTCTTTTAATCAGTGATGATCAATGTGTTTCTGCCAAATTTACACTCTTGACTAAAAGTCCTTCTTTTTTCTTATTATCATTTCAAACACTTCATGAAACCCTAAACATGATTATTCAGAATGCTCTTTTCTTAATTATTTAAAGCCACAGTAAATATACTGGGTGTTTGTTTGTCTTGATTTCTCTTTACAGACAGCTGGATCAGCATATGTTCTCCCTTTCTCCCTAAATATTTGTCCTCACCTCGCTCTGTCTGTGTGGACGGGACCATCTACCTTGTTGCTGATAACACTAAAAAAGTTTACTCTTATGATCCAGTGGCAAACATATGGCAGAAGGTAAGTAAAGATACCACTCCTGGATGACTTTAGATTGAAAGAAATACAGCATAAATAATCTGTTTTATTGTCCTATTACTTTACCTTAAGCTGTGTGTTGACTTTTCCTCCCCAGGTCCAGCTTCTACACATGCTCCACGAGAATGGCGGCCTGGTAACATTAGATGGTAAGCTGTTTGTCACTGGAGGCCACTGGAAAGGTATGGAGGGGGACTACGGGGTGGAAGTGGAGATTTATAACCGAGCGTCCAACACCTGGGAGGTGGAGTGCTTCCTGCCAAGACTTTGGTTTTACAGCGGGGTCTGCACCATCTTCCTCGATCCATCCCAATGGCCCGAGCTCTTCCCCATAGACTCAACATAATGGCCCCTGAAGCAACAGAACTAAACTCAGGGTCAAGGGGTTCTCAGAGACGTGTTGCTGTAATACTGATGTTGCAATGTAAATGGCATGTTTATCCCTGGGTGTCATTGTGTCCTAGAAAAGTGTGTTACATGATCATCAGGGTTGTTTTTAGAGCACTGCTTGGCTGCTACTTGACTTATTTATACTTAATATCATGTTTGAAAATGATGATATTCAATGTTTTATATATTATATTTACACATTGACCATTTTCCTCTGATGTCACGCTTAAAGTGGAAAGTTTAAATTATGCTTAAGTTGAAATTATTCTAGGTTGTGAGTAATACAATCTTGATTATATTTCACCTACTCAAAATGGACATCTAAAAAAAAGTAATTGATACCAAAAAATTTGAAAGAAATTTGTCCATGTTTCAAAGAATGTAAAGTTTGTTAACAAAGATATTGGCTTTCTGACACTTTACTGTTACAAAAATGTCATATACCTCTTGAGTGTCAAAACCCCTGGAGAATCTTTTATCTTTTATAAGGTTGTAGCTGTTACATTTTTGATGACATTAGATAATAAAATTAGGAAGAGTACCCTTAATAAAGGGAATTTAGCAAAACAAGTTAGTTGCCAACACCAAACATTAATTTATCATCTCTCACAAAAAGACAAGAAAAATAGCAAAATCTCGTATAAATGATATTTTTGAGCATATCATTGTTGATATCTCCTCCTTTGTATTGTATTCAAGACTGAAAAAGTTTGTCACTCAGCCCTATTACCTGTGGGCCTTTCACTTCTGTTAGTGCTGCTTCAAGTGGAGAGAGTGTAAATTGAATACTACAATGGGAACTACAGTTTAATTAAGAGACAGTGCTTTGAATTTTAGCTAAATTTATATTTCATTTAATTCTATGGATAAGAAAGTAAAACAGAAAAACTTTTTTTTTTTTTTTTTTTGTGGAATTTAAATCTTCCTTCAGATCCCAAACTCCCTTCAAATTTAACTGTTTATTGTCTTTTCAGATGCTGATCAAGCTTGGAGTAGCTAAAACAGCTCCAAAATAGCAAGAAGACATCTCAACAGCATTTGAGCTTCCCTCTTTTAAGCATGGCTTAGGAGGGAAATGGCTTCTTTGTGAATGAGGTCGATTAAAGGTGCTTGTGATTCCTTAACTTTTTCAGATACTGTTTTTAAGCTAGGCTGCTCTGTAGTTAATGGTAAAGGATAGTGTTTTATTAATGCTTGTGTATCAAATGTTAAAGTGTGAGTATTATGAATTAAAATGTGTTCTTTAAAAAACACTTTTCAGTCACATAATGTGATTATGTGTGGGGTGTTTGATGATCATTAACCCATAGGAATCTGTCATGTCGCCCGTCCTGCCATGGGAACACCCAAGCCAGCGTTCTATTTCTATGGCAACGGCCCGGAAGTGTGTGGTCACCTTGGTTACGGGCACTGATTTGAGAGCAACTTTCCTGCAGGTGCTTCAAAACTTTCTTTGCTAAAACCCCCCGTCAGGGGTACATTTTTGACCGTTTTAGTTCCCCTTATACGTCATTAGTAAACGACCAGTTGGGGTTTAACTGTGTTTAGCTCAACATTCGACGTCTTTTATCCGAAGGTTAAGCCGCTAACTTTCTCATACAGTTTCTCTCTTTATAAATGGCACTGTTGAAGTTTTAACGTGACTTGTTCGCTCAAATATTGTTGTTAAATGAGTTCACACCGGGAGCAAGGTGCACACTCACCCAGACTGGATGCAGTGATTCAGGTGAGTAATGCTCAAACTAATGTGGAGTGCAGTAAAACACGTCTATATTTACAGGAGGTGCAACTTCATTTGACGACCTTACCTTGAACAAAGAAAGAAACGAAATTATGTCTTCTTCAGATTCTTGCTTTGGATGTTATTGGTCTGTATAAAATGTAAAATATTACAGAAAACGTCAAACATACCAAAATTATGTTTGTGTCTTCAGAAATGCAAAACTTAAGAATAGTAATACAAATTAACCTGTAACTCGGCATGTATTCATATTTATATGTAAGTGAAGCATTTTTTGACAATTAATCCAGTTAACTTCTGTAATTGAATTTTCAAATTAATTTAAACAATATATCATATTGTTTTATATTTCTTATATTATACCTCCCATCCCAGGTCAAAGTTCACTCCACTGTTTATACCAATATTCACATCAAAAGGTTCTATCATATTACAATGGCAGTAAAAATATTTATGTAAAAAGTAGATAGTTTTGACACTTAAATCAAATAGAGGTATCAATGGGCCTAAATGGAGTTTGCAAGGTTATCAGTAGCTTTTCTTTTTCTTTTTTCTTTTTTTTCTTTTTCTAATTTTAGTTTTCTGCTTAGTTCCTTCATTTCTGAATATCAGTCTGTGGTATTTTATTCATATTTTACAGCACGTGCCTGTTTCTGTCTGTATTCACGTATCCAATAATATGTTTTCAGACATTTTTAAAATACGCTCTGGTTTTCCATAGTATGCAAACATATCTAATATTTGTGTTGCTAAACTATTTAGCATTACTGATCCGATGAAACCACAGATTAAAAAGCGCGAGGTGCGGCAGACAGGGAGCGCACGTGGGCACACAGGTTCGAGTTGCTGCAGTCTTCTACGCAGTGACGTAGCGAGCGACATTTTTAAAATCAACTGCGTAGCTGTGGTGTGCCCGGTCAAATTTTGATCCAATTGTGAGTCAAATATGGAAGACATTATTCAAGAATTTCTCAAAACTGGACGAACAGTCAATGAAGGAAGGCCAAGACCCACACTTGGTGGTCTGACTCAAACATAAGGTTAGAGGATAATGTTCACACCACATCATAATTTAACGAGTGATGGGTG
Organism: Halichoeres trimaculatus; assembly: GCF_033239565.1. Taxonomy (NCBI): domain Eukaryota; kingdom Metazoa; phylum Chordata; class Actinopteri; order Labriformes; family Labridae; genus Halichoeres; species Halichoeres trimaculatus. Next base: position 31,461,139 of record NW_027437182.1, on the reverse strand, counting down.
GATTATGCAATTCTGTTGTCTCCAAATCTCTGGAAATATAACGCTCCTTATGTCCAAATATATAGCTACCCTACTCATGAAAAGAAGCGGAAATAAAATTTACTAGTTCTTAAAGGGAGGCTGCCAATGTAACAGAAAAAAAGAATAGAATTCTATTCAATTTTCTGTTTCAGTTAATTGAAACAAAAAAAAAAAATGTTTCAGATGCTGAGAAAATCAGGGTCTACTTGTGTTTTAGATCCTGAAAAAAGAAAAGTGTTGCTTGTCACCAAGTCCAAAATGGGCATGTCACTTTTCAAAATCAGGGACCTTGCATTATTTTCAACATTTAAGATGAAACCTTAATCTTCTTTTCAAATAAGTATCAGGTTTCATTGTTTTCTACATTGCCAAATTCTATATGGATTTACATTTTACCCAATATCTTATCTATTATGGAAAGATGTTTGTATATCCCACTTTCTTTACTACACTCCAATCATCTTTCACTCAGAGTTAGTTTTTTAAAAAATTAGGAAGAAAAATTTGATGTATTATAGTATTTGGATTTTTTTCTTTGTCTAACCATTTCAAACTGTGGTTTTTCTGTTCAAAAATCTTATTGTTTTTTTTTTTTTTTTTTTTTTTTTTTTTTTTTTTTTTTTTTTTTTTAATTTAAGTCCTTCATTCAAAATCTTTGATAAGCCAGGGTGGAAAAAAGTTATCAGCTCCTGTGATTAAATCTTAAAAACTGACGCTCATGTGATGTGCCTTTTGTGGGAAAATATGGCTCCAGATACAGTCTGTAGACATCATCATCATTATTCAACTTCTTTGACTTGGTCTGGTGTTAAAGAGGCAAACTAAAAACTGTAAGAATTAGAATTATTGAAGAACAAAAATTTAAATCGAACCAGCACCCCAAATATCATCAAAGAATCGTATCAGTAAAAAAGCATATGGGTCCGGCCCTATAAATAATGTGTGTCATATGCCAATTAAAAGATACCTCAACTATGCACAGTTAAAAGATTTTAAACTAAAACAAGCAGTTGTCTCATGCATGGTGACAAATCAATTCTAATGATCTAGTTATATAGTGTAAACCAGAATCAAATCTGTTCACATCATAGCTATGTAACACTCCTTTTTTGTGTGTTGCTTTGCAGCATATATTTTGATGTTCTAGTGTAGAAAAAGTAAAAATATTACTGTGCTCTCTGTCTTTCTTAATGAATTTGGTCTTTTATTGAATCTTGGGGCATGTGATTTTTGTGTGTGTGTGACTGGAATGATTGTAGAAGCTGGAGGAGTCCCTTCTTCACTCTGATGTCAGCTCTGGAGACAGAAGCCTCACCCTTCAAGGTGATGGACAGGAGTCCAACGTCACAATGTCACCTGTTACAAGTCGCATACGCCAGATAATCACCAGCAACCTGACAGAGCAGCCGGCTGGTAGGAACCAAAGCCTGACTCTGAATACTCAGCCACAAGCTCTGAATTCAGGCAGTTCAAACAACACAGCTGCTTTGCTAGTTATCAGCCATCATATGACACAAGAAGGAAGATTGACACTTCTGTATGTGTGATCTGTCTCTGTTTCCCAGGTGAGAGCCCTGCAGTCAGCGAGCTGGAGGAGAGCAAAGCCCTACGGGAGCAGCCATCTACAAGCCAGATGAACCGTGACCAGGTGCCAGTCAAACAAGCCAGTCTCACTGACAAGGTAGGAGTGACACAGGGCAGCAACACAGACTGGGCAAAAGACCGAACTGTAGAATACTACTGACACTTTAAAGATATCAATGTGGCCAAAGTAGAATATTCTTTAACAGAATGGACAAAGGGAAACAAGACTGAGCTGGTAAGTCATCTGAGTCCAATGTGACATGATCTGATACACATTTTCATGTAGTTTCTCATAATTTGAACAGGAAACACGCTAGTCTCACAGTGTGAAAACTTGAAACAAAACTTTTATCATTTGATAAATAAGTTATCTCCATTTGTGGTATTGCATTTTGATGAGTGCATCCTTTCTTTTTTTTACAACATTTTTATTAGTTTTCAATAGGGCTGTCACTTTAACCCGTTAATTACACCGCAAATTAATGCGTGATAAAAATTAATGCAAGATTAAGTCATTGGCTGCCAGCCATTTTTAGAGCATCTAAGGATCTTTGAAGACCCAAATAATATTTTCTATAGACCCCCAGAGACGCTCAGCGTCTGATGGGTGGGACAAAGCCCAGCGTTTATCCAATAACTGTCCAGTTTCCAACCCACCAGTAACAACCCACTCTACGCTTCCCCGCTGAAGTCAGAAGACGCTCGGCGTCCGACTGTGTTAAAGACTATATAAAGCGCTGAGACACTGCGGGGATGAATGAGAAGGAGGTCGAGCCGGTTACCTGTGATAGGTAGCTCATTCTGAACAAAAGATGAAGGAATTCTAGCCCATATTTTGTCAATGAAATGTACACACAGCAGAACATTTCACCACTTTTTGGGGGACATTTTAGGGAAAGCTGAGCTTCCCTTGCAGTCTTAGAGCAATTGCCACTGGTTAACGACCAATCTACCTAAGAATAGAGGACTCTTCATCCTTTGATCCTCTCCATGATCTCCATCGTCTTTTCTCAAAATCACACCGCTCTTTCTTTTTGAGCTACTGCGACATCCTCAGTTGGAGCGAGAGCTGCCTGAACTTTTCTGACTTGCAGCGTCTCGCTGTGCCTCTGTCATCTCTCATCTTCTCTTCATATTGCATAGAGCATGATTTTGATTGACAAGCTGCCCCTGCTGAAAAACATAATGTACTTCTATAGACCCAGTGAACGGTTGCAAGTCTATAGACATCAATGGCAGCGAATGCAGGCATTTTAATATTGGACAGTTGAAAAACATGGATTTACAAATCTTTTCTTCTTTATGTATTCATTTGTTTAGTCATGTACTATAACTTTGTAATGTCCTAGAGTTCAAATTCTTTCTTTTGGGGACCTAGATATTCCGTATGAAGAATGAAGATCAAAATACAAACATCCACACACACGTCTGTCTCTATGTGTCAGCCCTGTGATTGACTGGCGACCAGTCCAGGGTGTACCCTGCCTCTCGCCCAGTGACAGCTGGGATAGGCTCCAGCCACCCGTGACCCTGAACTGGAAAAGCGGTTCAGAAAATGAATGAATATTTATACACTTTTACATATATATACTCTTATGCACACACATACATATACCTGAGTATGATGTGAGTACATATATTCTTATAAATACTGAAATTTACACACATGATGAGTGTGTTCTTACTCTCAACATAGCAGATGACCTTCCTCAGCCAATGCCTGCCGCTGCATCAATGGTCTGAAATACCTGAGCCACAGAGCAACACCAAACACATGGAGAAACTACCAGCTCCTGTAAAAAAAACATGCACATTTCTGTACATGTCTACGTAAAGACAACCACAATGACGGCTTAAACATCAGTAAATCCTCTCAACAATAATGTAATTTAGAATTTTCCATGTTATCCGTGTCTCTTTACTGAGGCTTCACAATCGGACAGTGATTTTAGAGTCAGATCTTCACAGAGTCGGAGTGTGTAATACTGGAGATTGTAAATTTGTGCAGTTTTGTTTGGAGATGAGATCAAGAAGGTCAACCACACTGGAGCATTGACTGCAAAAAGCTGCATGCGTTTGAAATGGAATATGGTAAGCATAAACATGAGTGTACCACAGCTCTTTCCAGCAGGGAGAGCCTTTTGGGGCAAAACAAACAAACAGTGTGGGGAGGTTGAAACAGCTTTGCATGTACTGTGGTGAAAACAGAGAGAGAGAGAAGGCTGGAATATTCGTGTACTCACTCACAGGGAATTAATTTAGCTTGGAAAAAGCTCATTTCATAAGGCATACACTTCTCTTTGATTACATGCTGTAGAATTACACTTACATATTAAAGTTAGCGCTGCATAAGCATCCATTGTGTGCATGTGTGAGTGAGTGTGGATGCATGAGCGTGTGTATGTGTTTGTAAGTGTAAATAAAAGCAGGAGGAGGCCGGTCCATGAAGGGTTTCCTTGTGGTCTGTTCAGGTAGACTCAGACCCCCTGTGCTCACGAGGACCGGCGTCTCCCTTCATAGCCCCCCCATGGTTCCCCCTCCATGTAGCTGCTGATGTTTTTGGGGAAAATTGTGAAGGTCACCGACCTCTCCCTGGAGACGCTTGAAGAAAAAGCTCATTTTTCACGGTGCACAAAGCAGCCATTTGTGATAACACTGCCTCCATTCTGCTGCTCAAATCAAATGAGCTCCCTCTGCTTGCTTTACGCTCTGTACTTATTTTAAAACCAAGGCTATAAATAAAACTTAATTAGCTTGGAAGATATCAATATAGACTATTTATTTTGTTGGTATTTTTAGATGTTAGAGGGTGTTAAACAGGAGACATGAGCGAGTGTTGATGGCATGAGATGCTCATGACGGGAAGGGTCTGTGAACTTTTTCTCAAATATCCCTGGAATCATAACGACTGCTGCTGCTTAATGTGTGATCCAGCAATGTCTCACAAGTCAAGGAGTTCATTGCAACTCTTGTCTCGACTTGTTTCTTCCAGTGAAAGCTATTTTCTCCTCCCTGCTCTGTATTCTCTGTAAAACAGTGTGATTGTTTGGCACTTTTTTATGTTCACTCAGTCTGCTAATCAGTGCCCTTGAGCTACATTTACTGTCTTGCCTGTGGTATTTGTCTGAAGCTAACATCAATATCAACAGTCTGATCTGCATGGGGCTGACAAATGGCTAGAATTACTGAAAACACTTCACAAAGTGCCTTTCCAGCATTTTATGAAGCTTGTATCAATATATCTTGTCTGCTCATGAGAAACTCAGCAGCTCAACAGATTACATTCACTGTCACATTTGAATAGTAAACACACACAATCCTTTAGTGGCTCAGTGATACAGCTATGATTTTATTTAACCTTTGTGTTACCAGGTTTGACATAGACTGTAAAAAAAAAATTGACGTCTGCTTGCTCGGCTCGAAGTGGGGTCGCCACAAAAAGTGCTCCCCCTGGTGGCTGGCTGCAGTATAAGTTTAAAAAAAAATCTGGCTTTCCAGCCATTCCAGATGGGCTGTGGTCAAACTTAAAAAAATTAATACACCTCATAGAAATGTTTCTCACGTCCGATTGTTGTGGTGATTTGAAAATATCATTTGGCCGTCTCGTATTTAAGTCCTCTTTTTTCTGAAAAGTTTCGTTTTCATTAGTTATACGAGGTTAAAAACGAGGCTTTACGTAACATCTAACAATGATTGACAGCTGTTGTTCTCGTGTATTTTTTGGGGGGATTGTAAAATATGTCAGGAGGTAGAGTCAGGAAGTGACTCTTGAAAGAAAAAAGATAATTATTATTTTTGTCACCCAGCTCCACTCAGATTCCCTCAGAATCCCTTACAGTCTCTACTGAGCAGACTGGCTGCACAACTGCTTCAATGGCTGTACCTGTGACGGGGGTATTTTGGCTTCAAATCCATGCTGTGATAAATGGCGGAGCCACTCAGTCCACTCTATATACAGTCAATGGGCTGGTCCCATTGGGATTAAAAACCTCTTTTTTTAAGAGAGACCTGGCCAAGACAGGCAGCAGCAAAAGCACTAAGTTACAGACAGAACAACAAAGCACAAGAATTTTTTTGATTTAAAATAGAACCACCTATATAAGTCACATCTAGAAATCAATTGCTCCAACAGCAGAGCTAAAACATCAACATCTTGTAAAATCTGCTTCCATGTCTTTTGTTTTAGATTTTTCGAACTTTTTTGAAATTAATGGTTACAAGCATATTTTTTAAAAGTGATTTATTAACCTCTTAAGTTTCTGTGCTTGTGTCTTGATATGTATGGGGTGATAGGTCTTTAGATTTCTTCAGACTGTGTCCAGCATAATGACTGAATTTACACATAATTCCCAATATGGTACTGTACCTTGCTTAACCTCCTAATAAATGAAATATGAAAGCCTGTTTTAATTTTTTTTCTAAAGGTAATTTTGTGCATGTCTTTTTCAGGGAGTATGAAAAAGAAAAACTGTTTTTCTTGCAATCATTTGATTTTTTTTTTTGTATAAAGTTACAGACATGTCCACCCCAGTAGACTACTTGTGCCTGAGCACTCAACTTAAAACAGTGTTAACTTAAAATGAATTTAAGATAGATTAAATTGTGGGGTTTTTTTTATTCCACGAGCAAATATGTCTTTGCTTTTGAGCAACATTTAAACCTGTTTAACACTTGAACTCTGTATCTTTTGTTGTTGATAAGCTTATTAAGCCTCTGATGCTTGTCTGTAACTTTCTAAAAAAAATCAAATATTTGAAAAATAAATCAAAGCATTTTTTTTCTTCATGCCCTAAGAAGAATAAAATCATTTAAAGAAAAAAAGATTCACACAGGATGATAGTGCATTCAGGAGAAATAAATAGCTGTCCACTGCAGTGACCACAATGCACCAGAGGGTCAAAGGTGAAGAGCCTAAAGAGCAGACTTTTGGTGCATTTGTTGCTGAAAAGCACACAGCATGATGGGGAGCAGGTATCACTGACAGACCACCACAGGTATTTTTAGTTCTACTTTGCCAGGTCTGTAAATCCTCAGATGCTTTTATTTTTGGAGATAAATTTTCAGTTCTTTGTAATGCTGTGGAGGCTCAACTGATTTTCTGACCACTTTGTAAAATCCAGAGGCTGGTTGTAGCTCTCTTTTCACCATAAAGATTTGACACTTCTGCAAACTTTCTTGATTAGAGCAAACACACCAATCTCCTAAAATGTCAACCTCTCCTTTGAAGCACCTTGTTGTTTGACTTTGAAACAAGGTTGTCCTCTCACATGTTGTTAAAATGATAACAAATATGGTGCCAAAGGTTCTTTAACCAACTCCATGTGACAGCTGAAAGAGACCCACCTTTGGATGTGTGACAGCTGAAAAACATACTTAGTTGTACCAAATCCCCTTTTTCACCAGCTACCCTGGAGTCTTGTTGACCTGACAGAGGACCATTAACGCAGCACTGGTGAAGTCACACCTGGACCCTGAAAGCCCTCCTCTGTTACTCTGTTAAGTCACACGGCTTGATCTCTGGTGACCCCTGAAAATTGCACCTGAACCTGGATAAACCTTGACCCAGTTTGGAGTTGCATGGCTCCTGGAGGTTGTGGAGCGTGTTGGGGTGAATTCTGAAGCCAGTGTGTTGCTTTTGGAGGCCTGCCAGTGTGCATTTTCTCAGACGCAGACATCCACGCTCTGCAGCCTGAACGCTCAGCGCACAAAGCTGCAGTGTGGCAGTCGGTTAGATAAAGATAACCTCTTGCTGAATGATTTCTGACACCAACTGCCATTTGCCCGTGCCCTCTGCAAACCTGAATCCACATAAGAAGTCTGTCACATGTGGTTTGAGCAGATAAAGTCTGTTTTTAAGGATTGTGTTACTGTCCCCTGTTACTCTGCCACCCCCTCTGTTCCTCGTATGGTTTTCCTGCTGGCAAGAAATCATTCATTTAGGCTGGGTTCATCTGGAACAATGCCAAAAACAATGATCGTTCATGAAAATTGTAAAAATTAATTGCTGTCCTCAGAGAAAAAAAGGCTTAAAAACACATCCCAGTGATGGATTTCTGATGAAAGTCTTCCATTAAAACGTTTCAACTTCTGACATTAGAGTGCTCATGTTTCTGGACTTTAAAGTGGGAAATTAAAGCACTCCTTTCAGCTCTTTTTCACATGTCAAGATTGTGTAATCTGATGTGAAGCCTCGAACGAGCTGAGCGGCTGTATGTGTGCAGGCTCTGTGCAGCATTGTCCTTGCTGGGGGCATTGTGTTAAGTGCTGCGAGGCCGGCCACATGCTTGTCAGTACACAGCATGTATTATTAGTTTGGCTGTATTTACACAGATCTCTTGTATCCCTGAGTGCCATCACGCAGCAGCTGTCCCTGTAACCAAAAAGTTCACTCCATGGTAACATACACAAAGCAGCCCCTCCTCCTCCTCACTCCCTTTCCCCCTGTTTGTTATCCCACATTGTGTAATTACCGACAGTGATGATACATAAACAGCTTTCACAATCAGCTGGGGCTCTTTCACGGAGTCAGCACTCCGGGGGTAATGTGAGGGGAAGGGGTATGTTGTTGAAGTAGGATAGTACGAGTTTTTGGGCAGCTTGGAGGCGATGGACATCCGCTCCAGCTGTGTTTAGGAATCTGACAGATAGTGCACTCCATTAATTCCCTTTATTAAGCCTCTGGGCCCAGGCCAAGCCAGGGAAAACGGTTGCAGCTGTAACCCTTCACATGCTGGCTGGGACTGCACTCATGGACAGATTTTGCCCCGGGTTGAAAGGGAGATAGGAAAAAAAGAGGATGTGGAGTAGTTGCTGGAGATTCTTGGAAGTTTATCTCTGCAGAGATGAATGTGTACACTAAAGTTATGAAAAGAGAAGGCTTCAGAAATGCACAACCATCTCTGTTACATGGACCAAACTCAGCTGAAATCTTAGATAAACTGGTGAGATCTTAAATGTTGTGACATGAGGTCAGTGAAAGAATATTATAATCATAACTTGGTTACTATAATGGACTGGAGTTTGATCTACCACATGAGCTAGGCAGCAAGTTCTGGCCCAAACACCAAAGCCTTTACAAGAGCCTTGAAAATGATTCTCTTGTTGCTTGTTGGCAGGGGAATCAAAGCAAGATTATCCCTTGATGTTGTTTGAAATATTTATCAAAAGAGACAATGCAAGGAGTGGCACAAATCATAAATATCAAGGAATATAAAAAGCTAATTCAAAGCAGACTAAAAAAGCCTCTTACTTTGGAAACATAAGTGTGGCTTAAGAAACAAATACTTGGGTATGAAAAAAGGAAAGGAACCATATGGAGGCATAAACCATAGGCTGAAAAAGAGGCTGTTGTATAAATTTCATCGTGAACATTATTGCAAAAGGGCAGTAGATGACCTCAAAGAGGTGGACTTCATTGGGATCGAGCTCAGCTCGTTTTAGGGGGCCACAGAGGCTACTCCAGAGTGATTTTACTCTGAGGCAGATCATAAATAGCAAGGGGTGTTCAATGAGCACACTTCTGGGCCCCCAGTAAGCCCTGTAAGCCCCTGAGTTAGGGCAGATGGAGGGCCAGGATTACTCGCCTCTCTTTGCCTTTTTTACAGTCTCCACTGATGGTGAGGAGAACAATGAGTTCAAGCTCACTTGGGGATGAGGGTGATGAGATTAAATGATGCAAGCGGAGCAGGAATAGACGGTGGTGTAGAGGAGTACAGTGAAGGTGGAGGTCTATGCTATGGACTGTTTTGGCGCCCTCTTGGGACCTTCCTGCATGAAGCATGGCTAATCCAGAGCAGCCCCCGGCCTCCTGCTTTACAGCTGACAGGGGAGGAACAGTAAAAAAGCGTCCCCTCTGTAGAGCGTGGAGCAGGGCTGAAGAGCTGGCAGGATGCCCACATACTGCAGATATGTATGAAAGAGTGTAAAGAATCCTGCTGATCTGTGCAGAAGTTACTCCGTACCTGGTCAACGAGTGCACAGCAAGGTCGGAGGGACTCAGAAGTCAGCGGTGACTGCTGCTGGGGGAACTGGTGTACACATGAGAAGGCAAATTGTGACATAAGATTATTTACACTCACTGGCCACTTTATTAGGCACACCTGTCCAACTGTTTATTAACTCAAATTTCTAATCAGCCAATCACATGGCAGCAACTCAGTACATTCAGGCATGAAGACATGGTCAAGAAGATCTGCTGCAGTTCAAACTGAGCATCAGAATGGTGAAGAAAGGTGATTTAAGAAACTTTGAACGTGGCATGGTTGTTGGTCTGAGTATTTCAGAAACTGCTGATCTACTGGGATTTTAACCCACAACCATCTCTAGAGTTTACAGAGAATGGTCCCAAAAAGAGAAAATATCCAGTGAGCAGCAGTTCTGTGGGACAAAATGCCTTGTTGATGCCAGAGGTCAGAGGAGAATGGACAGACTGGTTGGAGCTGATAGAAAGGCAACAGTAACTCAAATAACCACTGGTTACAACCGAGGTCTGCAGAAGAGCATCTCTGAACACACAACACGTCCAACCTTGAGTCAGATGGGCTACAGCAGCAGAAGACCACACCGGGTGACCCTCCTGTCAGCTAAGAACAGGAAACTGAGGCTACAATTCACACAGCAACACCAAAACTGGACAATAGAGGATTGGAAAAACGTTGCCCGGTCTGATGAGTCTGGATTTCTGCTCCACATTCAGATGGTAGGGTCAGAATTTGGCGTCACCAACATGAAAGCATGGATCCATCCTGCCTTATATCAACGGTTCAGGCTGCTGCTGCTGGTGTAATGGTGTGGGGGATATTTTCTTGGCTCACTTTGGGCCCCTTAGTACTAACTGAGCATGGTTTAAAGTCCACAGCCTACCTGAGTACTGTTGCTGACCATGTCCATCCCTTTATGAGCACAGTGTACCCATCTTCTGATGGCTACTTCCAGCAGGATAACGCTCCATGTCATAAAACTGGAATCATCTCAGACTGCTTTCTTCAACATGACGATGAGTTCCCTGTCTTCAAATGTCCTCCACAGTCCCCAGATCTCAGTCCAATAGAGCACCTTTGGGATGTGGTGGAACGGGAGATTCTCATCATGGATGTTCAGCCGACAAATCTGCAGTAACTGTGTGATGCTATCATGTCAATATGGACCAAACTCTCTGAGGAATGTTTCCAGTACCTTGTTGAATCTATGCCACAAAGAATTAAGGCAGTTCTGAAGACAAAAGGGGGTCCAACCAGGTACTAGCAAGGTGTACCTAATGAAGTGGCTGGTGAGTGTATATAAATATTCAGTAAAATAAAGAAACAAATCTACATGTCACGGTAATGTATTACACCATCTAGCTCCTTTTCTTCTTCTTGATGTCAAAAGACCACAGGCTTCAGAAAGGGGCTGATATGCTTTCAGATTCTACAAACAAATAACAAGTTAAATACTGGATGTCAACACTAAACATGGCGAATGCTTCAAATGTTTCCACTGTTTAACAACTTTTGTCAGGGGCATCCCCAAATGAGACAGCAGGCTGCTATTAATTGCTTTTTTTAAAAAGACACATGAGAATTCAGTATATTTGGCTCAGTTTTTACCTCACCGAAATGTGAATCTCCTTGAAAAGAGCATGATAAACATAACACTTGCCAAATAGAAACATCTTCCTCCTGTGTTCTACATTGGTGGGATTATTTTGATCTCTTTCCAAACACTCAGGGTCAGGTTTGGAGTCCAAATCACCAAACAGTATTTCAAAACTTGTCATTTTAGTTAGAGAAACACCCATTCTTTTATGACAACCACTTTGTAACATGTCAACAGTGGAGTCCTGTGTGGGCCTTAAAGAGACAGTACCTTTCAAGCATTTCAGATCAAAGCTTTGGTGATACCAAAGGTCAAAGACACCAGTCTGGGATTAGTCCAGATTTTTTTTAACCTTACATCATTTAAAGCTACAACTAAGCTACTTGGAAAAAAAAAACGTAAATATTAGCACAATGCCCCCTCTTTAAAGTTTCTATTCGACGTTAGGGACGTTGAACTCCAGGTTTCAGCATGGATATCATTTTTGTGACCTTAAGTTTTCTTTCTAAATCAACAAGCTCTGTTTATATTCACTGTTTCTTTACTGTCAAGCCATGTGTTTTTGACCCTTTAACCCTTTCCGTTCAAGAAAAATAAAACAAAGCAATTTCTTTATTTTTATCTTTTAATGTTGTTGGAGCACTAGCATCAGAAAAAAAAATCTGGAAATTAATTGCAGTTGTAGAGACGATCCATTCAGGTTTTAATCAGTTCAATGTATATTCAGTGAGACAAAGGAAATCAGAAAGTGCTCTACCAAATGGTTTAGCTGCAAGTTTAAAGGGTTAAAAACATTTTACAACATCTAGAAAGCCAGTCTTATATAAATAATTTAAATCCTTTATTGTTTACATCCTTGTTTACAGTCTAACAGTGCTCAGTCTTACCTTTATTGGTGCACTTCTTAGCCTCTGTGTGTGTGCTACTTCTGACATCTCGTGATCACTGGAGTTGCAGGATTATTTATCACCCCACCCCAGAGCTTGGGTGTGTGCAAGTACGTACGTCTCTGGGCATTTCTATGATACAAACAAAACAACAGAAAAAAAAAAGGAAAGAAAGAATCAAGCTTTAAAACATGGAAATAGATCACAGAAAATGACTCCAACTTGCCAGAGGCCTGTTGGGATAAATGCGTCTTCACTTACGTTAGAGTTTAAACAGGGACAGGGTATGTGTAAAGGAAGGGCGTCCCGAGAGTGTGACACATTAAAAACACAGTCATCCTTCAGAGGGCCAAGACTTGTGTGAAATACTGTAGGTTATGTAAAGCTGCAGATAGATACAAAGGGAGCAGATCATTCAGGGCTCTCCATGGAAACACCAAGCAGATACCTCAGGTAGCTCCTCAAGTGTCCACTTGAGGCTGGGCCCAGAAGCCTCAAAAACTAGTGGGACCTGGTCTTGACAGCAGAGTTAAACATGATCCCAGCATCATCCAAACAAAAAAACTTGCTTCTTTTTGAATTGTTTCTTTATGCATAAAAACTTTTAGACTTTAAGTATGTTTTGAGTTTAAGGCTTAGAGTTGTGCAAATTGAAGCCAAATCAGGGGCGTAGCTGGCTTTGACTGACAGGTTGACCTACTGTTCCTGTCAGTGGTTAATGAGTTACACTGTCATTGTTCAGTTTTCTCTCAGCTGTGAAGTATTGGACCCTTCCAGGCCTACAAATTCAGATTGTGCTTGTCATGTCACAAACCTCCTGAGCCACAGCCCTGTGTTCAAGGTGTATTTATGAACTGCATTCTTGTTAGTAAGTCAGTGTTATTGCTTCGGCTGTGCCAAAATAGTTGAAAAGATGCATAATCACTTGAGCTTCACACACAGCTGTTTCCAGGAGTCCCTTTAAACACAGCTGCAGCAGTTTTGTGTGTTTCAAACACTCCGCCCATGTTGTTCCTCCTTTTCTCAGTCCCTAAAGCTGTCACCTCAACAACGGGCAGTAAAAGAAGCTTTTGTGCTCGCCATGTCCTCGGAGAAACACACCAAACACACGAGGCCAAGTGCCTCACGGCTGTTAGTGTAGTTTGTAGTATAAAAATCTGAAAGGGGCATTTGAAAATGTGTTAATAATGGTGGCAAAGTGGCCGGGCTCAGTGTTGAACAGTGAGACTATTGTCTTGGCTCTCTTGGAGCCTGCTGGAGAGATTAAGCACCCAGAGAAGAGATGAGGTACAGAGGAGAGGTGGGAGGAGGGAGTGGGTCGCAGGGTTGATTTGAAGGGCTTGGATGGTGGTTCGGAGGGAGGGGGCTTCCTAGCTCACGCTCTCACTCTCTTCCTCTCCTTTTAAATGAGAAGTCGGTGAGGGCAGCTGGAGGCACGCAGAGTGTTGTAGTGCTCTGGGGCCATGTGGTTTGTATTAGCGAGGACAGGGTGTCTGGCACCAGGATGGAGAGTGGGTGGTGCAGAGGGAGTTTAGGTTGTGTGAGGTTGAGAGGTTACAGGACATTTGGATTTCAGATATGGGAGAGGATATGAGACGAGATAGACCAGCGTGTGTTTGTGTCTTTGCTCTTGGATTCACTGAGCAAGCGCTGCAGCCGTGCATTAAAACCAGTAAACAAGCGAACTGTGCATGAAAATGCCACTGACTGAAGTTATTACCCTGTTCAACGTCTTTAAGTCTGGCCAATGTTTGTCCAAGCCTCACACTGAAGTGATACTGATGGTCTCTAGATTGGCTAGTCAATCAAATGTTCACAATTACACGCTTTATGTTCACGGGGGAAACATACCACTCACATACTTTGGACTATCTCATCAGTACCATTCAATAAAGTGATGATAGTAATTACCAATCAGGGGAGCTGCATTGTAGGATGTTCTTTTTGGCATCCACACGCATTTATGTAAAACCTCAAAAATGCATGAAGCCCAGCTCTCATGCGTTAACTTTATTTGTTCTTAAACTGAACCCACAATGAACTGTTGAAAACCGCTAAATGACTCAACAAGAATACAAACATACCCTTTCTCTCAAACATTAATCATCGCTACATCTAGATAGTTAGAATGAGTAAGGCTGAGTTAGTGGCTTATTAAGCTCGGGAAGGATACTTTAGAGAAGGAAAGCTTGATTTTAAAAGTCTGTGACTGGTAAGATGTCAAAGTCACTTCACCTGAGACACAAACATGCACTGCCTCACCTCAGCTCTGCTTTTGGCTACTACATGTTAGCTGTAGCTTTTTGATCCACAAAGAAACATTACACACATGCAATTATTTGAGATTCACAAAGAGAAAGTATTGAAACACTTTGGAGGTAGAGTCTGCAGGGTTTTTTTTTCTGTTGCTAGGCGCTGCCCAAGTAGCTGCCTGTTGCAGCAGCTCTCTCGTCTTTGTCCGTTTCTTGCAATTTTTTTCGTCTCTTTTTCGTCATCTTTGTATTTGGGGTGGATCATCACTTTGTATGGTTCATTGTCGGTCACGGACACCAAACTTGTTGTGGCTTCGGCGATATTTTTTACTACTTTTCTCCTATGTTTGTCTGGAGATCCTACATGTAACCATGGCTGCATTGTTTACATGCGAAATTGGCTGTTAGCAGCCTGTAGCATGTCAATGCTAACTAGTGTAGGGCTTGATGATTTCCCTCGAGCTGAGGAGGAGGAGGTGAGGACGACGTGCTGGTTCTCGGATGTGAGCTGGGAGGTGACGACGTGGACCTGTCCTTCCATCCATCGTTGTTGGGAACGTGGGATCTAGCCCTGGGGGATGGACGAGCTAGCTGTGCTAACCCAGCGGCATTGTGCTGTTCATGGACGTGGCTGACAGAGCTGACATCAGACGCCGGCCCCACATTGGAGGAGCTTCGCCTGCTGTGAGCAGACAGGATCCAGGAGACAGAGACTGAACAGACTTCTGGGGAGGCTCAGTCCTGGACCCTGTGGAGGTGGAGACTGGCTGGGCTGGAGAGTGGTGGACGGGATGTCGTCATCTAATTTCTTATGGACATTTTTGCACTTTCTATACTCTTTCTTACTTTTGTTTTCTTAAATGCTGCGGTGACTCCTGAATTTCCCCTCGGGGATAAATAAAGTATTTTCTATTCTATTCTATTCTATTCTATTCTATTCTATTCTAGTTACTTGCTCATAAACACAACATTCAAACTGGGCTCCTCCCCCTTGGATCAGTGCCAGCAGCAGCGCACACCCACAGCCTCCAACCGTAGTTAAATGAACACACTCACTTGCCTAGCAGCTACCTTAACTACCTGTAGCATTGTGTTTCTACATGGGAGAGACTTGAGAGCTGTGCACCAGATTTGCCACAAGCTAATCACAGGTATTTGACATATACCAACTCACTTTGCTCCCTGCCCAAGTGCCAGAAAGCGCGTGAAAGTTGAGCCAAGCTTTGCCCTCGTTTGGTAAAAAGCTTTATCTGTTTGCCGTTTCGTTTCACTTTGGTTGTGTTTTTCTTCCTCTGTGCTACGTCAGCTATTGTAGCCGTTCTGAATAGCTTTCACTCACAGTTATCAACACGCAATGTCACTAGTGTGCTGGATGCTCTGTGACTGGCTCATGTAACCGCACTACTCTCTGTCCAGAAATGTCCAGAAATGTCCAGAAATGTCCAGAAATGTCCCTGTACAACCAAAACATCAACACACAGGCAGAAGAGGGGGTTGAGGCAGACACAGACACAGACACGTATGTATAGAGGCCTGTAGGAGACTATTGAGCAGGATTATCCCTGTAAAAGATGACACTATTTTTTTTAGGAAAAACCTGCAGACCCTACCTTTAAAGAAACCTTTTTAAAGCTTTGAAAAAACACGCTGAATAAACCAAGCTGATGAAGTTATTACATGTTCCTGTTGCAAAATTTCTTCGCAACTGTACAAATTTAAAACAATAAGACAGTGCAGATTACAGAGAGGCTGTGCATAAGAATGTAAAGTTTTCTGTCATATTTTCCACTTGCTTTCCCTGCCAGCTTGATCAGATGCTGATCCTTCAGTCATCGTTGGACTCAGACCAGGACAGCGTATCTCCAGGATCCCTGCAAACCCAGCAGAACAAGGACAGAGTGTATAGACAAAGATTGCAGGTCTTCCAGGAGGCCCAGCAGAGACAAGCACAACTGGTACAGAAGCTGCAAAACAAGGTGACCATGAACCAGCAGTACGATTCAGAAGTTAGTGCCTCACATTTAACAAAGCTCCCGCTTTACTTCACACTGTATGTTTTTATACAAGGTTCTCCAGTACAAGAAGAGGTGTGGGGAACTGGAGGAACAGGTGCTGGAAAAGACCTCGGAGTCTGAAAAGATGAGACTGGTGGTAGGTCCTGGCGGTAGAAACCTCCTTTGAGGACATGGAATGTGGTGATATGAATTGGTGGTCTGAAATCTGGTCTCTAGAGGCCAGTCTACTTTTTACATCCAACTTTATGTTTCTTTGTTAGAAGTAGCTGAATTACTTTTCTGTGTCCCTGATCTGTGTAATAATAATTAGGACAAAAACTATCAACCATTGTTAGGCCTGTAAAAGCAGGATGGATATTCTGTAAGATGTATCTGATCCATCCAAATGTTATGTAAGTTTAGATAAGTAGACATTCTCTGTAATCATGTTGATTTATGAACATTTGCTAACTGCTAATTTACCACTGCTACTATTTGATGAAGTTTCCTGAGGATGCCAGCAGTAGTTCAGTGTTATTCGTGTGTGTTTTCAGCTGCAGGCCCACCAGGACTCAGCACAGCGTCAGCAGCGAACCGAGCAGGAGCTGAACACGGCCATCCAGAATAAATCTGCTCAGCTGGAGGAGGAGCAGAAAAGGTGAGAAATGGGCACCATGCAGCGCCGGGTGGGAAACTTGTGCAGCCTTTGTAAGGTTTAAAAAAAAAAGTGTTTAAAGTTTGGCATCCACGCATCAGAAGCTGCAGCAGCAGGGTGTCGCTCTCTGGATGCAGACCTAGAACAGCAAATTCACGGACAGGACTCTTTGAAATGTGTGCCAGTTTGACTTACTGCGCTTTTTGTTGAGAAGCAGAAATCAAGCAGAAATATTTCAGTTCAGAGCTGGAGCAGAGATATTTCCTGCTGTTTTTCCTGCCCCTGCTGCGGGAAGGCTGCAGAACCTGCCCTTGTTGGCAAATAATCTCAGCATCCAATTTGTCAGAAAAAATTAGTGGGGCTGTGTTGGCTTTGTTTTTCAAATCATTTTAATGATGCCTTGCATCCACCGGGGCCAACTCTTGTAGCTGTGGCCAGGTTTTAATGCCCCGTGATTAATGGAGCCGTGGAACTTTGTTTTGACCATTGTGGAAACTTTGCCAGAACTTGATCATTTTAATTTGACACCATTCACAGCTACCGAGCTCTATCAGCTTTAACACTTTTTAACATAGAGATCAAGTTTACAGACATGACTTATATGTTTTTGCTTATAACTAGGATTACTCAATCCCTCTTTTTCCATTTGGCTTAGTTCCCTCCTAACACAATTTACACACTTGCACACAAACATGGGTTTGGCTTTCTGTCAGACAGATAACCAATCATAAAATGTGGCTTGTTTTACTGTAACTGAATGTGTGTGTGTTTAGTGTGTGAATGATGTAAATACTTTTGGGAATGACTCTGTGAGCTGGTCTGGTGGATGTTAAATCTAATTTGACACTGCAGCTGTAAAACTGTCACACATGTTCACCCCGTAACTGTGGCTGGCAAAGGTGGGCTGCAGATATAAACAGTGTTAAGTTGGCTTCATGATGACAGAGTTGCTGTGCTGAGTAAGATTGTAAAAAGGGGATGTCATAATCAGCCTTTGTCAGGGGTAGAGTTACTCAGAGAGTCATATCTCTTGTTGTTTTCAGGTGTGCCAGCCTCAGCCAGGTCAACTCTCTGCTGCGGGAACAACTGGATCAGGCCGGCACCGTCAATGTGGGTCTAACAGAGAGCTTGTGGAGGGCTCGAGAAGACGCTGATTTGTGCGATAGCCGTCTGCGCAGAGAGCAAGAGGTGAGAATAACCACAAAAACAAAGTGCTTGAGTGGAAAAAAAACAAGCGAAAAAGCTCAAGTTTATTCCTTCCTGCACAGAGGTTGTGCAATTAAACTCCCGTTGAGTTCACATGGGGTAGGAATTCCATTCATAGCCAGTTTTGTCAATTCACTCTCGTTCTCTGTTCGTTTCATTGCTATGATTTTTGAGTTGTTGTTTCCTGTGAAAACATTCCAACTGCTGAGGGGGAGGAAAATTTTGTGCAAACAATCCGGTGTTCGTGCTGTAAATGGGCTACATCTGTTGATTCAGGGAAATCCAATTATTTGTATGTGTGCCAGTTTGAGTCCAGGAGTTCTCGTATTACATGTGTTTGGGATTACAATAAAATCCAAGGTGTCATCATTTGTCGTGAGCAACCTCAACCACCACCCCTCTAGTGTTCCATCTCCTTGTTGTCTGCTCCTCTCTGCAGACATGCGCCTCCCGGCTCTGTCGTGAACAAGCTCGTGTCAGAGCTCTGTGGCGCCAGGCCGCTTCCCTGCGGAGCACTTTCACCCAGCTAAGGACTTTCACTGACAGGTGAGTGTGGCGTTCTGCCAGAAGCCCTCCAGCGACTCAGGATTCCACAAGAGCCCCCACCTCTCTCGTGTCTCACGCTCACGACAGCAACCACAATCCATCTCTCAGCCAGGGATCAAAGTGGAGCAGGTCAACAGGGTCACCATTCGCCCCACTTATTGTTTCCTCACTGGGGGGACCGATGGCTTAAGGTGTCTGGGCTCATTGTTGGAATCATCCATCAGGTTAAAGCTTGAGCTTTATAAGATGTGGCTTCTATCATGTTGAACCACAACAAGCACAAGTGAAGTCTAATTTGCTTTAATAATGATTGCTCAGCTCATAGACAGCTGTGATCATGTCACAGGCTGTACGGTAATTTAAACTGAAGACACTTCAAAGTGATCCCCAATCCCAGGGCTTAACCACAACAGACATCCACCCTGCTCAAACAAAACAGACGATTTTTTAATTACAATAATGGCTCACAACTGTACAACAAAAACAGCATGTCATGATGCTTTTCAGTTTTTAATCTTCCTTCTTTTTATGCATCCTCTAAGTCTTGATGCACATGATTCTGGTCTACAGGACTCTGTCTGATATGCGTGGGGAGTGTGTGGATGCCAGCAGGCAGCTACAGGTTGCCTGTATGAGCCTAGAGGCCAGAGTGGCACAGGAGAACACCTCTAGTGGTTTGGGGATGTCTGCGCTGGAGAGGCAGCTGAAGGAGAAGCTGAGAGAGGCCATGCAGCTTCAGGGACGCTGGGATGCAGAGAAAGTGGAGCTCAACTCACGGTAAACTCATCTCCACGTCTATATGGGCATGTCAGTCATAACGCTGCATGTCTTCCAAAAGCTGCAGAAACAATTAACAAAAGCGAAAATAAAACTTCAATTCTTCTTTTCATTCCGAAATATGTTTTATATCTCATTTTTTGTTGAACAGCCACTTTACTTTCCCAATGTTTTTCTAGCTCTTCATTATCTTTCAGGTGATCATGAAACATTCCTGAGTTTAATGTTTCTCCACCAGGACAGACAGAATCTATAAGCTAAGCAGATGTTGTGATTTGTTGCTGTGTTTCTGTTGAGTTCCTCATTTTCCCATTGCCATAGGCTCAACCAAAGGAAATGTGTAAATACAAGAATGAACAACCTTTCTTGTTGTTTCAGGATAAATTAAAGTTACTTATTCTTCCAGAATCATGAGAAAAATAGAGAAAGCTTGGCATATTTCTCAAAAACCAACACATAACTGAATCTCAACTTACTTAGGACTGATGAAAGTTAATACCCCTGAGAAGAACTTTCTCCCACTGGACAAAATAATCTCTAAAATGTCTGTAGATTTTGGGATTTTGAAAAAGTCTAACCTCTAGATATATGCTGGATCATAATTCACAACTTGAATGAGATTATCAACTCCAATAAAGGTTATTTCTATATGCTACTTTTCACCTTCCCAATTTAGTCCTACAGGACTGGATTGATTCACGGCACGACAAAGTCACCATGACAACAACACGCCGGTCGACTAACTTTAGCAGTGAGGCTAAAATTACATGTTACGGATACATTATACAGCACTGGGCTGTGAGTAGAGCTAAATATAGCTGGCTACCAAAGAACACTATAAACTGAGTTTACAAAGTTTAATTGTTGTCACTTTTCAAACAATAGCTCTATCTACAAATAAATACATTACTTTGTTGCGTTGTATCCGGTGAAAAGTTGTCTTGAACACAGAAAAAAACAAAAAGATCTGCAAACACACGCCTTGGACCTCATGACAGTGGGGAGCAAGTGCTCATGGGAAACAGAGTCTTTATCACCAGCTTTTCCAGAAAGTCCTCAAATGTGTCACCTGTTAAAAACAGCACAATTTTTATCATTGTGTGATCAATAGTTTTGCCTGACATCTGTCAATGTTCTTGCTATTGGTCATTATTGTAAATTCACACAAGCAGCTAAAAAATACTTACTGTAGCTTTAAATAAGAATTAAAGTTTTCCTTTGTCTTATCTGCAGCACTAACCGGCTTCCAAACCTGATCCTAGAAGTGACAAATACAACCCCACACTGTTGTCCACATAGTCTGTGGACTGGTTTGATAGGCAAGGACTGTTTAAAAGGGAAAAAAGCATCAACAACTTTTTTAAAAAGAAATTTCTTGTGGGTTCATCTTTTGTCCAACTGTTTGATCAGCTATAAAATTTATATTCTCACTGTGGCTGAAAGGAAGGGAGAATTCAATCCTCCAACCTCTAACTTTGATCACTAAAGCATCAAGCTGTTTTCAGTGAGCTTCTGTCCTGGAGTAGAAGAGTCCCGTCTTTTGTACCTTCTCCTGTGAGGCTTCGTTCAGAGGAATGTCAGTGCTTTTGTAATCTGGATCCTGTGTGTCTTTTGATCTCACTAAATGTCATCGTTACTCCTCTGATTCTGTGCAGAGAACATGATAGTGTTGATGGTTTTGTAAAGAAGAGGTACATGCCAGTCTAGTCTGTGTGTGAGTGTGTATTTTATTTCCTGACCCGTTTCCATCTGTATTGATCTGTGCAGAATCCTGGAGCTGACTGACACCGTAAAACACCTCCGTAACCAGAACACCGAGAAGGACGCCAGCCTCGACATCATGCAGACCAGTCTGGACAGGATGGTGAGAGTTTGGGAATCATGGCTGGGGGTGGCAGATAGACGATAGGTTCAGGGGGCTTGAGGCATTAAATTGGCTGTAGTCTGGACCTAAGGCTTGATAAACACCACAGCTTCCTTGTCTTGAGGGCTGCTGTCTGGGGAATGTCAGGCCTGCTTTATGTGTGTTTGTTATCTGACCCAAATGGTTTCCGGCTCAGGAGACCAGAAGAACAGAGGATAAAGCAGAGATGGAGGTCCTCCACTCAGAGATCCAAGCCCTCCAAACGATTTTAAGCCACATTCAGCAGGTCAGAACATTAAAGTACTGAGCAGAATCTCATTGAAGTTTTGATGGCTGAGAAACAAGTTAAATGTTTTCCCCTCTTAATATCTGTCTTATCCAGCTGGTTGGTGGTGAGGGTGATTGCAGTGGCTTCGACAGTATGTCCTCACCTCTTCACGGCCGGTCCCCGCTGAAGAACACAACCCTGATGGCTGTGCAGAGTGCTCTCTCCAAACACCAGAAACAAACGCAGGTCAGAACAAAGCAACTGGCCTTAGCTGCTATGTGCTTATTCCAATTAAGGATGCACTGATCAAATCCTGCTATCAGGTATCGGTCCGATACCTACTCAAAGATCAGAAATGTCGATAACAAAGAAATGAGCCAAGGCAGATCTATTCAACTCAGTCTTCTGCTCTTCTGCATGTACAACAATCATGTACATGTGCTACGTCATGAGTACAGAGGAGCAAAAACATGAGGGAAGATAACTACTGCTCAGTAATTTGAAGTTATTCCACACTTGTTTTAAAAACAACTCTCACAGAAACTTTCAACAATATATTGCAAGTTTAAGTCTTTACTTATCCACTGCTGAGGTTTACAGTTAAACTGTAATTTCTCTCAGTGTTGTAGATTTACTCACCACACATTTACACATCTATAATCCCATAAAATAATAACACAGTCAGTTTGAATATATTATTTTTTTTTATCTCATTTTGGCTTACAGAGCTAGAAAAGCCTGAAGTTACCAAACAAAAATCTCACTCAGTCTAATCAACATATTAAGGAAGTGAGAATGCTAAATTAACACTGGTATCACATCAGATCAGATTAGTATTGATATCAGCTGATACCAAAGCCTAGGTATCGGTATTTGTGTTAGGACTTAATCGGTGACTTGGATCAGTGCATCCCTGATTCTGTTGACTGAGAACACTTGCTCCTAATTTTCGGATAGGAAAATACATGTGGGACAGAATTTTTTTTCACTTTCTTGGCAGGACATAGCCAAGCTATGTGCTGCTATTTAATGCCGTCAAAGTCTGTTTTTATGGCTGGGTGTGTACGTGACTTCCAGTCTTTCTGCAGCCAGCCTCAAGCGGATTCTTGACAAACAGCAACTTTTAACACTTCTGCATAGGCTTCATTTTGACTAACTGGATGTTGCCCCTTGATGGTAACCTATGAGACACAAGTAAAAGACACCTGGTGCTCCCAGCCCAGCGTGGCTCTAAATCTCTAGCCAGACTCTTCTCCTCTGTTGTGCCCAAATGGGGGAATGAATTACTTAACTCTATACGATTCACAGAGTCCCTTTCTACTTAAAGAGATGCCTGAAGACTCATCTGTTCAGGGAACATTTAAGCACTTAACCTGACCCTTCTCCTCTTTTTCCTCAGGGGTAGAATGAGTCAGAAGGTCTAAGATTTTTCAGCACTATTACTGAATTTTGTTGAAAGTTGAACTATATTGTTGCAGCAATTAATTGTGGTTTGTTGGCTTGATTATTCTACAATACCTTAAAAAAAAAGAAAAAAAAAAAGAAAAAAGAAAAAAATCCTGCACTTAATGGCAGCACCTGCAGCCGAAAAACTTGTAGCACTGTTGTTGCACTAACTAGGTTTTTCCTTCAGTCTAAATTCTTGCTTGTGTTGTACGTTGCTTTGGACAGTGTCTGCTAAATGAAACTGTAGAACTTTAGAGGTAATACAGTCCTTTTATAATTCATGAAAAAAAAAATCAAGGAAACAATCAGACCACATCAGAGCTGATTTAAAAAAAAGACATTCAGAATTTTATTTCATTTTCTGAACTGCTTATCCTGGTCAGGGTCATGGGTGGCTGGGGCCTATCCCAGCTGTCATTGGGCGAGAGGCGGGGTACACCCTGGACTGGTCGCCAGTCAATCGCAGGGCTGATACAGAGACAGAACCATTCACTCACACCTACAGACACTTTAGAGTGACCAATTAACCTGATGAGCATGTTTTTGAACTGTGGGAGGAAGCCGGAGTACCCGGAGAAAATCCACGCATACACGGGGAGAGCATGCAAAAGGCCCACTGGCCAAGCTGGGAATCAAACTGGTGACCTTTTTGCTGTGAGGCTGCAGCGCTAACGGTTGCGGCCCAGCATTCAGAATAGAGTGAATATAATTACAAAAAGAAAAATGTTGTATATAATTAATAGCAAAATATACACTATTAAACTAACATGTATCCTACAGATATGGTGAACAATCATGATGTATTTAACTGCTCCTTTTGAAGAAACAATACTTTCCCTCATCTCCTCAAATGTGTTACAGTGAGAAAGGAAAATCATGGTGCTGTTGACTGCTCACGTACACTCTTAGACCAAATACTGCCCAACCTGAGCCAAAAATGTTGAAGAGCACTGCTTTAAAAAAGCTAATCTTTCACACTCATTGAAAAAAAACAAGTTTTCTTACCTGTCCACTGCAAACATCACACAACAGGACCTGCGTCAGCATCGAGATGCTGCTCTGGAGCAAGTAAACACACTCCGTGATCACCTGCAGGAGAGGGACTCTGAGAGGAGGGAGCTGGAGCAGAAGATCCAGGAGGTTAGGAGGGAGAGTCAGGAGGCCCAAAAAGCTCTGGAGGAAAGTCTCAGAGACAGCAAGAGATGCCACTGCTCACTGGAGCTCATTTCAAGGTAAATGTTATCATCCTTCTCCCTAACTCTGTTCAGGCTTAGAAAGCTTAGACATACACCTAGTGTTTATAACGTCTTATACTGCCCAGATGTTATTTTATCAATATCAACTATTAACCTGATAGTCAGCCATGTTTTGTGTTTATGATTATTACAGCTGGTTTTGTGTTTAATCAACACAGTGACATGTGTGTTTTGATCCAGCATTGTATTTGGAGTGTTTTTAGTGAAGGTGGAAAAGATCAAATCTTGTAATAGAGTCATGTTGGTGATTGTTACGCAACAATCACTCTAAACACGCTCTCTTTTCCTCTTCCCCTACCTCCGTGCCCCACAGTGAGAAGAGCGGCCTGGAGAAGCTGCTGTCAGGGCTGCAGCAGGAGGTGGACTCCCAGTGCACTGAGCTGGAGGCACTGCGGGGCTCCACGCTGGAGCTGCAGAGACAGCGGGACCTCCTGAGGCAGCAGAGGGAGGATCTGGAGATGCAACTTGCACGACAGCGCGCGGAGGCCCAGAGAGGGTACAGCACGAGCAGAGGAAGAATGACCATTACACAACACACACCCCGTCACCCGTGATTGTTTTCAAGTTTGCTTTGTTTACAGTTCAGATCAGTAACACATGTCATTCTCCGTCCGGCAGTGCAGTCAGATGACATCTGAATGAAAATGTAAATGATTTACATCGCATTACTGCATTCATGCAAGAAGAGAACTTTGTTCTCCACTTTGAGGGTTTCTCCTGCTTGAAAAAAAATTTGATTAGCAATGAACTGGAGCATGACATGCAACACAGCACAAAAGTATCTCCCTCAGTGTTCTGGCCTTTGGCACCAACAGTCCTCCATCTTTTCAAGTGGAGAAGGATTACTGTTGAGGGATTTTGTTTATAAATAATCTGTGTAAGACAAATAACAGGGTTAGAGAGTCATGTATTTGTAACATTGTGTGTTTCAGGGAGAGGAGTCTGGAGGAGCTTGAAGGAAAACACTCTGATTTACGCAGAGAGCTTGTGACAGTGAAGGAGGCTCTGAGTCAAATAAACCTGCAGAAGGAGGTTCTGGAGGATGATAAGGCCAGCCTCACTCTGGCTCTCAGCAAGGTACACTGGTTTGTTTTTCTCACCTGAAAGCTTCCGCTGTCATGGGATGTGTGTGTGTGAGTATAGACCAGCTGGTTGAGAACATCCGCAGCTTGTGCTCTTTTTAACCACTTGCACAAGTATCTGTCAGAAATATAAACATTAACACAAAGTGTAGAGTCAAAATGCTTTAATCCTGATATATCTACTCACTTTTATGGATTCATATCAACGGCAATTATAGCAGTAGTTTGTTTCTAGCAAAACTCTGAAATCTCAAAGCTAGGCAACTACTACTGACCTACTAAGATCCTGAATAACGAGCACTAAATTACATGTGCAAACTCAAAAATTTCATGTGCCATTTGTGGACATGTTGCAGGTGATCTACTATGATTGCGTGCCTTTTTAAAATAAGGATTTTGTGCATGCTACTGGCTGTAACCATGGAGAGTTTGGGATAACAGAGTGGCTGTAATTGAAAAATGAAGTTTGAAAACATGAAGTGGAAGGTCTTGGTGGAGGAGGCAAATAATTACACCGCTGAACTCCAGCAGAAGAAACATGGTTTAGGAGTCCCTTTGTGGGACTCCTTTGTGGGAGGTGAATGCTGTGAGTAAAACAAGAAGATCTGTCGATGAATCAAAAGAAGATAGTTTGTAATCAGATATTATTTCTGACAGTCCAAATGTGTTGACACAAGCACAAGAGACTCTCTTTGCCCCGTCATCGCACCTCTGCCTCCTCCTCCTGGGGGGTGTCACATCGATGTGTTGTGATATCTGTTCGGTCACAGTGTTTGATTGAACAGTCAAATCTACAAAATGTGCACGTAGCATATCCTGTCCACTTTGCGCTGTCCCGGAATTCTCTTTTCCACTCATTCTGGAATTAACACGAGTACTTTCTCTTCTTACTCATTTCTTCTTCTGCTTCTTCTTCTTCTGTTCTGTTTGCTGCGCTTGACTTCGTGCCGAGGTGTAACCATTATTAATGAGAAGGATGGTGTAGCAATATTGTTGTCCGGGTGGAAATCGGGAGAAATTCGTGAGAATTGTGGACCCGGGAGATTGTCGGGAGGAGCACTGAAATTCGGGAGTCTCCCGGGAAAACTGGGGGGGTTGGCATGTATGCCTTTGGCGGATTTTTTTTTGCCACAGCAGCTCACAAAAAAAGAGAAACAATGCAATAATAATATAAAAAAGAATAATGATAATAAGAATATGAAATTTGAAGAAATATATAAAAGTAGAAAAATAGAAATACCTTAAAAAAATATTACTATTTACATAGGAGCAAGATATGCACAAAGATTGGTTCTTGACATTGAACTTTTACAGTGACTATTAGGATGATGTAAATAGGCCTGCATTTTTGGATGCTGCATGGCATATGGTGGGAGTTCAGGTGTGTTATGATGTGTTATAAAGTCTTATTGCAGTTGGGAGGAATGACCTGCGGTAGCACTCCATCAATTGCATCTCCTCCTCCTCCCAGTATTTTGTGCGTTCTGCATATGTTCTGCATATTCATGAAGGCAAACGTACTGAATGGATTGCGTGTGCTATTTTGCTCATTTGACAGATGCAATCCTTGGTGCAACTGGTGTTATAAAGTACATCAGCTTTGCACATGCGATCAATTTTGCACATGTTTTTTATGCATGCAAACCTTTAGTAGATCAAGCCCAAAGTATTCAGTGAATTCACGTGGCACAGTGGCTTGATATGGGAATGTTACCATGTCATTGAGGTCACAGATTGTCCAGCTAGTGTAAACTTCCGTGCACCATTCCATGAGGATAATGGGGTTAAAATTCTAGCACTCCTCCAGATGACTTATGAGTAATCTGATGTTAGACAGGCACAGAAAATGGTGAGAACCAACTCACATCCTGCACCAACATTTCTATTTTTTCATTCATCTTCTCTGTAGTTGCTTTAAATTTGACAACTGTTAAATTGTACGAACGATTCTTTTTAGTAAAGTGATTGCATAATGATCCCAACACCCCGTACAAAATGTTTCATTAGGTTTTTCTTTTACTGATTCTTACTCTCAGGTTTAAACCCTTCTGATTTTTGTGATGCTCTCAACAGATGGAGTCCCAGAGCGCTGCACGTGAGCTATCCCTCACCAAACTGCAGAATCAGGAGGCCGCTCTAAAGGACTCTCTGGCCAAAATGGCTGCCCTGAGCGAAGGCTTAGCCAAAGACAAGGTGGAGCTGAACCGTATTCTGCTGAAGGTTAGTAGTCATTCAGATTCCCTGTGACATTATAAAAGTTGAACTGCACAGGAGTTTAGTTGTGCTTCCCCTGCAGAGTGAAGGTGAGAAGGCAGAGCTCGGTGAACGCAGACGGGAAGCTGAGGTGGAGCGGTCAGCAGCCAGGGAGGAGACAGCGCGGCTCCAGCAGGAGATGATGAATCTACTTGCAGAGAAACAAGCTTTGGAGAGCTCCCACGGCCATATGCAGGATCTCTGCCAGAAGCTGGAATCAGAGCTGAGTCTGCTGCAGAGGGAGAATGCTCAGACCCTGGAGCAGCACTCCCAGGTCAGGGGCCCTAGGGCCGTTTACACACTTTAGCCTCCATCTTCCCATATCTCTCTAGTGGTGAGAATCATGTTGATGTTATTAATAGCTTTCAGCAGGTTCACGGAGCTCGTTGTCGCATTAAAATGTATCGGAGGCCTTGGACACATCTGCCATGGTTCCTTCTCTCTAACGGGGGATACAGTGTCAGTTTGAGCCCTGCTCTGTGTTTTATGAGTAACTTGGGAGATAACAAACAAGGGATCCTCATGAAAAATTGTGAACTGGAGAAGATAAATAGATAGACACATAATATCCAGCGGGGGTTAGCAGAGAACCAATAAATTAACACCTAAAGTATTCCCACTCATCCCTCAGCAGATCCCTGCTTCCCCAAAGAATGAAAAGAATCCTCTTCTGTTTTGTTATCTGCTCTGGATGTGAAACTGGGATATCCATGTTGATCTCAGCTAAAATAAAACAAACCTAAACAATCTGACAAATTCCATCCAAACATTTTGAGATAGCTTATCTGTAAAAATAAATGACTTATAGTATGACCTGAGCAGACCATCCATGGCACCACGCTTCATGGTTTAACCATCTTATTGGTCACCATGTAATATTTACCTGAGGCGAAGCCAGCAGGCATCATGTGCTAATGTTTCATATGTGTGAGCTCATTTTACTGTGGTTCAAAATCAAATTACAGTGATAGTTACTTTCAAACAATGTGTTGTAATGAAATATTAGCTGTTGCAGAGGCCTGTTTTAATCACAGTGTCCTGGTTTGTTATTAACTGTATTGAAAGGCAAAGTAAAGCAGGGAAAACTGAAGGTTTTCTATTCTCTGATGAAGAACAGAGCCTTCCTATTCTTTGATTTTAGTCAGCAGTATCACCTTTCAAGAAACTGTTTAGTATTTTGGAGAATAAGCTAAGTATTTTCATGCAGCCATATTTCTCAGAGTTAGATGAGGACAGTAATACCTCATTCTTGTCTCTTTGCCTGTAAGACTTGAATAATGAGGAAACTTGAATACTGAGGAAACTTGAATAATGAGGAAACTGCTGGCCTGAAATTTGACTACCAGCAGTTTGAAAACTCATTAATTAACACTTCCTCCCCTGTTTATTTCATCCCAACATAAGTAGAAATGTAAACATGACAGGTTTTGGTTTCCAGAGGGGGTTTATTGCCCAGACCAGAGGAGTTGTGTTGTCACAGGGAGGTTGCCAGGCAAGGAGAGGAGACTTCAGGATGTTTCTGGCCCCGGCCAAAAACCCTTGTAAAACCACAACATGTTTTTCAAACACCTCAGTTTTTGTATGGTTCAAACACACAAGGTATAAAGTGTTAAGTTATGAGCTTTCGAGAGTCTTATGAGTGGTTTTGCTTCATGAGTAGAGCCCACATTGCAGTTTGCGTTGGTCGCTTTTTGCAAAGAAGTCAAAGTAAAGCCATTACTAAATACACACGGTAATAAACACCTCAGTGCCCAACCTATAGGAAAACAGAGTTATATGTTAAAGTTCTCATCAAACAAGTACAGAAGACTCTGTCAGCCTGTCTTCATCCAAAGTTATTTAGAATTTAAATTGTTAATTTTTTTCA
Source organism: Halichoeres trimaculatus (assembly GCF_033239565.1). Classification (NCBI taxonomy): domain Eukaryota; kingdom Metazoa; phylum Chordata; class Actinopteri; order Labriformes; family Labridae; genus Halichoeres; species Halichoeres trimaculatus. The sequence continues at coordinate 31,431,605 of NW_027437182.1, read as the reverse complement.
TGTTCATTGTTTTTTTTTTCTTAACCAAACTACTGATCTTATGGCTGGACTAACACTGAGAAAGTGTATTTAGTATGCAAGTATGTAGCATAATACTCATAAACAGCTACTCACATTTTAAGGTTTCAGCTAAGTATCATATCTTTTTATTTTATTTGCCTTTTTTAAATACTGATCACACTGACCAACAACCTTCTGTATTCTCTCTGTAAATGGAAAGCAGCTCATTTTACAGAGGGCTATTGTTAAAGAAAATATATACATTTTCAATTCTAGGTTCATTTCCTCTACAGCCCAAGTTTTTTGAGGACAAGAGCTTAGTACAATTTGAGAGAGGGGACATAAGTCCACAGGATTTATTAGAAACATATCAGGGAGAGACACAAAGTTACAAAGCAAAGCAAAAAAGAACAAATGGGCTATGTTTAAAAGGCATGCTAAGGTCAGACAGCATCATCAGATCCTTTTAGGCAAGGCAAGTTTATTTATACAGCACATTTCAGCAAGGCAATTCAAAGTGCTTTACAGAGAAAACATATGACATAAAAAACAATTAAAATTTGATCAAAGGAAGATAAAAAATAACAACATACAAGATAAGATACAACTTAAAAAAAAAAATTAAAAAAGGTTTAAACAGATTTTAAGATATAGGCATAAAAGTCGCGGTGCAGGGTTGCAGAGTTGTGCGATTAAAAAATATATTAAAATGATTTGTTAAAATTTTCTAATAACAGGCAGCTGTAAAAATGTGAGTCTTCAACCTGGATTTAATGGAGCAGAGCGTTTCAGCAGACATGATATTTTCAGGCAGTTTGTTCCAGATATTTGGAGCATAGAAGCTGAATGCTGCCTCTTCATGTTTGGTTCTGACTCTGGCGACTGAAAGAAGACCTGATCTGGATGACCTGAGTGGTCTTGATGGTTCATTTGGGATTAAAATATCATTGATATGTATATGGCCCTAATCCATTCAGGGCTTTGTAAAGCAACAGGAGTATTTTAAAGTATCCCCCGACAAACAGGAAGCCATCGAAAGACCTCAGAACACGACTGATGTGATCCACTACCTTGGTCTTAGTGAGGACTCGATCAGCAGCATTCTGCGTTTTTTAGGGAGACCTGTAAAGACGCTATTGCAGTAATGAAGCCTACTGAAGATAAAAACATGGAGCATTTTTTCCTGGTCCTGCTACATAGACATTATATATTTGTGACACTGACACCTGTTGCTTTCAGTGCCTCAAGTTATACCTCTTAACTTTTTTGTCAGTTTTGTGTGTCACCAGCTCAAATTACAGAGTTAAAACAGAAATAATGTATTTTCAGGTTTCAGTGGTAAATGAATTTCACCAAGTGATGCTTTGACTTCACATTTTTCAGAACATTGTTTTTCTAAATATACGACCTAAGTGCCTTTTGTTGTTTCAGAATGATTGAGGTAACTCAAAAACTCTACCAATAACTCTTGTTTTGATCCAGATTGTGTTTTAAATGGCCCTGTATTTGGCTTTGTTCAGCAATGAGCAGCTTTTGCAGAATTCAGTATCAAGGCAGTAAATGTTACAGAAGGAAAATGCCGTGTGGACCAATATCAACACATCAGTCAGATATTATCAGCAACTTCTCAACGTTGTCTGTATTGTGTCTTCATGAGCGAATGGTACACATCAGCGTCTCTGTGCCTCTTCCGTTTGTGTGTGCGTCCGTCTTCAGGTCAACGAGCAGATGCAGAGTGTGTCGGAGGAGCTGTGTGCGTGCAGGAAGGAGCTGGAGACACAGACCACAGCCCTAAAGAGAGCTACCCATGACAGGGAGGAGCTGGCCAAGGACAAGGCTGCTCTGGATGTCAAGCTAAACTCTTCTGACCGACAGGCCTGTGGACTCACGCAAGAGCTGCTTGCACTTAGGTCTGAGTGTGTTTGTGTATTTGTTTCTGTAATGTGTTTTTGGGGTCTGACCTTTCAAAATATTTTGGACCACTTAAAGATTTAAAGCCAGTCCTCACAGTTTGTTTTCTTCATGACTTGCCGTAAATTGTATCTGTATTTGCTGGTTAAAGGTCAAGGTTGGGGCTTGGTGTGCATCTGTCATGGTCATGGTTTTGTTAAGAGTGTTAAATATCCATCTTAGTCAACAGTCTCTCTAAAAACACCATAAAGACCCAGTGAGCATGCTGATGTGTGTTTTTTTAGAGTCAGACCTTCTGCCAGTGTGTGTTTGAGGCCGTTTTGACTTTCTAAGCAAGTTTTACTTTCTACAGCACAGCCAGTCACATGTAACAGGAGTCTTTTAGTAACATGGTTTTATTTGGAAAATACTCATGATGGATCATTGGATTTTATGATCTTCTACACCTAGCAGTTCAAAGGTCCTATTTTCAGAGCTAAACCACTTACCACTGTGTTCCAGAGCAGAGAAGGAGTCCCTGGAGACAGCGCTGTTTGAGAGCCAGGAGCTGGCCTCGTCTCTGGAGGCCCAACACAGCAGGATGGAGGGGGAGAGGCGCAGCTTACTCCTGGCTAACGAGGCCTTGACGCGTGAGTAGCCCCCTCCCTCAGAGACCCCACTGTCCTCCGTGCCAAGCCCCCTAACCATGAAGTCTTTCCAACAGCCCACCAGAGATCCATATTTCAGCTGTGAGCTCTGCAACAGCTGGGCTGCAGGATCACTGGAGCTGCTTTTTCAGCTGACCAGGGTCCCTACACTCTGTACAAACACACATGGATCGGATAAGTGGTGTTAAGCCAGCTTGTCCACTAAGAAACATGGTTGACTACCCCCTTTAAATGAAACTCAAAATAGATCCCTGAGCGATTCTGTGTGATAGTGTGATGGATTTATGGTAAATCTGTGCAGGTGAAGGTGCTCGTGCACGTGTGGATGCTGAACGTCAGGTGGCACAAGCAGCACAAGAGCAGAGGAAGCTGGAGGAGAAACTGGCCCAGGTGGAGAGGACTGCCCTGCTGACCCTGAGCAGCAGAGAGCAAATTCACAGAGAGCAGCTTGACGCAGAGCAGCGGAAAACAGTAACTTTCATAGTAATGGGATTCACTACATTTTGATCTGGCTCCTTAACTGGATGAGAAAATTGCTGTTGTGGTGGTTAACAGGAACAGCAGCGTGCTGAGCTGACACTTCAGCGAGAGCAGGCGGAGAAGCAGCTGCGAAGACAATGTGAGGAGCTGCGTGTGCGCAGCCAAAAGGAGCTGCAGCAGGTGCAGGAGGAGCAGGCCAGGCTGCAGCAGGACTTCAACCAGAGCCTCCTGCAGGCTGAGAGTGAAAAGCAGCAGGTGTGTTTGGTGCTCTTTAACGTTCTGTTTAGGGTAATTTCTCATTCTGCAGTGGGAAATTTTAAGGATTCCAGAAGGTTTTTTTCAATGTCACATGATCTGAAGTTTCCAGTGTACGTCCTTTAAACTTAGTCTGTATCTTCGTGCAAAATGCTTGTTTTATCGCTTGTACCTGAGGGAATTTTACTATAGCACATGAATTTTTCTCAACCTAAAGTTTTTGTGGGCTCTGAGATACTGTCTGTTGTGGCCAGGCTTTATCCAAGAAGGAGGCAGAGAAGGCCATCCTCACAGAGAAGCTAGCAGCTCTGAAGCAAGACTTGGCCACGGCCAGCATGGAGCATGAGCGGATGCAGAGGGAGGCAGTTAGCAAACAGGAGCAAGATAAGGTAAAAAATGACGAGGCCACAGAGGCTTTGGTGACTGTTCTTAATCCTTGTGTATCACTCAGATCAACTTTTGTAAACCTCTGTGCTACAGGACACGATGGCTGCTCTTCAGTCTGAGCTGCAGGGCCTGCGGACTCAGTTTGAGGAGTCTCTAAACTCCCACGAGAGCACCAAAAAGAGTCTGACTGAGCAGGTCAGAGAGTTAAATCAACAGAGAAAAGACACACAACAAGAGGTGAGAGAACTGACAAATCTCACCTATTTTTATACTCTCCATAAACATTATCTCAATACTTTTTTTCATCAGCTATAGAGTTCAACACCTGAATTCTTGAATGGCAAGTTTTAAGTAGAATTTTTATTTAGCTGAGGTAATATAACAAAAACAAAAAGTGGTCTTATGACTGTGTTATAACTACCGTACTATCATTGCCACGTGGTCAAACCTAAATTTCAAATATCAGTCATTCAAAGAATAAATAAATAATTATACTTTCTTTCCTATAAAGTTTGACATTTTGAACTGAAAGTAATATGAGCTAAGAAATCACTCCATACACAACAATCCCAAATCTGTCTCATGTTAAAACCAGGATAACAATTTCTTTCATACCAAGACTAAAACAACCCTTTTCCTTGACATGTGTGAATTCAGCCGACTTGTCCCTGACTGAATTCCTGCTTATTAAAAAATATCAATATCTCTATGACTGTAAGCTCGTATTGCTGATTATATGTTGTGTCATTGCTGTTGTGCAGCCACCAATCCTTAGCTTGTGCTTTAGCCCCAGTTAACAGCTACTTCCAAAATGATGTAATGCTCTACTACCTGGATGGAAACAAGCACAGATGAAAAATGACTTTTCTGTTGCTGGCCATTTGGTTTGTGTTTTAATCTAGAAGATAAAATTTTGTGTATTCTATGTCTGGTTGGACTGTTTTATAAGCACTCAGCCAGAGCAGTGTTTAATGTTAACATGCTGGGGGCATGTTGATGTTAAATCACAAGGAGGACTGGAGGCTGGTGGTGCTAGCTTTTATTAACATTAGCCACACACTACAAACAAATTTGGCATCATTTACCCGACAAGTTAAAGGTGATTTTTGTATACGTTTGAATACCATGCTTAAAAAATAGGGGTGGGAGAAAAAAATTGAAAATGGAAATGGATTTTTGTTTGACAATATGAAAATCGGGATTCTTTTTTAAAAAATCAGGGTTTTTTTTTCAAATTCAAATTCTTCATTTCAATTTTTGTTTATAAACTGCATTGGGAAAAAGTTACTACTTTTCTCCAGAAAAGACCAAAAAATAGCAAGAAAAGTTAATATCGAAGAATCCCAATTTAAAATTGTAATGGAATTGAACCGTGAGAATAGCATATTGTTTCAGCCCTACCAAAAAATGTGGAACTCTTAAGCTGGGTTGAAATAGATGAATTTATCTCCTCTGAGTATAGAAGCTCTTCAGGTCTGTGCATAAACTGGGATACTCACATATACCAGATCCAGCACTGGTGTCCTTTTTGGGGCATTTTTTAAACCACTCTGATCAGAAAAATACTACTTTTGGAGCATCAATAATTCAAACCGAGAGGCTAATGTCAATCTTCAGTTGGTTTAATTTGCATATAAAAACAGATTATGACATGCTGAACTTATGATGTATGTCACCAGAGGTAGTTTACGCAGCAGGACCTCAGAAATGGATGTGAAATCACGGGCTTGTTTGGATTGGCATTGCCTGGGAGAGCAGGGATATGACCGGAGAGCAGGGGAGGGTTAGCACCAATTAGTACCAGTGTGAGGGAGAGCCATTTACCATTGGCTGCTGTTGACATTGGCGGAAGCCACGGAGCTTAACTAGCATCAGTGTGCCATCAGGTGTGCTGAGCCAAATCCTACAAGCAGAGCTGATGTCCACTCTGAAGATTCATGCTCTGCACTGGCTCTCTGTGTCTTTACCCTGTCAAGTTCACCGGAGGAAAATTTAGTTCCACTGACCTTAATATAAACATAAAAGCACAATTAGAGACTATAATTTCTGGCCAGTGACAAACCTCCCCGAGCCAAACGAGAGCCGTAAATCTCATCTCTTGGGGTTGCTTGAGGTCAGAATTCCAGGCACAGGGTCGCTGGGCGTTTTAGCGAAACAACAAGCTCACAGTCACCTCATTAAGATGTAACTGCAGAGTAGTACGGGCCTCACCATGCCTTGATTTAAAAGCTTGGTTTCCCTGGAAAGGGGGATTGTTTATCTGTGTGGGACTTATTGGTTTCCATAAAAAAGTAGAAATGAGGATCATCCTGTCTCCCTCTGTCTCCTTAGTCTTGTCAGAGTATAGTGAATGAGGTTGTGTGGAGCCAGAGCAGAAGACTTTTGAGGTTTGGAGAGCCCTCCCTATCATATATCAAGTCAAGCTTCAGCGACGCTGTCATATTTGGCCGCTACCCCTGCTCGTTTCCCTGTTTGATTATTTTTTTACTTATCCCATCCCAGGATTCTCATGTCAGCCTGTGACAAAGGAGGAGTGAGAGTGTGTGACAGAGAGTGAGAGCGCATTAAAAAGGACGAAAGCAAAGCAGGGGGGTGGAAGAGCAAGAAGAGGGAGGGAGGGGGATACGGTCCCTGGTACCATAATATGAAATCAAAGTTTGAGTTAACCCCTTGTGTAAATAAGCCAGTGGGGGAGTGTTTATTTTCTCCCTTGCAGCAGTGAAAGGCTGGCTCCGCTGGGACTCCAGGTCCCCGTCTCTCATCCATATAATGCAACACTGCTGCCCTCATATTCTCAGCCCGTCTCCTCCAACACCCCCTGAAAAATCAGATAAAATAAAGTATAATTGGCCAGATCAGCACTGGCTTGTTTTTTCTCACATTAGAGTTTATGAGAAAGAACCATCTTGTGTGGCCTTTGAACACAACACTCCTCCTCATTCTGCTCCTCATCCTCCTCTCTCCAACCCTCCTCTCTGGATACGTCCTGGGGGGGCAGGAGCTGCTGTTTATCAAGTTGCTCTCTGTGGATTCTTTACACTTTTGAGCCGCAGTAAGGAGATGGGGAGAGACAGCACCTGGCTTTACGCCCAAACGGCTCTTATCCATGCCCAGATAAGCTCTGTCCTCCCTGCGGTACACAACACGTTACCATAAAACTGAATATAGGTCATACAGTATCTTAAGAATGCACATACAGCACTTAACATAGGAGAAGCTGAGGTTTAGCTTTCAAACAGTGATGCTAAAATGAATCTGATAAGAAACCAGACTCAAAGTATGCTGTAAGATTTTCTAATTTAATCATTTCATACAAAACGCGCTTTAGCTTTTCAGCTCCTGTACGTAAAGAAAATTTAAGACTTCTATTTCATGTGATCTTGAAACTTTTGTATATTTTTCTGTTAATAATCCTTGAGTTAAACAAGGTTATCATTGTCTAAATGGTCATTTCTGAATGCTAATTCTCAGTATCGGTGGTCAGGTCAGATTTTCCTCAGAATCTGAGTTCATTTTTAACACATAGACCGAGAGTCCCTTTGATGACACTATGCCATTTGGCAAAGTTTAGCCCTTGGATATATTTTGTAGTAATGTTGGACTCTGGAGCTGGACTGTTCAAAAGAAAAAGGAGGTCAGAGCAGAAGAAACTAAACAGGAGAGTGACAAGGCATGGGCTAAAACCAAGCCACAACCTCCCGTCTAAGAATATGAGACAATGCTGAAGTGCTAAACTATGCTGTTTCTCAAGTGTCCTCTTGAGGCTGGCTCTGGAAGAACAGGAAGTCACATACACACCAAGCCAAAAAAAAGCTGGTTTCAGATCAGGATTAACATATTTACAGCCTGGTTCAAAAAATATCTCCTGTCTGAGTCGCTAATTTTGCTATCGGCACACACTGTACGGTATGGGGGTGAATTGTTTTCCAACTCCACGGTTCAGAGGATTTCAAGATCGTGAGCTCGCCCGATCAGAGGCACATTTCGGGTCATGTGACTGACAGGCGCCCTAAAGCTGGACACAAAGCCCTTGCCACTACCGATATGGCAGCTATAGCCGAAGTGTGTCATTTTCCGTTTCATAAACAGACGGGTGACGTTGGGAAGATGATGTCCATGTTTTATATAGTCTATGGTTAAAACGCGGGTTATTCTGTTTGTGTTAATGTTTATTCCAACCCACAGTCAGCAGTCATTCTGCAGTGGTCTGTTCAAACTTGAGAGTCTATCAATAAAATGACGAGTGAGGTTACGTTGGCTCTGCTTGGTGAGGTTGGAGCTGGTAGATGAGCTCTGGTTGGACATAATCAGGATTCACTAACGTTACATGTTACAGACACGTCCCAGAGCACCGGGCTGTGAGTAACTCTAAATAGATGGTCTGCTCACCTTCTGGACACTAAACTACAAACTGAGTTTATGAAGTTTGATTTTTAAAGAATAATTCTATGTAACTACAAATACATTAACTTGTTGCTTGCATTTTGGGAAAAGTTGTCTTGAAAAAAGAAAAGTAGAGTTGATAAGGAGATCTGCTCCCCAAAAAAATATGCATGCCTTGGCAAGAGTCACTTCTTACAACAGTGGGTGATGGTGCTCATAGGAAACTGTGTCTTTATCCCAGGAAAGATTCTAGTCAAATATGTCACTGAAATCAAGCGCAAAAAATGTATGTGAACATCCGTTGACAATCGTGGGAAAAAAGCTTCTATGTCATTTTTTGAAATGTATTCTATGTTATTTAGTTATTAATACATTATACTGAAAAAAAGAGCTCCTTTTGTGTCATCATTTGATTTTGTGGCTCTGTAGTTGGAGGGCCTTCGAAGGCAGCTGCAGGAGGCAGAGGACGCACTCATTAAAGTGAAAGCCGAGCTGATCGAAGCTCACAGAGAGCTCCAGGAGTGTGCACAGCAGCGGGACAAGCAGCGAAAAGAGGCCCTGGACATGAGACGGCTCCTGGGAGATGAGACCAGAGAGAAGGATGCAATCCAAGCTTCCAACCAGGAGCTGAGAGTTTTTATCAAAAGAGCTGAGAGTGACAACAGCAGGTACAGCTGTCAAACACATTCCTTGTTGTAACCATTAAAGGGTGTGATGTTTTTGGTAAGCTTATCTTTAAATATACCTTTTCTAGCTTGAGGCGAGCTGTGGAGGAGAAGGAACAGAAGGTAGTTGTCTTAGAGGAATGTAAAACCTCAATGCAACAGGAAGCAGCCAGTCTACGTAGCAGCATGAGAGAGGTGGAGAGGTCCCGCCTGCAGGCCCGCAGAGAGCTGCAGGAGCTGCGCAGACAGGTAAAAAGATCATTGGGTTTACTGCTTTCCAAGTGATTTACTTCAGATAAAGGATCAGCTTCAGGTAGTGAGTGCTGTGTTAAAACGAGCAGGTTAAAGTCCTGGAAGGAGAGAACGGCCGGCAGAAACAGGAGCTGCGAGAGCTGCAGGCCCGGGTGTGTCAGGAGGAGCAGAAGGAGGAGGAGGCACGGTGCGAGGCTTTCACGCTTAAGCAGAGGGTGCTGGAGTGCGAGGCTGGCAGAGACGCAGCGCTGAATGAGGTAGGAGGTCTCCAGGAAGTAGTTTGTTAAAAACATGTGAGAGCAAACATTCCACACTTGAAGAATACCTTTCAGACCCACAGAGAGACCCAGGGGCTGAACCATGACACATCACATACTCTGCTGTATCAGAGTTTCATTGTCATCAGCTAAGATCATCATTCACAAAGGCTGGAAGTGTTGTCAAGAAAATAGATGGCATATAACTTTTTCTGCTTCCAAGATCATTAAAGACACTTTGGGAGAAACCCACAATTTTTTTATTCAAACTAAATATCACAAATATCTTTGAGAAATGGAACTTGACTGCTGTACGGGAAGGCTGATATTCAAGATGTTTCTGATGGTGTTGGTAAATAAAACCTGAATTTGGGATCATGCAAAGCTGAAAGGTGCTCTGTTGGATTGAGATCTGGGGACTGTGGAGGACATTTGAGTACAGGGAACTCATTGTCATGTTGAAGAAACCAGTCTGAGATGATTCCAGCTTTATGACATGGAGCGTTATCCTGCTGGAAGTAGCCATCAGAAGATGGGTACACTGTGCTCATAAAGGGATGGACATGGTCAGCAACAATACTCAGGGAGGCTGTGGACTTTAAACCAGGCTCAGTTGGTACTAAGGGACCCAAAGTGAGCCAAGAAAATATCCCCCACACCATTACACCACCAGCAGCAGCCTGAACCGTTGATACAAGGCAGGATGGATCCATGCTTTCATGTTGTTGATGCCAAATTCTGACCCTACCATCTGAATGTGGAGCAGAAATCCAGACTCATCAGACCAGGCAACGTTTTTCCAATCTTCTATTGTCCAGTTTTGGTGTTGCTGTGTGAATTGTAGCCTCAGTTTCCTGTTCTTAGCTGACAGGAGGGTCACCCGGTGTGGTCTTCTGCTGTTGTAGCCCATCTGCCTCAAGGTTGGACGTGTTGTGTGTTCAGAGATGCTCTTCTGCAGACCTCGGTTGTAACCAGTGGTTATTTGAGTCACTGTTGTCTTTCTATCAGCTCCAACCAGTCTGTCCATTCTCCTCTGACCTCTGGCATCAACAAGGCATTTTGACCCACAGAACTGCTGCTCTCTGGATATTTTCTCTTTTTGGGACCATTCTCTGTAAACACTAGAGATGGTTGTGGGTTAAAATCCCAGTAGATCAGCAGTTTCTGAAATACTCAGACAACAACCATGCCACGTTCAAAGTACCTTAAATCACATTTCTTCTCCATCCTGATGCTCAGCAGGTCGTCTCCACCATGTCCACAAGACCAAGTGTATTGAACTGCTGTCACTTATTAAGAACTTAAGTTGCAATGCAGAAATTCAACATCAATGTATTTTCAAAGCATATTGTTTGGTTTTGTGTCTCACCTGTGGGTGTGAGGTGTTTAAACTGATGGCTCAGTCTAGAACTTTTTTCTGAACCCCTACCAGAGAATTTGTCAAGCTTTAACTCCTAAAACATATGAAAAGTCTTGTTCTTTTCAGTTTAGTTTTGTTGCTGGATGTTTCTCATCACATTGTTCTTTTCTCTTGCTGTTTTTATTACAGGAGCTGGATCTGAGTTCAGCCTATTGACCCTACCCTTTTTGTTATTTGAGCAGCACACATGAGATCTGAGGTTTGTCCCGTGACTCTGTTCTTTGTGTGTGCGTAGGTTGCAGCTCTGCAGCGTCGCGTGGTGGAACTGGAGAAACTAGAGCATCAGAACCAAGATCTGCAGCAGGAAAGAGAGGCTTATCAGCAGCAGTGTGAGCAGAGTCACAGGGAGACCACCGCCCAGCTGGAGGAAGCACTGGAGAACGCCCAGATCCAGGTGAGGGAACTCTCTGTTCAGGCTGGCCTCGCTGAAAGGAAGATCCAGAGCCTGGAGGAGCAGCTGAGCCTGGGTGGCGCCAAGTGTAGGGAGCTGGAGCTCAAGTTGTCAGGTCTATACTCAACTCTGCAGCGCACAGTTTGCACCAGCCGTACAAGCTTTTTAGGTACACATGCTTCCCGTAAAAGGTCTCCCTCTCCATGGAGAAAACACCTGCGAGCCAAAGGTACACTCATGCATTTTCAGAGTTATGACGCTTTCATTTCCTAAGAGCTGCATTAATCAAAGTGTTCTCTGGTTAGGGGGCGGTGCTGTGGCAGACAGATCTGTGGCGTCTCTACCTGGTGACGAAGATGAAGAGATGGATTTGGAGTCAGTGCACAGAGCTCTGCGGGAATTTCATCAGGAACTCAGGGATACACAGAGAGAAAGAGTACGTTCAGACTACCAAACAACAGAAGAAAAGGTGGTATCACTTTACCTTAGAGGTCCACAAATTTCATCACACTTAGGTAATAATTAGACAAAGTTTTTTATTATGTCTTTGAAATTAGCTCATAACTTCATTAAAATAATGTCCAATTTTTTGTTGCAAGTAACAACTGGTTGGTTGCTATTTTTTACAGTCTCTTTGAAATTTGCTCAAAATTAAAGGTAAGAAAGTGACGATTAGCAAATAATTTATTTGAAATTAAAACCCAACCCACCACAAAATGTTTTTAGAAGTATCCCAATGTTTCTGCTGTTTCCAGAGAAGCAGGTGATAAATAGCTGCTTAGTTCTTGAACAAGTTCTTGAAGTTAGGTTCATTGTTTCCTCTGATAATTACCTTTGAAATGTTCAGTGAATAATTCAATTCCCCAATAAGCAGTTGATAGTTAGCTATTTGTTATTAAATTTCACCAAGTTCTTTAGTACCCAGTTTGTTGATATGCAGAATTGAGATCACATGTAAAATGATAAACCTTTATGATTAGGTCTATAATGTTTTACATGAGACAACTGAAGGCTTCAGATGTGATATTCACCAAGAGTGGGGTTGTAAATTGGCCTTACCTGATTGTAATAGACGCTGTGAGTACAGGCGCACTGCAAAACAGAATCTGGACAGAAGTTATATGATATTTTTTCCAAATTCTCTGGAAATTTCAAAGAAATAAGAAAAAACTTTGTCCAATTATTACCTAAGTGCGATGAAATTTGCAGAGCTATAAAGTAAAGTGTTACCGAAAAGGTCAAGAAGGCAAACCATCAGATCGCAGTGAATTTAAGTTTATACTGCTGTTCAGATGACTGTTCTTATCAGCCAAACAATAACAGTCATCATAGGCTGGTCGAAATGCTTGAAGCCTCAAAATTTAAACACAAAAAGAGTAAAAATGTCATACAATCAATAACACATTTTGTGCCAAAAAAGCTAAAACAGTTCTCAAATAATGAGGTTAAACATTCAGAAACTAACTCAGATTGAAATACGCTCAGGCTCAGAGAAAACTTTGCAGTTCAATAAAATATCTTAATAATAAGAAGAATATTTTTTATCAATTCCAGTTTTATGAGGGACTCTTTCCTCTTGGTTAAAGCTTTTTTTATGACCAGCTATTAAAATCAAGCTCAGAGCTAATTGTTGATCTTTTCCAGTCACAGTCTGAGATATCTCCTGGTGTTTATTGGTAAGCAGTATTTTTTGGAACTATTAAAACTCATAAACATGTCTTCCCTCTTCAGGATGAAGCCAAGGCTCAGATAGTGAGTCTAAGTCAGCGGGTGACTGAGCTCCAAGCCAGCCAAGATATATCAGCCACCCAGCTGGTACAGCTGCAGACGTCTCTGAAGCAGTCAGAGCAGGGTAAGAAAACCAGCTCATCCCTCAGACACAGAGAGAACGAGGGTTATTCTTTCTGTTGTCTGTTTGAGGATATGATTTATATCCTTCCAGGGATAAAGGAGATGGCACAGCAGCTCCATGAAGCACACACCTCCCTGTCCATGCGTGAAGAAGCTGTGTGTCGTACCAAGGAGGAAAAGAGGAAAGTTGAGGAGGAAGTAACACAACTGAGGATAAGTCTGCAAGCTGCTGAGGCTGAGTCCAGGGCGCTGCAGGTGAGTAAAACATGAAAATGCATATTGAATTTTCACATCATGCTGCATCTTTTGAGACAGCACCTCTTCTTGTTCCTCCACAGGATAAGTTGGAGTTCCTACAGGCTTCAGAATCTCGTGCAAATGAAGAACGATCAAAGCTAAAGGAGTCTCTAGAAGCAGCAGAGTGCAGGGTGGGGAAGCTGGAGCTATCCAATCGAACCCTTGAGGGTGAGCTGCAGAGGGCTCAGCTGAGGGTGGCAGAGCTGGATGCGGAGGCCGAGGCGCTGCAGGATAGACTGACGGAGCTGAGGAGGAAGCTGGGTGAGACTGAGGACAGGTGTGCAGCACTGAGGGTCAATGAGGAGAGGTTGGGCACATCGCTGGCTCGAGCTGAGCAGCACGAGAGCCAGCTGAGAGACCAGATCCAGAAGCTGTCGAGCGCTCTCAGTGACAGCAAGAGCAGCGGTGGAGCCCTGCAGGAGCAGATCACACAGCTGCAGAGGGCTCTGACTGCCAGCGAGCAGGACCGAAGGATGCTGCAGGTACACAATATGTATCATTTCATGCAAACAACACATGTGGTAGGGCTAAAGCTTCAGGCAGAAATTTAGCCTTAGAAAAACATTACCCTCACTCTGAAACTAACCATGGACACGGTTCATTTTTCATCCGTAAGCTTTCCCTCTTTCAAAATAAAGAAGTTTGATTGAAACTTCAAAATGAGATGAATAGCCACACTCTCAGTGCCCGTGCTTTGATTTAGCAGGCTGCAAGCAACATTCACAGTTCCAGGCCGAGCGTTTTCTATTTACATTTGCTGCTGTGGTTTTCCTGAAGGACCTCAAAGACTGAGCAATAAAATTCTCGGGCAAGCTCATTAATTCTCCGAGAGCTACTCCGGAGAGCTTTCCGGTCTTAGTTTGGGACTGCACTTAAAGGATACAGAGTAAACAAAAATATAACAAGCTCGGTATAAATCTCCTGATTTTCTTAAAAGCTGTCAGGTCATTGCTGTAAAAAGTGAGACTTCTCAACTTTTGCCTGCACCGTTCAGGGTGTGTCGAGAACGGTGAGAAATGAAAGAAAAAAAGAGGTGAGACGTATCAGGCCAGCCGAAGTGGAAAAATGTGTTTTAACAGAGCTGAGTTGTTCCCTGCCAAGTCTATATGACCATGTATGTGACCACAGGAACGCCTGGATAAAACACGGGATGCCCTCTCTGACAGTAAGAAGCTGAGCCACAAACTAACGGAGCAGAACCAGAACCTCCAAAGAGCCACAGAGGATGTCGAGCTTAAACTGTGTGAGCTGGAGAAACATAACAGGACACTAAAGGAGGTGAGTCATCATGAGTTTAAAGTGCAGATCAAGGTTAAGGCTTGGCCGTCTTTTAAACATACCTGTCTGACTGTGACCCAGAGTGTGAGACAGCAGCAGGAGGCCGAGCTGCAGGCCCAGATGAGCTGCCAGCAGCTGGAGCAAGAGAGGGAGGAACTTCAGGACAGAGTCACCACCCTACAGAAATCTCTACACAAGCTTCAGAGCGAGAGAGCAGAGATGGAGAGGGTGCTGGCACGACTCGGGAAAGACAAGTCTGCGCTCAGAAAGACGCTGGAGAAGGTCAACATTCAAACAACAGGCCTGTTTCATTTGAAAGTGAAATGACAAGATTTATACCACCTTCATGTCAGACTGCATGGATATGACCGCTGTGCTTCTTTATTTGGTATATAACGCCAAAGGCCCTGTGAGTTTATCGTGATCTTGAATTAGTCTCACTTTTACATATTTGCCTGTTCATAACCCATAACTTAAAATGAGATTATCAGCACCAAAATTGGTTATCTCTAAATTCTGTTTCTCAGTATCTATTGACGGCCCGACCATTTTATTTACCTGAAGTAAAGAACTAATTATCTAAATTCCTTTTGACAACACTGTGCTGGCAGGCAAAGTTTAGGAGTGAACGTGAAGTGGCCAAGTAAGAAGCAAGATCTGATTGGTGGTCACTGGAGCTGGACTGTTGGATAGAAAAGGAGGTCAGAGCAGAAGAAAGCTTAACAGGAGAGTGATAGAGCACGAGCTAAAACATGGGTTAAACTGTTTATGATAATGTTCATTCAAACCCACAGTCAGCAGTTATTCTGCAGTGGTCTGTTCAAACTTGAGAGTCTATCAATAAAATGAAGAGTGAGGTTACGTTAGCTCTGATTGGTGAGGTTGGAGTTGGTAGATGAGCTCTGGTAGGACAGAACCAGGATTCACTAACATTACAGACACGTCTCAGAGCACCGGGCTGTGAGGAACAATAAACAGATAGTCTGCTCACCTTCTGGACACTAAACTACTAACTGAGTTTACAAAGTTTGATTGTTGTCATGTTTCAGAGTTAAAAAGAAGATTTGCTCTCCATTCCTTTACTTCAAACAAAACGCATGCCTTGGCTTAGTGAGAGTCACATCTTTACGACATTTGGTGATGGTACTCATGGAAAACAGAGTCTTTATCAACCCCTAGAAAAACTCTATCAATTTCTGCCCACTGTGTCATTCCGAGCAATGGATGCATTTTCCTCACAGAACCTTTAACAAAGAAAATTTCACATGAGCATATACTCAGCTTTAAAACGTGATTCATATTATGCTGCAGAGTTATAAACCTTGACCTTGGAGTACTCTCAGATCGACAAACTACGTGTTAACACTATGCCTCAATACATTCAAGCATTCATCTCTGCAGCATAGGTCCTTTAAAAAAGTTTTCATATCAATGCAGATCTGAAAAACAAAGCTACCAAAAGTTATCTTCGAGTACGACTTGTACGGGTCTTATATATTAATGGTAAATGTTCTGACCTGTGTCTAACGTGTTTATAAGTTAGAGGACAATAAAGCATTATGAAATTATACTCCAGGCCGGTTTATACATTTCTGTTTTTAAAACAGTATGTAAGCAAAAGTAAGATATAATAAATGCACAAAATAAAATTTTCCTAAGTTATGTTTTATAGATTGAGCTTCTCTGATACAGCAACAATAAGCAGCCTTGTTATGTCAAAAGTTAAAAAAAATGACCTCACCCCCCTGCCTTTGTTGTACCCCAGAACATGAAACCTCCTTTGGTCAAGAAACCTGAAAAGCTTTGGTGTTGAATATGAAGTAAAAAGGTTTGAAACACACGAGAGGGCCAAACCACAAATGGCTTTAAAATATGTAATTAAAATCATCTTAAAGTCGGCTCTAAAACTGCTGGAAGCCCATGTTCGTATAGAGGCCAGGGCTGAAGTAATATGTGTTTAGAGCTGCTCAGAAGACTTGCTGCCACATTCTGGACCGAGAGCAGACTTGCAGTTTCCCAAGAATTGAGGCACATCAGTCACTGTAAGAGGAGACAAAGACTCATTTTCTATCATTTTGTGATGTTGTCTGTCTCATTTTCCTTGTTGTAAAATGTTTTCATGTACTTTGTCACATTGTTCATGAAACCTTGGAGAGATGGAAACATGGACTGTGAGACCTACGAAGCTCTGTGCTCTGCTCCTGCTACACGCATTACAGGCAGGCACATGAGTGCAGAACAATCATGGTAAAGTCGTTCACATTATGTCACCCTCGTGTTGTTGTCAGGTGGAGATGGAGAAGCTGAGGAGGGAGGAGGAGGCTGTGGCAGCAGCCAGAGAGAGGGAGCAGTTTGGACAGAGGATCCGAGGTCTGGAGCAGCATCTGGCCGTAAAACAGGAGGAGGTGCAGACGGTGCAGGTTAGAGGCTTCTGGGGACACAGTGAGGGGACGGGCAGGGGGGTGGATCAGACCTTTACAAATAAAACATGGAAACAAAAAGTTTGTGTTGACCATCACTACTTACTCACTTACAAAATGAGTCCAACAGAACAACCAAGTGTTGTTTTTCAAACCAGTCTATTTGAGAGGATGAATGAATTCACTGTTATGCGTGCCAGCTGTACACATATGAGCTTCAAAATCACATCCACTATCTGCAAAAAGCTTCACATCATGGTTTAGAGTTGTTTTGCAGATTCAGATCTGGAACTTCAAGGTTAAACTATTTTTTATGTCTTGAATCAGACATAACTAAACGATCCAGTATGATGGGGATAGTATAAAATCTGTGTGATGAAGATGATGGTGATGGTTTTGCAGAACCAGCCAATACTGGAGCATAAATTTTTAATGTGAACAGCTGATGTTTAAACTGAATACCTCAGAGATTTGTTTGTTCACTGCCAGAGTAGTCTAACAAGAACTGAATGATGACTACTCTGTAGAGTTTTTGCATGAATTTTGACGAGGAAGCAGTTTGATAATCAGTCTGAGGACTTTTCCTTTTAACCAACATAAATAAAGTAGCTTTAGATCGCCAGCACCAACAAAGACATCCACAACTTTTACAGTAGAGTTTTAATTTAACACAGCCTTACATCAATAAATGTACAAACTTTAAAACAATATTTCTCAGAATTTACAGATTTTCTTCAGCAAAAATGTGCAAAAGCTTGGATAAAAGCACTGCTTGAATCACATTTAACCAAAAGCAGCAGCAGGCGTTATGACTCTGAAAGTTAAACTGTGACCCTTACAATGAAAGTCTGGCACACCAAAATACATTTTTTAAAGTTTGAAACTCACTGATGAAGGTGAACCACAGGTCATGATCCCAGTTTCCTCAGGCTCAGAGAGCCTCAGAGTCCCACCACTGTTTAAAGACTGACTGTGAAGAGTACAGTGTCTCTTTTTAAACTCATGTGGACTGTCTCCAGGCACAAATCTCCCAGCTGGAGCACTCACATGCACAGCGCCTCCTTGAGGTGACAGCCCGCCATCACCAGGAGCTGGATTTGGGGACAGAGCGTCTGAGAGAGGGTCAGCTCCAAGCAGAGCAGGCTCTGGAGAGCAGAGAGAAGGCTCATCGGCAGAGGGTCAAAGGCCTGGAGGAACAGGTATTTCCTTTTTTGACTGAAATGACTTAAAATATGTTTGTGCAGATCCTCATCCATACATCAGTCTGTTTGTTCACCTCCTCCTGAATCACTCTGTTTGTTTGTTTTTGGAAGCTGCTAACGCTTCAAGCGCAGCTAGAGCAGGAGACGAGCCGACGACGGGCCTACTTCAATCAGATGCTCCAGCCTGGTGTTTAGAGGCGGGACCCTGCAGTGAAGTATGTAGCACCTCTGGCTGCTTCATTCACTGCTCGTCTGGCAGCTTCCCAACAACATTAAGTTACAAGCTACGTCCACACAAACACACTCCCGAGGCGTCTGCTCCCACCCGTGCACATGTGCACACCGGATTAAATTAATCTTCGGAAAAACTCAACAACAACAACAAACAATGAGTGTTTTGTGTATAAGTAGACTGGATGTGCCAAATTGTTTTAAGGATTTCCTCTGGCTGTCTAAGTCTGTGTATGCTGCGTCAGTTTTTTAGGAAACTGTGATGAAATGTTTCCTTGGTTGGTGCTTTATTACGGTCTTATGATCCTCGTTTGTCACACTAATCATTTCCAATATTTTCTCATAATTATTGTTTATGTGATCTAATGAGAGTATCTATCCAAATATTTATGATAATTGTTTGCAGATTTTCTTTGTGATGGGATTTTTTAGCATTTCAAGCTGTCATAAAAAAAGATTCACAATGTAATAAATAAAGCACATCATGTAGTGTTTTCGATTCATCAAAAGCTGTGATTGTTTTTAATAAATGGGGTGTATCAGAGCGCTTTTATTGGATTTTATTTGACAAATTTCATCATTATTGATGTTTCCTCTGGTAGGACAGCTCTGGTTGTGATGAACAAGTCCTCTGTGATTTTGGAAAGACAGCACAGCCCTGTCACGGCATGCAAGCCGGGGTTTGGTTCGCACCGTTAAAGCCTTTGAGGATTTAGAGTTGTGGGTGAGAGAATGACCTTCGCTCTTTCTGCGGTGTTTTCCTGCAGAGATGGTTGCAGACTCCACGAGGTCTGTGGGGACAGAGGATTGCTCCAGTTCACACATCCTCTCTTTTTTGCTTTGCGGCTCATAAAAACCACTAATATGTTGTTTCCTCTATGTGTTTGTGTCACTCCCTGCATGTCCGTGCTTACTGTAAGTGTTGTCACGCTGACAACAGTGCACATGCTTCTCTCTGTGTAGCCTTGCATGCCTCTGTAACTGTACATAGCCGGAGTCTCACTGAAAAGAGAAAATCTTGTCAGTTTCTTTAAAGCAGCCCTTTGATTATCATAGATCCGCCCAGTGGTTATCCAGTTACCGGCCTCTTTACAGCTATTGGCTGAGAGCAGCTAATTATGCAAGGTAGTGAATCCCTGTGGGGGAGGTGGGGCTAAAACTGAAAGAACTCCTTTGGCAGGCAGAATAGAGCTTTTATTGAGGATATTTCTAAGCTGACCATCAGGGACCAAGTCGCTGGATTGTAAAAAAAAAAAAATCTCAGCTGAATCACGCTGCTCCCTCTCTTTCATTCCTTCCCTTGTTTCATTGCAGTGAGACAGAGAGTAGCTCTCATGCAGTACCCAGCAGCAAGCAGAATGCAAGGAATCTACAGTATTCCCCTGTCTCACACAAGAAGCCCAGTTCACTCCTGAAGGACAAGAGAGTGAGGAGGGAAAGAGGCAGAGCCAGAGAGCAGTCAGGGGAGGATTCACACTGCTGTGGTTGAGAGGAGGAACGTACGGTCTTGTCCTGTTCTGCTCTGCTCTTGTTGCCTCAGGTGTGTGTGCACCTCCCTCCCCATCCGCGGTGCCTGCTGTCAGCTCCATCCCTGGCTGGCTGAGGCCATGGTGTTGGTGCTGCGAGCCCTGCTGCCCTGCTTCTGCACCCTGCTCTCCCTGGACCTGCTGCCTGGGGTGGAACCTGCTGTGCCCCTGAAGGACTTCTACCCCTTTGGACAGGACGAGGGGGACTCCCAGACCATCGCTCAGGACGACGGAGGCTCCAGGCTGGTGGAGATCTCTGTTGCTTTCCCCTTCTTTGGTGACAGGCACACAGGACTCTATGTGAGTACAGAGCAGAGATTTTTTTTTCACTGATGTGTGTGTGTGTTTATGTCTCTGTATGTCAGCGTGTATGTGTGTGCATGCACTTGGCAGTTGGCAATTGAAGCTGACATGGTGTGGATTGTATAAGAGCCTGAGGGAGATGAAATTTGGCTGGTTTCCAGAAACTACATTGAAGTGCCTTGTGAGGGTTTGTATATGTTTATGTGCACTCACAGGCTCTGGTGTGCAGCCTCATTTGTAGAATATCGTGTTTTCCCCTACGGGTGGAATTATAATCCTGTATGACATTTTCTTCACTTTACATCTGCCCTCCGTGCACTCTGTGGGGCTCTCCAGTGCAGGAGAGAAACTATTAGCAGCACAGTCAAAAGCCTTGTTCTGATAAGTCCACAATAAGCTGTTAAAGGAAATGACAGTTTGTGTTCTTACTGCTGCCGCAGAGCATCTGTAAGCGGTTCTTTCTTAGAGCGTGTGAGAGGAAATATCCTGAGCGCAGAAAGAGAGAAAAGTGCTCGTGGGAGGAAGCAGAGGGGTTTGACGAGGGTTTTCGCACAGCGCAGTGAAACACACTTTGATCTGCCTTTGTCATGTATTGGGTTCCGTTCCAGCGCATGGAAAGGCAGAACTCCCTTAAATCAACACCACCTGTTGTGGTTATGCATCCGCATTCGCTCTCCCCGAATCACCCCCCTCCCCCTCCTCCTCCTCCTCCCCCCTCGCTCCGAGCCTCGCCTTCCTCCTCCTTGTTCAAGCTGGGGCAGGGCAGGGGAGGCTGAGGAACCATGGCAACAATGGGCAAGGTCAAAGGTCGGCTTTCTAATATAAGCATCTGCACTGAGCAGATGAGGTCAGTCAGACATTTGAAAACTCTTTTGCATCCACGCACAGCGCATAGTATCACTGACACAGCTTTTTTTAAAGAGCAGTGTGTCTGGATGAAGATTTCAAACCCTCTTAAACTTACAAATAGAGTTACTCTGTGATGTTAATACACTTTATTTACACACCTTCCAAGTTAAAGTGCTTTAAGTTTTAAAAATATGCACAACATAGAATGAAACAAAGTTAAAGCCAAAGAAAAAATACACATCATACAAACTCCAGTTCACTGGAGTTCAGGGCTTCATGCACTGTTTTCTAAACTCTGGGAGTCATCAGTTTGTGGGTCAGTTTAGACTTCTAGAGTCATGTATTTAAGGAATTTGGGTTGTAGAGTGTGCATTAGGTAGGATAAGATAGAGATTTATACATCGATGATATTTCAGAATCAAGTCTTAAAGCCACAGGTAGCCAGCGTTCAGAGGACTGGCTCCTCACACATGTGTAATGAATTCCAGCGCATTACTTCTGCTGTATTACTACTGAAACACAATAGTCAAATTAGACAAGATTAGACAAGCTACAGGTTGCTCGCCGTGTTGATCCGAGGCTTAATTATCATCTGTTAGAGATAAAATCTGAGCACTCCTCCTTCTGCTGTGATGTGATACCTTGTTGCTCGCTCTGTATCTCATTGAACTGTTGCTCTGCACTCACGCGAGGGGAGCATAACACATTATGACAGACACTTTAAATTACAGTCACGCTCATATTAAACGCCTCACCTGAATCCATTACACATGTGCTGTAAAGTGTGTGGGCCACATGGTGATCTTTGCCACCACAGAGCTGCTATGAGCCGTTAGTGTTTAAGTGAGCACTAAGAGCAATGATTTCATGAATACTTTCTGCCATTCCTCAAAGCTTGGGATTCACGGAGGCTGGATAAATAAATAATCTTTTCATCCTTACTGATAACGTTTAGCTCTTCACTTTAGAGCTATGAGTCTGGCAAACCACAATCTCCATCATAGTTTCTTTATAAAATTTGGACTTGGTTTCCCAGGACCAGGGCTTTAGAATGAGAAGTATTCTGGTTTATATTCATAGTATGTTTGTAGCATATGTAGCATTGACCAACATCTATCTGCAGAGTTTGGCATACAGAGGAAAACAATCTGTATGGAGAGCAAAAGCAGGCAAACCATGGACGTGTATTTGGATTTTCATCCATTTGTTTCTCTGGCTTTTTTGAAGCTTAGCAGCAGTGGTCATCATGTTAAAAATGCTGACTCAGCCTAAAGCCTGATTTATACTTAACGCCATACTGTGAGCATGATATGTAAATATGCAGTGCCTGCCTGAAACACAAGAGGGCAGTCTAGTTCATGTGATTTTCAGATTGCCTATTTCTGATCCCGCTATCTTTTCTGCTTGCTTTGCCACAGTAATTTTGAGCGTATCATGATTAATGTAAACATGTAATTCAGAAGCTAATATAACAAAGGCTGGAGACATCAGATGAAAAAACAATGTACAGTAGATGTGCTGCAATTCAACCAGTGTTGTATATTTCAGCCCTTAGTTCCATTTTGGAGAAGGGTGCATATCAGGTGATGTGCGAAATCTTCTACGCTGAAAAAGGGCTAAGAAGACCTGCATTGTAGAGTGTGCCATCACTTGACGCAAAACTACAAACCTGGCCATGCCTCTAACTGATAGAAAACCCTTAGCATCACCGGTGGCCAGTAGGTGCCAGACGATTCGCAAAAGCAACAACACAACAGTAACACAGCCACAATGGAAGTTAGGAGGTCAGTTATCGCAAAGGACAAGGAAAAGTTGTGAAAATAAGGAAGTGATTGTTTTCTGTTTTAACTTCAGTTATGAGAAATATAGCTATGATAGTAACACTAGAACATGGCTGATGTATAAAGCTTAATATAAGGTGACACGTTACTGGTGAAAACAGAAATATAAGTACTATGAAGGGCATCACAAGAGGGAAGCCCTACAAAGCTATTTTTTTTCTGACACCTACCAGCCACCCTAGAGTCTATCCCCTGGAATGCAGACCAAAAATGTTTGGTTGTAAACATGTTTACTTTTACTGTAAAGAAGGGCTCCAGAGCCAACCTCAAGTGACCACCATAGACTGTATAAAACATGGACGTAGTGTCTGCGACGTCACCCGTCTGTTCCTGAAACTGTGAAATGAAGCCAACTCGCGTACGCAGCCACATTTGCTATGACGCCAGCTGTGAGTTTTTCCTCGAACAGCTACAGGGCGCCCGCCAGTCACATGACCCGAGCTGTGCCTCTGATTGGATGATCAAATGTTCCTAATAACTAAAATTCACTAACCGCACAGTGTGTGCTGATAGTAAAATCAGCGTTTTAGAACCAAGCTGTTTTTTGAACCAGGCTTTAAATATGTTTTTAATGCTGTAAAAGTCTGTTTTTAGGTCTGGGTGTGTACGTGACTTCCGGTCGTTCTGCAGCCAGCCTCTAGCGGATTCTTGATGAACAACAACTTTTAGCACTTTTGCATAGGCTTCGTTTTTACTAATCGAATGTTGCCCCTTGGTGACCACTGACTGAGTGACCAACTGAAGTTTCTGGCACTTCCGCATCAGCTTCATATTTCAAGACTGGACGTATCTGCTTGGTATTCACATCCCAGCTGCACACACCAAATGACCAACATGGACGTAGTCTTTGTGCCTTCTTCTTACACTGGTGTCTGTAGTAATGTTTTGGAATTCCAAGATAGGCGAAGCAAAGCTGGAAATCCTGACTTAACCATACACAGTGACGGGCTCTCAGCCTCTTGGCAAACGTTTATTGAACGCTATTGTGTCCTACATTCATGATTTATCCGTTCCCTTAATTGCGCAAATCTGAATACTCTCTTTAAATCACCTTAACTGATGGGTTATAAACTTCATTTACTCTGTGTTTGATAAATAAATGAGCCTCAAACCCAACACTAATATTCAAACCAGACTGTAAATGTTGAATTTTTGCTGCAATTTATCTGACATTTTATCACAAAACCTAATGGGGATTCTTAATCTTTTTGAAGCAGCCTCAAGTGGACACTCAAGGAATTGCAGCCTTTGCAGTCAATGCATACTGCATTGGTCTCATTTATAATCACCAGAAGTCGTCTTGACACTAACTCATAGAGCTGATCATCAAACTTTGAAGCTGAAGAAGACAGGCTGAGCTGATGCACTTGGTGAATCTAAAGTAAGAATGTGTTGCTTCTCTGCGTACTCTGCAACCCCTTCACAGCAGATCCCCTGACACGATTAACTATTAACCTGCGTCCCTCCATGAAGCAAAACATTTTATTTTTAGCTGTTGTTATCAACAAACACATCAGCAGACTTAAAGAAAGCCACAGTTATGTGACACTTGGCTGCAGAGGTCCCTCGTGTCCCATCAACATTAACTTAAGAATCCCTTCACAAACATGTCCCCATGACGAGGTCCTGCGCCTGTCCCACTTCTGCCTCCTGGTAACTAAGCCGTCCCTCTGTTATGGTTTGTGTCTGGGAGTTCTCACACGTTGCTGGGATCTCTCTTCCTCCCCCCTCCTCCCCTCCTCCCACGCCTCAGATAACATGGCAGGGGTCTTCCCCCTGGAACTGTCCAGCTGCTTTATCTGAGAAATGACCAATCACTTTAACAGAACACAGATGTATCTGCAAAGCGTCTTAGGGGCTTCCAAACAATGCAGTTCACGGATTAACTACTTTTACGGACGGCTAGTATAAAAGGAGTAAGACGGGGGATATCCAAGGTCAGAGAGGAAAGAAAACAAGTTCAGAGCAGATGTGAGAAGCGACGGTCATGATCAAAGGAAGTCGTAGAAGTAGATAAACTCATGGACAGGAAAGGGCCTGAGCTTTCCAGGAGTTCACTGTGCATGTTTATATTGTGAACTGTATAATTTACAGTATCAGAATACACAAAATAATCTGGAATTTGTCTTAAATCAGACATGAACTTAGGCTTTTGGAGGATCCTGCCAAGAACGTGCTACAGTAACTGCACTTTTTACAGATCGCACATCTGCTAGTGCTCATCTGCTCCTCTGAAGAGCTTCAACACTCGCGCAATTTCATTCACTCACTCTCACTCACCACCATGTATGGCTCAAAGATGTGTGCATCAACTTTCAGGCTTTGTTCTCTGAATGGACGCTTTTTATATGCATGTGTAAGGATGAGAGATGTGACAAAGCGATATCAGACGGCGTTTACCTACAACGTACACCATGTACCCCTACATGCTTTGAAAGTGTTTTTAAAAAAGGAAATGACAGTTTGGACTAAAGGTTCATTTATTTTTATGTCAGGTGTAGGGAGGATGTATGTTTTTGTGTTTATATGAAAAATAAAGCTTCAGCCAGGTCATGGTTCACACAATTTTGCTTTCACATCGGAGTTTCTGTATAAATTATGAACAATGTCTGTTTTCAAGGTGTTCCATCAAGTTTAAAAATAAAGCCAATACAAGAGTAGTAAAAATTGCAGTTCCTCGAGTCTACTCATGGCTTATTACAAAACCCAAGAAAATGCCTATCTTCACGACAGGTTTCAATCAAGCAGCAGCCCCTGGTCTAAAAATAAGAGACGATACGGAAGAGCTAAAAACTTCAGTTTGTCAGGTGTCCACTTGTGGCGAACACCAAGCCAAAAAAAGACATACCAGTCTGGTACGGAAAATTTATTTTAGTCTGAATAGCTAATTTCTCTAAGGGCGCACACTGTAAAGGGGGTTGAATCGTTTGCTAATTCGGCAGTGTAGAAAATATTAAATTCATGAACTTTAAGATGCCAGTTTGACCTATGACCTTGAATCAAGTGATCAAAAGCTGAGTGGATTTAGCATTTGTATATGACACCTGCTATCTGTGGGTTGAAAATACTTCATCAGTTGATCACTGATGCCCTGTTTACACGACCATTCATCTGAAAACGCTGTGAAAAAAATCTGCATTTACATGGAAACGCAGGACTGAAAACGCTGTAGTAAGCATGCCAGGCCTATAGTCGGCGCTATAACTGCCTTGTCCAGAAGCGTTTTTTGGGAGATCTCCACCAAAGCAGAGTTAGGCCAATCATCTGGTGTATTGGGGAATACTAAGAGCAGAAGTGGAGCAAAAGATGCACATCTTGTTGAAATACAGTCAACAGATTCAGCAGATTGAGCAGCACAAGCACAACACAGTAGTTCGCAATGATTGTAACATTGGTACTGCTGTCCTGTTGTATGCGGGAAGCATACAACAGGACGTCCAGAGCCATCAGTGTGACGTCAGTGTTTCCACTGAAAACGCCGGCTTACTGTTTACATGGCAACAGCGTCGGCAGCATTTCTGAAAAAAAAACACTCTGTAGACCGTTTTCAAAAGTTTGCGTTTTAGGTTGTCTGGATCGCCGTTTCTGTGTAAACACAAGGCTGAAACGCAACAAATCTTTTGAGTTTCACCCTAAAACCATTGTCGTGTAAACAGCCCCTGAGATTATGGCTGTTTTCCAAACCACCTACTACACACAATGTGTGAATGTAGTATGTAGTAGGTACTGCATACTGTCTACTGCTTTTGCATGTAGTATGTAGTATGACTGATCACTTCACTTCTATCTCACAGATTTTCTAATGTCAATGTTATTGTGTTGTGGTTATAATGCTGACTCATTCCAGTAGATGGCGGTAGTTCACCGAAACCTACCACCTGCATAAAAAAGCGTCAGTGCCGTGCATTGTGGGAAACAGTATGTCAGATAGACTGGTCCGTTGCATACTGAGAAATTTTCCTGGATCAGTAGGACATCAGAAGATTTTGGCATACTGCAGATTTTGCAAATTTTGCATACTACCTACTACATACTAGAATTCAGCCAAAATAGTAGGCACTGCTGGTGTAGTAGGCAGCTTGGAAAACAGCCTCTATCTTTGTCCTATAGTGTCTCTGAGTTGCATTGCAACCACGGTGGGTAAACTTTAACCCTGATATGTCTTTCAGTGATGTGCTGTTTGTTGTTGCCTCAAAATTTGCACTTCAGGCGGGTTTAACTGGAAACTATTTTACAAAGAAGTTAGCAAAACTGCTGTCCGTGCTCTGAGTGACGCTAAATGATGCGTTTTGTTTTTAACCAGGAACACAATTCGTACCCAGCCTCACGTAACCAAGTAATTTTGATGCTAAAACTTGGACCAAACTGTGATTTTATGAGCCTTGAACCTCTTCTTTGTTAGGTTTAGGTACTGTGGCTTTTTGGTTTGTTTTTGTAAAAGCATGCTGTTGTTTTCCATCTCATTCATACAGGTCATTGTTATTCTGAAAATTTTAAAAAACAAGGCAACCGGACTGTGTAGAGTTGGGAAGACGATTTGCCTCTCATCCGCACTTCAGATTTTCTGAAGAGTTGATTTTTTTTTTTTTTCCCGAGACAGAAACAGCTTTCTCCTGAATGAAAGTTCTGTCTTTGACCTTGTGTTAAAAGCAGATAAGTACTGGATCTAAACTCTGTTATAGGGTAACTTTGGACTGGGGTGTAGGGACTTTGTGGAGTCTTTGTGGAGTCCTAAGTGGACCTAACAGAGCCAGAGACACTCCAAGAAGTCACAGCATCCAACTAGAAAAAAAAGATGTGTACATTATTGGACTTTGCATTGTTTTCCCAAAAAACAAAGTTTTTTTTTTTTAGCACTTCAAACTAAAAAAAAAAAAAAAAAAAGTCAAAAATATCCAAAGCCAGTAATTAGAAACCATTTTTGTCTTTGTGCTGTGTCAAATGTATGTTTCTCAGTGCATTAGGTTCACACAGTATCAATCTGACTTCATGCAAAAAACATTGATTTCATAATAAAACCATTCCTTATAAAAGCACTTCTTATTGCAGGTATAAAACAATAATAGTGCACCTTTTTAAATAATTTAAATATTACATTTAAAAAACAAACCAACATCAGTCCCATGAAATCTGTATTTCTTGAGTCCTTCCACTCCGGACTGTGGACAGGATTTATTTCTTCAATCTAACCTCTTTGTAGCTGAAGGTGAGCCGGGGCTACGGAAACACACCAAGTGCGCAGACTTTAGTCACTTCCTCTGGCCTCGTCAAATAATTTGGACAAGCTTGTAACTGTGAAACTTCAGTTTCTGACAAGGAAAACTAATGTTTTCCTGAGTCGATCCATGGGCACCTTTTCATTCAGGGGTTTGCTTTGGCTTGACTTAAGCCAGATGAAAGTTTATTTTAGTCCATAAATTGCTTGGCTCCAAAGAAAAACCACCCAAGCAAAATCCTGGATGTATCCGGCGAAGAATTCCCCAAAAAATAACAAGGGAGTTGTAGAGCAGAGTGGCACCAGTGAGAGTGAGAGGAAGAAATATGGAGAGTAAGATGCTTCTTACAAGGTTGACTGATCGCACCTCTCCCCCTGTGAGTCTGACCTTGGTCATGTTACAGCATAACACAAGGCAGCTCTGAACCCATTCACTCTCTCACATAAGTGTGATGCATAAGCACCCTTCACTGGAAGTCTGTACTAGTTATGGCCTGGTTGGAATCCATGAGAAGAGGAAAAGTATGCGATGTGAAAGTAAGAAAAAGGTCCCAAGTTCAGTTTAAATTCCTCTGAGGTCATTGCCATGTCGGAGTGGTCCCTGAAAAAATCTTAACAAGTAGGAAATACACTTGTTTAAATACTTCCAGATGCGACGAGATTGGATTAGTCAACTAAACATATTCCAGTATTAGACTATAAAGCTTATTTAGTGTTCAGCATGATTTCCTACACTAATTTCGGTGTAAGATGGGCGACTTCCAAACCGCTGCCACCACAGGTCTCTCATTAGTGGGTATGTGGGTGTGGGAGGTTGGTGATTCATATGTACATCCCTGCATTCGTGCAGCCCTGTGCCCTCGCTCTTGTTTTTTCCCAGTATCAGATGGCGCTCTGGCTGACCCCTGGGCCCTGCCCCTGCAGTCGCTCCTCTTTTTTCCCCACATCAGCCACGTTCTCACCACATCACGCTGATGCAGAGGGGAAGACTGTGGTCGGGCAATTAACTGAGCCCCCGTGCCGTGCCAAACAAAACTTCCTCGGCTGTTTTTACAGCAAAGTCCTTCAAATTATGGTTTTCATACATGCAGGGAGCAGAGCTGAGCCATCTGATGTTGCTTTGTCACTGTCACATGTTACTGTGCTCTGAACGCAAAGCAGCAAAGTTCTCGCTGGAGTTAAGGTGAAACAGGATAGGTGTGCTGGTGGGAAAAATCTCTGCTTGTTGATAATATGTAGAAAAGATGAATGAATGAATGAATGAAGGCCTTTCATTGGGGTTCAACCCTGCAGCCTGGAGAAATCCCCTCCACCCAGGTTTAGCAGTTTGTTTCCTACTATGTTTCAGATTTAGCACAGTGCTGGACCAGACTCTATAAGGACTCACAACGTGCGTACTCTTCTGTGAAATTTCCCATCATGATCGCTCACCAAACTGGTCATAAATCAAATCAGTTTACTCTTTCGGATCATTTATGTGTTTCTGCAACAAATTCACCCTTAAATTAACCTTTGACACATTCCTAAACATCACTCATGCTTTATGTTTAACACCAACACTTGTCTTACAAGCCAAGACAACTGTTGACAACTGTTGATTCAGGTTTTGAATTATGAGGTAAACGTGTTGGCTTGGTCCCAGGATGAGACTGCCGCTCTGAACAGCTTATGGGAAGGACACAAGATGTGCTCAATTTGTGACATCACTAATTGATGAATCATGGGAAAATCTTGTTGTACCTTTTTTTCTTTCTGGTTGAAATGTGGTTCAAACCATACAACCATATTTCACAGTTTTTCACATTAAACAGAGAAACACTGGTTATGTCAGTAACGACTATAGGCTATGGCAAGGCAACAACAGAGGAGGCTTCTAGAGAGCTTGTTAATCAAAAGACAGTGAGTTCATGAGGAGGGTTAAAGGGACAGTAGCTAAAATGAAATGATTTGACAGCAACACTGCCTCAGCCGCGCAATAGTCGCACACTCTCATTGCACTCTGAGGCTGGTACTCCCAATAGCATGCAGAGAGCAGTCAGTCATCATGGCATCATTGTTTATCTTGCAAAGTGCTCTGTGGCATTTTTCAAAATAAAAAGCACACGAGAATCACCCGTTATGTCCTCCATAGTAGAAATGTATGTAGGCCTATTCACATTTAGGAAATGAGATGGGGTTCTGCCCAAAGTCAAGCACAATAAAAGTAATGTTAAAGTAACAAGTAACGTTAAAAGTTTCCTTCCATTGAGGGTAACTAAGTAAAGTAAGGGACTACTTTTTTAAGAAGTAATGTGAAACGAGCAAACACTACTTTTTAAAAGTAACTTCCCCAACGCTGGTGTTTGGCAAATCACTTATATAAAGTAACTCGTCATAGTTACTCGTTTCTTTCAAATCCTCAAAAGACTGCTCCAGACTCGACATTATTGCATCTAGTTCTCCTCTGTTTCTGTTTCGGCGCATTGAGGATTGTAACAACACCCCCATCAGCCTATGTGAACTCTGGGACTGATTAGCTTACCATGAAATTCTGCTGTACCTTAAGCCAATCATCATCATTTATTAAGTCAGTCACCCCATGTCAGAGCCAGGTTGGATAACAGTTGTTAGATATCAGTGCATAATAACACGCCGCATTTCACTGTCAGTAATGGTAACAGCATTGTATCAATTAAAAAGTAATTAATTACTGAAAAACAATAATGCTGTTAGTAACGCTGTTATTTTTAACCCCATTATTGCCAACACTGGAGATATTGCCCCAGCAATACAGTCCAGAAATTTAATGTCTCCAAGGGACAATAGAAATCCAGAAAGCCAGCATAAAACTCCATTTTGTTTTGGTTTATTGCCCGTAGATTTTGCTTTTAGCAAAGGCTTTTTTGATGAACTTAGTGTAAATTCATAACCTAAAAAGCATGGGAGACTTACAAAAACAAGGCTGGAAGTAGACAAGGCTGGAAGTAGACAAGGTTTTGGATTAGACATTCGAGAGTAAATTGTATTTTTGAGACAATTTTCCCTTTTTTTTTTCCTGCAGTCCCAAAAAGACTAAAATAAAATTTACTGAAAAGAGAAAAAAATACAGGGAACTTTTGACTAAAGATTCATTAGTCACTTTTTGTCATAAATGAATTGGTCTATCTCAAAATGGTCACAGTAACTCATCACAGTATCTTCCTTCAGTCTGGGGCTTTTATCTGGTAAACAGTCCAAAAGTATTCACTATGCAATGATTAAAAAAAAAAACAGAAATGATACATATTCTACACTATTTACTCTAATTAAACTTCTCTAAAGTCGACATTTCACCTCGCTGTAGTCTAACACTGTGTAGCTGACTGGGCTTTTCTCACAGAGGGGCTATGTGGACGAGGGGAGGATGGGTTCATTTATTTGGTTACTTTGCTGTTGGCAGACGTCTGTGGATTTAAAGCCTGTGAACGTTCTTCCTGGTGTGATGACTTTGCAGGTGCGTGAGCAGCAGAAACACAGTTTTCTCAGCTGCTGTCATTTCACGGAATAAATGTAGCATCTGTTTGCTACATGGGAAGTGCAAACATCCGTTATGGGAGCGTCCGCTGCCCCATGCTGCTGTTTGCCCTGTGAGGTTAGGGCTACCTCTGTTTGTCTACCTTCGCCTCTTCTCCTCCACACTTCCCCTCTAAACCCACCCTCCCTATTGACAAGTCACAGACGCTGCCGTGTTGAACAGAATATCTGCACACTTTTTGATTCTACTTCTTTTTCCAATCTGTTCTCCTCAGGTGAACAACAATGGCCTGGTGTCTTTCCTGAGGGAGGTGTCTCAGTTCACACCGGTGGCTTTTCCAATCGCTGGGGACAGGAGGGTTGTGGCGCCGTTCTGGGCTGATGTTGACAACCGGCGAGCAGGGAGAGTCTTCTACAGAGAGAGCCTGGAGCCCTCCATCCTGAGAAGGGCTTCAGGTGACGTCAGGACGTACTTTTCAGAGTTCCCCAACTTCAACGCCACATGGGTCCTCATCTCTACATGGCACCAAGTTACTTTCTTTGGAGGCAACTCGAACACACCGGTATAATCTAACACTTTACTGCACCCCCATTCTTTCCAAGTTTCAAGTGTCTCTGGGGTCCAGATGAGTGATTCCCACTTGACTGCATTCAAAGATGAACAACAAAAATCTACCTCCCCTTGTTGAGAAAAAGCACCAAACCAAAACACCCAACCAGAACATATAATTAACGTGTTTATAAAACAGCACAGATAATCAGATCAGTATTTTCTACACCAGGCAAAATGCATGTGTTGGTTTGAGGTGAGCCCTCACGGCTATGGAAAGTTTTGTTGGTGCAGTTTCTCCTTGGTAAACACCAACAGCCTCAAGAGCTGCATCTGTCCACAGAGCTGTCAGTCATGAAGTAAAACACCAAGTTACCAATTAAAGCTGACCTCTCAGGGAAAAAAAAAGATTTGGTAATAAATCAGCATGATTTAGTCCAAGAATGACTGAACTAAAGTGTCAGATACACTGTTTGAGATGATGATGTTCTGATGCAATAATGGTTCCTTCTGCAAAATCCTCTGCGATCAGCAAAGATGGTGTGAGTGAGTGAATGTGATGAGTAAAAGCCCTTTAAGTGGTCAAGTTAGGTTGTCAAGAAGACCTAACAAATATATACATTTGTAAAAAATATACAGTATAAGTCCGTCAGCCAATTACAACCAGTCAGGAAAGGTATCCAAGAAGTTTGTACCCAAAGTTCTTTAGGTACCAGCTCAACAACAGTTCTTGACGTAGACAAACCACACTTTCTTACTCAGCAAGCTTTCATTTTGGTTATGGTTAAAATCCTGGGTATAATCTTCATACTTTACAAAATTATATGCAGTCAGTTAAAGCACAAGCTCGATTTTAAAGAGGGGGTATTTTTCTCATTTACGGGCTTTATACTGTCTCTCTGATTTCTCAGTAGCTTTTTATAATTTATAGCTTAGAATACTTCTTTACTGATCCCGGCTTCATTTCAACCCAATGTGAAACACTTCATATGCCACTGTCTCTTTAAGACCTCCCAAGCATTCTGGAAGCCTCTTCTACTGTTGCCATACAACACAAAGTATTATCTTTCTTTTTTAAAATAACTGTTGTTTTTTGTTTGTTTTGGTTTTTATCTGTTTTTTAAGTCTTATTCAGAAAGGAGAGGACAGTGGATAGAGCAGAAAATATGGTAAGAGTGACAAACGTTAAAGGAGCCATAGGTTGGATGTGAACCAGCGCCAAGGGGCTAGCCTGATGGGGTACGCCACCTGACTACTTGGCTAAATCTGTGTGCCCCGAATTTTTTCTTTTTTCTTTTTGAAATGAAAAAGTGTAAATGATGCTTTAAACACCCTCAAATTGGTCAATTAGTGATATAAAAACAACTTTCTGGGAGCACAGATATGGCTTGATGGTTTAGGTTTAGCCCTCGACTGAATAGCCTGGGTTTGAGTCCAACCTGTTGCCTCTTTCTCACATGTCACTTCCCACTCTCACCCTGTTCCCTGCTCAATCCACTGTCCAGTCCTCTGATTAAAGACATAAAAGCCTGAAAAATATCTTCAAAAAATAAATACTGCTTTTATGGATCTATCTTGGAATCACAGCTTTTGTGGAAATCATGAGAGCAGACAAACATAAAAACTATTGCAGCCGACATACACTTTTTATTTCTGCACCCTTTGTGACACTTCATATTATTATTTCACTATTGCACAATATAACCTCTAAAGGTTTCCTCAGCCCCTTCAAGCATCCTCTCTCCTACAGAATGCCAAATAAGCTGACAGCCTCCATAATAAACATTGACTGACTGATTGACTTACTTATCCACACTGGACATGAGTTGTAGAGTTGGTAGAGGTTTCTTTATCTCATCTCATTGGGATGAAGTAGAAACTACTGGCCTAGATAATCTTGGACTCTCAGAGACCATTCTTGCTGTTAATGTTTAAAAATTGGATTTATTGTGTGATAAGGAAACAGAGCTATTGGGTTTCTCTCAGTGATAATTGTAGGATGATTGGAATATCTCTTGTGCCTCAACAAAAGGTCCAGATGAGTCGATTAAGCCTCTAGCCTGACTGAGTTTAAGGAATCTATCGTTAATACCAGGAGTCTTTGAGATGCATTTCTTGGGAATCAGGAAATGTTTTAACCGAGCCTGTTCCTCTTTATGCAGGTAAATACTTTCCAAGTGGTGCTCATTACAGATGGAGAGCTTTCCTTCACTATATTCCAGTACAATAACATCACTTGGACGACAGGCATGCATGCCAGCAGTGGAGGAAACCTGGCTGGGCTGGGAGGGATTGCAGCGCAGGTAAGATCCCATGATGGTTGTTTTCTTTATGAAATGAGTACGTTCAGTATGATCCCCTCTTATTCAGCTGTCTTTTGTGATGTCTCCCTCCTCATTACTCTCCTCCCAGGCAGGTTTTAACGCTGGTGATGGCCAGCGTTACTTCAACATCCCCGGCTCTCGCACAGCTGATGTGGTGAACGTAGAGGGGACCACCAATGTGGGCTACCCTGGCAGATGGGTCTTCCGGATAGATGACGCCAACGTGGAAGTGGGTGGCTGTAATAACTCGGGTAAGTCCTGCTTCAAAGGGATTAGATCATTTCCTCCTGGCTGGCTTTGAACTCCTCTTCCTGTGACCTGGCTCCGCAGCGTCCGTGTGCCCACACCTGAGACCGTGTCTGAACGGGGGCCAGTGCATTGATGACTGCATCACAGGTAACCCCTCCTTCACCTGCTCCTGCTTGGCTGGCTTCACCGGTCGACGGTGCCAGATAGGTGAGTTATGGTTGACACTGCTTCCTGCTCTGTCTTCGCCTGACACACACTGCACTCTGTGAATGAAAACCTGTCGACCTGAGATCCAGGAAAAACAATGTCAACCTGTGCAAAAAGGATTAGTTTCACTGACCTGCTGATGGGACACCTGGATACTTCCTTAATACCCCTATTACCTCAGACCTTTCCAGACTAACTAACCTTGGCCAGATGTTTTATCTTAATTAAAAGAGTCAAACTACATCCTTTGTATTCCTGCTTGTCTCTGTAGATGTCGATGAGTGTGCCTCCAGTCCGTGCCAGAACGGAGGGACTTGTGAAGACCAGATTAATGGTTTTGTCTGTCAGTGCCCTCCTGGATACACTGGAAACCAGTGTGAAACAGGTACAAATGATTTTCCACTTGTGGTCATGTCATGATTAAAATGTTGTTGGATCGACTTTAAGTTTTAATCATCAGATTTAAAAATCTAAATCTACAATTCTTCACAGACTTTTTTTTTTTTCTACTTACGTGTCCAAGGGAAAATTTCAAAAAACAACACAGCTCAGCCAACCAGTAGCCTGCAGCTGCACTTTTGGAAACACTGTGGTCACTGCAGAAATCAGAGATGACAGAGAAACAACAGAACTGGAAAATTCTCCTGCTTCTGACCCTCGCACTGAAAAAGACAATATTACCACGGAGCTGTTGACATTCCATAAAGAGGAGGATAAAATGCTCCACTTAGGTTCCTAAATGTATGCAATTTTAAGCACTTTGATAAACTGAAGTCCCACAAACCAGTGTTCATTTGGTTGTTTCGTCTAACAAACACCTAAATAACCATATAAGGTAAGGCAGGTGTGCAAAAAGCATCATCATAAAGAAACACACCACTTGTCCAAACCTTTGCTTGAGTATTGCTATGATGTTAAAGCCTGTATTTGTATAGTCAAACTGCACATTTTGTATAGCTTTCCTGATCCCTGGAGACAGAAGAGTTAACACCAGTCAAACTTAAACTCAAACTCATCTTTTTTTTATGTTGCTTTTTTTCATTTGGTCAATCATGCAGCCCCAAGTGTTTCATAAAAAAATCAATCCATTAACTTTACTTTGGAGAGGCCTTTACAACACGCAAGGTGACCTAAGTGCTTTCCATTAAAATCAGGATGCAACAATTCAAATTCAATTCAATAAAATACAATACAGTTCAATAAAAATGGCAAGAATATCTCATCCTATTACTGTATGTTAATAGCCAGTCTGAATAAATAGGTTTTGAGCCTGGATTTAAAAAGTCCAAAGTCAGCATTGGTGCGGATTTCAGTTGGGCTTGTTGGGCACCCAGAGCCTGGGCCCAGCGACCCAGAAAACCCAGTCACCCCAATCACCCCAGTGTTGAGTCCTTGCTCTTGGGACTTCAAGCAAAAAAAAAGACAGAAAACAGCAGACACTAAATTTTCAAAAGACTAAAACTAGAGGGAAAATGAGGATCATAAAAAAGGGGTCCATAAAGTGTCTTTACAATTTAGAAACTATATCACCAGAACAGTTAAAGAGATGTCTTAATCAGATTTGTTCTATGTATTCAGTAGTTATCAAAGTTTTAATCTCATTTCATTTGTGTGTTTCAGGTATCCCGTTGATAAAAGAGGTATCAATAATGATAATAATAAATGAATATTTAAATAAATGATAATAAATAATCTTATGGAAATGGCTGATCCTCTTGAAAGGCATTATGTGTGTCACAATCTACTGAACAAAGATACAGGACATCATCAATTTGAAGCAAAAAATCACTGATGCCATCGCCACCAATAATGAGGCTACCCTAGAGTGAACATGGCAAGACACTGAGTACTGTCTTGGTGGGCTTTGTAAAATTAATGTTGCCCATATAGATATTTATTAATTTAGTGTAAAAAAAAAAAAAAACTTCAATCTGCTTCCACTTTTTGTAACATTTTTTTTTTAATTTTAAAGGAACTTAATGAACACCCTGCCCTTCAATACTCAAATAAAATCTATTCAGTAAAACAGGAGCAGAGGATTCTGGCACAATTTCACTGCCTTATGAGGTGCATAGGGAGGGGAAAACGTCTTCAAAGGGTCAGAAGAAAGTTGTTCTCTTTTCCCTTTGGAGTATTCCAGTTAGTTGAAATTAAAACTTGTGATAACTCTTTTTGGGAGGTTTTCTTGAGAATGTCAGAAAACTGCTAACAGGCCTTATTTAAAACTCCTTTGAGAATTTTCAAGTGCTTGCAAAACAGACTGAAATTGAGTTTGAATTCTCTTTATAAGCCAAAAAGCAAACCACCAGTCAAAAGATAATTATTTCCTCTTGGATATTTGGAGGTCTAAACCTGCTGTCTGTGGGAAGGTGTTTGCCTGTGTGCTTCTAAAAGAGCCTTTTCTTACTAAAATCCATAAGCAGTTATCCTTTGAGTTACACTGTTTAGTTTATTGTTACACAGCACAAGGTGGCAGATAAAACGACCCATACATGTTCAGGAGAAATTCAGCAGAGTGATTAGAGACACTCCTGTCCACAGGGGGCGCTAAAATCAATGCAAACTCAAGTCCCTAACACGAGCTTTGAACAGCATAAGGAAGGAAATATTACTTTCTAGAAAAGCATAAAGTTACCCTGGACATGTTGCTCTAATGTGGACATTTTTACAACTCATAAAAAAACTTTTCCTACTTCTTGCTCCAAATGCACTTCTGACCTGGAAAAATTCTGATTAATCAAAATAATTTTGTGCCTCATCAAGCAGTTTCCAAACAAAAAAAGTATTTTAGAATATCTCGGTCCTGCTCTCTGTTCCTATTCCCACAGTTTGGCCTGTGGAGATGTTTCAAACCTCTTCTAATACCTTTCACAGCCAGCAGCACATACTTGCAGAGTGAGGGGAGCAGTGTGGCGGATATATTAATCAGCTGAGTAAATATTCCATGTGTGTGTGCGTCTGTCCTGGTGTGTGTGTGTGTTACAGACATTGACGAGTGCAGAGACAGGCCATGCCTCAACAACGCGTCGTGTGTACAAGGCAGTGGCGGCTTCACCTGTGTGTGTGAGCCCGGGTACACTGGTGTCCTGTGTGAGACAGGTGAGCTGGATTCTTTCTCACTCTGGGGAGAAAGTAGGCACCGTTCTCCAGAGGAAATATTTCTGCTGGTTTTTACATCAAACTCAGTCATTTTGGCAGCTGTTCTCATCCAAAGCTTCCCAGTCTACTTAGACAAATGGGTCCAAGTTAAGGATACGGTTGATTTCATTTGCAATTACAATTCATCCTTTCCTTTTCTTGGGTCACACAGTGTAGCAATGGGGAAGTTCACTGAACCCAGGTCTGTTTGAAGACTCCTCTCCTAATCTTGTTTGTCTGGTGATTGATTGTTGATAGAACTTGAACCTAACAGGGAATTGAATTTTCAGACCCTGCACAGTTCATGAATCCTTGTATCTACATGAGACAGGATTACTCTTTAATACGAGACACCTGCTCAATGAAACTTTATGCTCTAAGAGGGGAAGTTCAGTGCTCCAAACCCAGACGGCAGCCTCTTGCTTCTCCAAGGTTCAAGCTTGAAAAATCATCATGTGAAACTGAATCAACAGCTGATAAACTTCTCTTGTCCGCTGAACTGACTTTTGTGCATCCTCCAGACATAAACGAATGCAAGCCCCAGCCCTGTCTGAACGGAGGAGAGTGCGTTGATCAGGTGGCCAACTTCACCTGTATATGTCCGGCTCCCTTCACAGGAATGCTCTGTGAGACAGGTGACTGTTATTCTGTGTGAACTCTGCCAGAAAAGCATGTTTGGAAAACTGGGTCTTGGTAGAAAATGCTGACATACTTTAGCCTGTTAGTCCTACTTTTGCCTTGGCTTCATGTAATGAAGCTTTCTTCCAACTGGGACAAGCACAAAGGGAATCCAATCATACCTCTTTGAGATCAAAACCAGTATTTATGGCTCTGAACTTTGTTCCAGTGAGCTGGTTCTGCTGCTCCTCCATTGTTCTTGAAAATTCAACATTACTGCTACTGCATAGATTTACAACATGTAGGAATTTGGTAGGGTCAACTATCTTGGCAACTGCTGTAGCAGAAACTTTAGTATCCCTGTAATGTAGCCAATACAGAACACCATTAAGTAAATGCTTTCAATGTGTTGTACTGATAGGAAATAAGATAAGAATGTGTACTTTTAGATAAGTCCAAAAACGTACTTATCAGGTAATGAGGTTGAGCAATGATGAAAAAAATCAGATTTCATAGCTCTCTGCAGCCTTCAAACAAGTCTTTCAAACAAGTTTAAGGCTTTATTTTTCTAAAATCCAACACAGTACAATGACATTCAACATGATGGGTGCGTTACGATACAATATGCTCCAAAGTGGTGTGGTGCTTTCAGTAGGCTATGTTATGTTACAATGTAATAAACTTAAAGATGCTGTGAGGAGGATCTGTTTTAACTGCACTCCCTCGCCACCCTGTGGCCCGGAAACTGCTCATTGTCGTAAATTACTTTTAGCGAGGCGTGTGTTTGTTTAGGAATTAAATGGAGATCAGATCACTCTCCCGTTTTTTTTCTTCTGCTCTTCTGTCATTTTTCTGTCTGACAGTTAGGCTCCACCATCACTACATAATTAACCAAATAAATCATTTTTAGCAGACAAAAGCACAGATCTCTGTGTTTTATTTCTTCTCACTACTAAACTTCGTCAGCCAGCGTGGTGTTGTCATAGAGACCTAGACGTGCTGTGCTGGAAGCTAAAAAGTAGCGATTTAAACTAACCTGTAACCAGCAATATCAGTGCTGATAACCTCCTTTTAAGTGTGGTGTACAATCAGATGTATATCTAGAAGGGAGATTTTTTTCAGGACCACTTTCAAACTCCACACAGCCCCTTAAATGGTGGGAATTAACGTCAGGCTTAAGTGGTTAAGTTTTTTCAAAAGGAATTTAAGACTTCCTTTATAAACAACTGGATATAATGCCTGTCACCAGGATTTGGTATGTTATGAAACAATGTGCTCCTATCCGATGCAGTGCAGTGCAGTATGTTACATTATGTTACATCATGTTACATAGGACTTTTTAAAGAGTAGGGGCAAAAAGATAAAAAGGGCAAAAACAGCACGTTTTGACACTGAAGAGGCCACTAAGTTCAGTATGTTTTTTGAGGATACCGTTTCCTGGGTGCGATATAATACAATTAATTGAGGAAATTTACCACAAAATAAAGTGCCACAGTTATTCCAAACATGTCTGAAATATAACCGGCTGTAATGCCTTTCAACAGGATTTGGTATTATCATACTTCAGTTCGATACAGTGCGGTTCAGTACAGTGCAGTGTGTTACATTACATTGATTGACATTACAATAAGTAACATTACATTTGGTTAGGTACACAAAATAGGTTAAGTAACTTTAAGTAACATTGCATTACGTTATGTTACGTTACGTTATGTTATGTTATGTAACGTTATGTTATGTTACGTTATGTTACGTTATGTTACGTTATGTTACGTTAAGTTATGTTACGTTACGTAATGTTATGTTACGTTATGTTACGTTATGTTACATTACGTTATGTTATGTTACGTTATGTTATGTTACGTTATGTTATGTGACGTTATGTTACGATACATTTCATTATGTTTTGTTACGTTATATTATGTTACGTTATGTTATGTTACGTTATGTTATGTAACGTTATGTTATGTTACGTTATGTTACATTACATTACGTTATGTTATGTTACGTTATGTTACATTAGATTATGTTATGTTTTGTTACGTTGTGTTTCGTTACGTTACGTTATGTTACGTTATGTTACATTACGTTACGTTAAGTTACGTCATGTTACGTTACGTTATGTTACGTTACGTTACGTTACGTTACATTACATTACGTTACATTACGTTACGTTACGTTACGTTACGTTACGTTACGTTACGTTATGTTTCTTTACGTTATGTTTCGTTACATTATGTTATGTTACGATTTGTCATGTTGCATTGAATTACATTATGTCATATTATAAAACATGACAATGTGATATGATATATAATGCCAAATATAACATGCTTAATCAGGGGAATTTACCTCAGACCTAATAGCTTCAGTTTTTAAAAAAAATCAATTTATGACTATCTTTCTCTGAAATTTAACTCAACATAATGTCTATCAGCAGGATTTGGTGTGGTATGATCCAATCCAACATGGTGCCGTGCAGTTAATTACATCATGCTCTCACATTCAGTTCAGGCTAGGTTATGTAGGTTACCTCACATTACGTCATGACACTTCTTGTAGCATTACATCATATTGCTTTACACCACGTAATGTGATAGTACATTGGATTACTTATGCAACATCATATCACATAATGTAATGCCTTGTTGCATTACATTACGATATTATTCACTCAATTCAGAAAACTTACCTCAGACTCAAGCGCTACAAATATATAGCTACCTCCAAAGTGTTATTGATAAATAAAATGAATAGAAATTAGTCATCTAAAGGCAGCAGCACTCTTGTCTTGGCAGTGACCAGTCAAGGACATTGGTGGTTTGATGTTTAACAGAAGCAACAGAAATCCTCTTTATACATTTTTAACCTTATTGTTCAGCACTGTGCCTGAACTCTATTGACTTCCTTCCTCAACAGTCCCCAAAGCCATACCAATTAAATCTTGAATTATCTGTTTTGACATTTACTACCAGAAGAAAGAGAGGAAATTATTATTATTATGTTATTTGGATGAACCAAACCTGTAAAACGTGTTCCTGTTTTCCTCTCGCAGAGTTGGTCGTGCCTCAAGTCAATTCAACTGAGGCAGAAAACCAAACAGGTAAAAGCAGGCACAGCTACCGCAAAAACGCTGCCAGATTTTTTTTTTCCCTTCACTCAAAGTTTGAGTCTTAAAGTTCGAGCCTGACTCTCTTCTCCATATGCAGACTCATGTGAAGGGGAAAACTGCAAGAAGCACCAGATCTGTGAACACACCAGCTCTGGAATCCACAACTGCACATGTGCTCCCGGCTTCTACGGCGACAAGTGTGAAGGTAACGTTCCCTCCCTGCAGGAAGCTGAGCAGGTAGAGCGCAGACTGGGGTAGTTAAAGAGCAGCTCTGCTATCCCACAGGAATTTGGAGCTGTGCCCCTGGAAGAGGCTGCTGTGATGATGGATTATTGTAATTATCAAAACTGACACAGCCTCACCCAGTTTACTACGGGAACCAGTCGCTTGATGTTGTGAATAATTGTTTTATAGCACATTTTTATTAGTTTACCAACAAGAGGAAGTGCTTTGTCTAGACTTGAAAAGGCCTCTTTATGAGTCGAAGCTGCTCTTTGGTATTCAGGTCATTTCTTCAGACAGAGCTGTTGAAATATGCATGCTTCCACACCGCTACTTGCTCCTCTGGAAGGTGGCCACTGCACCTCACTGTAAGTTCAAGCACAGCTGCTGCTTGCATAACCAAGGGGCAATTTGAAGGCAAAATATGTAAAAAGTAATCACCCTCTACCAAAGGTTCATAACTCCACCTCATAAATGAGCTGGAGTCATTTTTTATATGTGTAATGCCAGAGTCTCATTTTATTTTTTAGAAAACAACCATGAAGCCAATTAAAGCTCATTCAGGCTCCCATGAGAGGTCCGTGTCA
Organism: Halichoeres trimaculatus; assembly: GCF_033239565.1. NCBI lineage: Eukaryota > Metazoa > Chordata > Actinopteri > Labriformes > Labridae > Halichoeres > Halichoeres trimaculatus. The sequence continues at coordinate 31,389,045 of NW_027437182.1, read as the reverse complement.
ACCTCTGATAACACTCACTGAAAGTTTTTTTTTCCCATCAAACACTCTTTGATAGTGTTTGAGCTCGAGCAGATGCATGGTGCTTCTCACCCTTGAGCTGAAATAACTATCTGTGCTTATATAGGCTCTCTTAAATCTTCTAAATACTTTCCTGCCTGGCTCACTTGGAAGGCACAGTGGAAAAAGGAGCACGATCCTCCAAGGAAGAGAAAGTAGTGGGACACAGAAGTGCCTAATCAGGCCCCTCAGATCAAAGGGCCCCGGCTGCACAGGTGGCCAATGAAAAGTGTCTCTTGCTAATTAACAATCCATTAATTGCCCCGAGGGCCATACATTTTGCTCGCAAAATATGCTCCATATCATCAGAAAAATAATACCCTCCACCGAGCTCCCAGGACTTCAAAGGGGAGCCATTTAGCTGTGATACGGCCGTGTCCTTTGATCCACTGCTGCAATTAGGAAGCAGAGGAAAATAAAAACATTCTTACAATTTGTACCGAGCGGATATGCAGCATGCTGACTGGTAATCCTCCAGTCCTGTAAACGGTGCTGGGAAAGAGAAATGACAGCGAATCAATACAAAGTTTACAGTAAAGCAGATGAAAGACACGGAGCATATGGTACACATGTTGACCATTTATGCCTTCTGCCTTTGTTTACAGTCAGACCAGTGCTGTAACATAACTTAAGGACTTTCTTTCATGTCGATCGAGCAGACTTCTCTCAAATACACACGTGATATCTCTCCTTCTCTCTCCCTTTCCTTTTTCTTGTGTTTGTAGATGAGTGTCTTTGCCAGAACGGGGGTGTCTGTGTGGACAACAATGGGACCTGTGAATGCCCCTCAGGTTACACAGGAGTCTACTGTCAGTTTGGTGGGTATGATACGTATAATCCTATCAAGGTGTAGGCCGTGTATTATACAGATATCTTTGAAACAAGGCTTGAGTTTAGAAGTATTTCACTGTATACCATCCAGTATACTATGCTACTTTTCTGGTGGTCTGAACAAATGGCAAATCTCTGTATGCAAACTACTTATTGAGAATCAATACCAATCTAGACTGGAAAATATTATGATTTTTGATTCTGAATAAATTTACTCAATGGATTAGGGATGCGTTTTAAATTTATATTTCATATCTAAATACTTTTTACCTTTGCAAAGGCTGCACAAAATTGGTGTTTTTGATTTAGGATATAACGTGTCATGATGAACTTAAATGGAGATATCTCAGTTCAAAAACATCCCATAAGGCTCAGGGAAGAATGAACATAAGAAAACAAATCAAACAGCAGGTGTTTAAGAAAAAACAGGTTTACCTTAGACTTAGCTGCCAACACTCCTGAGTTCCCGCTTTTTAACCCGTTCTCCTGATGTACTCTGTAATTTGTAATTTCTCCTGATTGTCTCTGGACTTATCACATTGATACCAATTAAAGGCTCGGTCATGAGTACTGTGAAGAATACGTGACGTCATGTTTTAAACCTCAATGCTACACAACTGTACACCAAATAACCTAATACCAGAACAAACACACACCTTGTCAAAAGTCACATCTTTACGACAGTGTGTGTGAGACTCCGGGCCAGAAGGTGGCAAGGCAGTCCAATTAAAACAGATCCTTCTCATAGCATCTTTAAGAAAAACAAAAAACCCTACGATGAGTGAGCCTTGTCCCTGACACAGTGTCCCTGTATCACTGACAACTCTACTAGGGACAAACAGATCTGTTATTTTGAAAGGAAAAAACAACCAGCTGACTGTAATTTTTTGACTTTATTGATTCCCATGGACATGACCATGAAGTGATGTTTTTCATCCCCATTACACTTAATAAGGATTTCATGCAAACTCCAAGACCAGTCTAACTTACCTAATGCCTTACATACAGAACTGCATATTTTACACATCTCCCCTGTGTTTTACTCCCTTTTTTGTGTCAGAGTCACCAAACCTGTAATAGAGTGATTACTGTACATGATATGGTGTAATAAGTATAATGGGCCTGAACAAGGTAACCATTGGATAAAGGTAGGCAATTAAATGTAGACTCCCTGGAGTCTTTACATTTGTATGACTGACATTATTCCAGCAGTCCATAACAGAAATGAAGGAGGAAAGAAAGACTTACAATCACTCAGAGTGCGTCATAAAATTTGAATGAGGAGCAACAAGTTAAATGAGTGACTTAGTTACATGACCTCACAAAGAGTCTTTGACGTTTGGACTCTTTGTGAGGGGGGGTTTCAGATCAAAGGATGTGGTTTTCTGAGTGACAGCAGGATAAATCTTCCATTAAGCCTGTTTACTGGTGGTTTCTAATAATGACTGGATGAACAATGAACTGATTGCCGATGATTCAGTGACAGGGAAGTGAAGAGCCACAAGATGTATGGTCAGCATGACCGAACTGAAGGCAGAGAAAGATAAGATGTAAAAAGTGATCAGACAACCTGATAGGCTGACAATGAGGCATCTTATTGGCCAGATGAGACCAGCTGATTGAACAGCTGACTGACCAATAACAGCCCAGAGGGTGACAGCAGGAAAAAGTGAGTGAGCTTGAATGAATGAGTGGGAAAAATGAGAGGCAGGCCACGCCTGTGAATGCAGATACAGTTCCCTTTGACCGACCTCGTACAGGAGCTTCTTTCAGCTTGAGGTGGTTGTGGCTCAGCGGTAGAGGCTGCCCTCCCTCAGTTGGAGGGTTGGCGGTTCGATGTCAGCTCCCACAGTCACATGATGAAGTGTCTCTGGGCAAGAGGCTGAACCCAAAATTACTCCCTGTGGCATAGCAAGTGGTGTGTGAATGGGATTAGTTAATAGTTATTGAAAAAAAGGCAGATTTCAGGCACTGTTTTCACTTTAAGCCCCAGCAAAAGTGGAACAAGTATTGAAACTTTATTGTTTTCAAACCAATAGATATCAAATCAGTTTGAATCGTGAATCGTGAATCGTGAATCGTGAATCGTGAATCGAATCGTGAATCGAATCTAATCTAATCAGAAATCAGGACCTTGTGGATCAGAATCGATCGAATCCATTTAGAAAATAAATGGCAATACCCAGCTCTACTACAGAACACAACTTTTGCTTACTTTTGTGCTAAATATATGTTGTCATTTTATACTGTGTTAACAAAGAACCAACATGAAGACAAAATAAGTGGTCCGATTTCCCCTTCATCCATCATGAGTAGAGACTCTTGCAGCATTTATTAAGTTAGAGTGGCAAAAAAAAACTTTCTAACAGACAGAAACCTCAAGCAGAAAACAGACTCATGTTGAGAGAGATGGACCAAAGACAAATTTAAGATTAAAACAGTTGATTGTTTAAAATGTGAAAGGATAACTAAACATTCTGATACTTAGATGGTCTTGTACATCCTCAATCAGGTGGCTGAAGTTTTACTAATTAAGGAAATAGTCATAGCACTGTTAAATGACAAAAAACCTACAATCAGGGCCTCTTTCTCCACAATGCATGACCTCTCCTTCCTCTCAGAAGTAACCCAGATGCCGTGCAGTAACAGCAGGCCGTGCCCTGATGGAGGCCCTTGCTTGGAGTACGGAGGAACCTACCTGTGTACCTGTCAGACTAGTGGATCAGAGCTCGATCACAGGGACTTCTACCCGTATGGTAAGACACTCAGGCACCAACCAAACAACAAGTCACTTTGCAGCTATGTGTCATTGCATCAGCAGCCGGTTGCCGTGGCTACCAACACATTTTCAAACACACTGGTCTGGGCAAGTGTTACCCTCCATTTGTAAAGAAAGGGTCACATTTGCAGTTTACATTTACAGCATGGAGAGGCGTTTCAAAGTGATTCATGCTCCTGGTTGAATTTGTGTTTCATCCAGGCTTTAAGAAACAAATAATCTGTGTTTCTCAGACGCTGAGCCTCATGTTTGTTTAAAGTAATGAATGTAGTGTTATGTTTCCTAGTGCACATGGAACACAGTCAAGTCTCGGTGTGTGTTTTTCAGTACAGCCCCGATCGGTCTGCGACTCCTCTCCGTGTCTGAATGGAGGCTACTGCTTTGAGCGGGATGGAGGCTACAGCTGCGAGTGCAAATACGGATACTGGGGGAAGCACTGTGAAAAAGGTAGCTTTATTAAAAAACACGAGCAAAGTGCCACCATTATTTTAACGTTATTACTCAGGCTTAAGTTTTAATACACCAGGAAACTTGCCATCGCTCGTAATGCTGCTTGAAATATTACAAAGCTAAAAGGCTTATGATATTTTGTGTGTGTGATTGATTTTTGAGCTGTTTTCCTGACTTGAACTGTAATGGGCTGGAACAGATTTATTTAGTGTGATTAAAAGTTAAGCGTGGTCCCCTCTCCATGTCTCTTTCCAGTTAGACTCAATACCTGTGCTTCTGGCCCCTGCCGCAACGGAGGCTCCTGTAAGGAGGAGGCAGGGAGCTACAGATGTGTGTGTCCGTACAGATTCACAGGAAAACACTGTGAAGTGGGTGAGTAACAACCTGAGGTAATAAACAACTTGTTTCCTTGCAGCTTTATGTGAAAGCATAAAGAGTTTGTTGTAAAACAAGTGACAGATCAACAGACACTAACACCATTTCTTTGAGTGGATTTTTTTTATAATTATTGAGTGGGAAAACACAGCACTGCAGCCAGAGTATGAAAGCATAGATTAGCAGGATGGCTGAAGACTTTACTCAAAGACCCCATGAGGACTTTACACTAAAATAATATGATATCAAAATAATTTGTTTTTACTTATTTACCTGCTCATAATCCACAAGTTAAGACGAGACAAACTGAGTTTCCAAAGTTTGCTTGTTGTTGACTCACAAACAATAACTTTACCTGGGAGAAGCTGATAAATGTCAATGGGTGTAACCAATGTTTTTCATAAAAATCTGATATTTCTTAAAACAGATACTTTGAATATGATTTTAGCAGTCTACTACACTGTAAAAATGAAATTTAAAATGATTTTAAACAAATGACTCAAAAATAGCATAGTAACTTACTCAGTACAACAAAACCCATATTATCAAGTTTAGAAATGAAAGAATCTAAATACACTTTAAGGTGATGTGTTATAACTAGCAACTTATTTCATCAGTACACTTGCATAACTTATAGGAAGGTGAATTATTTAATACTTATCATGCTTTTGCGGTTACACCATTTAACAATTTAATGGGACTGATTCTTCAAATGGGTTAAAAATGGAAAATGTCATATAAAATACAATGACACCAACAGAAATGCAAACTGCAAAATCATCTAACATGTTGTTTTAACAAATTTAAAGCAAATTTTTAATACCAATCCTTATATCTCACTGTCCCAGGCAACTACACTACAAATAAATACATTACCTTGTTCCTCTGCATCCTGGGAAAAGTTTCCTTGAACAAGGAAAAGTAGAGTTAGACACAAGATCTGCTTTCCATTTTTCCAAAACAAATGCGCACCTTTGTAAGATACACATTCTTAAGTGGGTGGTAGGGGGTGTAGGTCTTTATCATAGGCTGTATAAAACATGGACGAAGCATCTGCGACTTCACGTGTTTGTTCCTGAATAGAGCCAATCAGCGGACTGAGCCACATTCGCTATGAGGCCGGCTGTGAGTTTTTCTTTGAGCTGATTGCAAAATCAGTGTTTTAGACCCAAGCCATTTGTTGAACCAGGCTGTAAATATGTTTTTAATGCTGTAAAAGTCTGTTTTTATGTCTGGGTGTGTACGTGACTTCTGGTCTTTCTGCAGCCAGCCTCTAGCGGATTCTCAATCGACAACAACTTTTAGCACTTCCTTATAGGCTTCATTTTTACTTACCTGATGTTGCCCCTTGGTCTTTATTCTTGAAAAACACTACCAGTTCTGGCCACAGGTGTCACTGCAATCAATGCTGGATAGTCCTCAATGCACCTTTATAGCGTCTTTAAAGCGCTTGCTCAGAACTTTTCATTGTTGATGAATTTGGCGCCCCCTGTGGTCAGTAGTATAACCTCTGTTCTTCCTGATTTTATCTTGTACATGTGTCAGACATGTTTTCTTACAATAAATTTCATTCTGTCTTCTTTGATGACCCTCAGTGATATTTTGGCTCTTGCTGCCCGTCCTGTCTTCAGGCTTTGGTTTTAGGACTTCAGGTTCTGGGTTGTAGGTGACTCATTAGTAGAGATAGTTGTGGTGTGGGTTTCTTCACTAAAAGCTCTTCTAAAGACGTGTGTGATTTGCTCAAATTTCTTTTAATATTCAGATGTTTCACCAAAATGTGTGTATTTTTGATAAGGAAAATTGATTCTGCAGGGCAACGTAAATAATCTTGTCTGGCATTTACCTGTATGAGAGTTAAAAATGACCCATGATCAAATCAAATCATGTCACTGATGGTCTCATATCATCCTCATCCTAAGGAAGCATCACGTTTCACTTTTGGTTGTTTTACAGCTTAACACTCCTCACATGTGCTTTAAATGTATTTTTCTAGTAATATGCTCCACTTTATCAAAGAATGTTTTGGTGCAGGGCTTCAAAAATGGTCTAAAAAACTAAAATGTGACTTTTTTGTTGTTTTGTTTTGTACCCAAGGGCCACCATAGTTTTTTTCAGTATCCTCAAGAAAATGACAGCCAGTTCAACATACTGAAATCAGGACTTAGACTACCTGAACTAAGGCCACACTAACCCTCACCTCAGTGCTCTCCGTCTGCTTTCATCATTGAAAACATTTTCTGACTCCTCTGACTTGTTTAGAAAGCCTCAGATAACCTACCAGCAGACTTAATAAGCAACTTCCTTCAAGTTCATGTTCAAACAAGAACTCCCAGATCTTCCTCTGCCTTTCATTTAGAGGTTCATTTAAAAGCTGCTTCCTATTTTTATGGCTTCAAACTCTACCTTTGAAAATAAACACGTCTGGAGATCTGTTTTTTAACTTTAAAAATCTTTGCTAATTGTATGTATTTGTATCTGCTAGTTTCCCTTCTTTTGTTTTTAATGTTATAAATGCCCCTTTCTTAATTGCATTTTTTTTTTTTTATGGCCTTTTCTCGTAAAAAAAAAAGCAAAAAACATTGAGCTACATCTTGGCATGAGACATGCTGGGCAGTTGATAATACGTGTGTTTTCCTGCAGGTAAGCCGGACCCCTGTGCCTCCAGCCCGTGTCTGAACGGAGGGACGTGTTTTCACTACATAGGAAAGTACAAATGTGAATGCACTGAGGCTTTCAGCGGCAGGCACTGTGAAATAGACAAAAGCTCAATACAGACGTCCTCAGGTAAGCAGTCAATGGTGTGTTTAAGCATGTTAACCTTTGCATTAGCTTGACTTGAATGAATGTGGAACAGAGAGAGGATGTCCTGAGAAGTGTAAAGATATGTGTCCTCCATCCATCTGCAGATAATCTTAGCTGTGTTGCTGCACTCAGGGACCCACATTCACAGATATAGAACAGTTGCGTAGGCTATATATAAAGGAGGACTGTATTAGACGAGATGAATCATGTCTACACACTTTAAGAGCATGCTGGAGGTAATTTTAGGAGGACAGAAACAGAAAGAGGATGGAAAACACCGTCACTCTGAGCCCCTTTAAAACCCCTCAGTGTCTGATCTGGTGTTACTATGCAGCCGCGCTGACGTCACAGATGTGTTTGTGTTCACTTTAGAGCCGAGCTGCGGGCCACCTCCACAAGTCAGGCACGCTGAAGTCCAGTTCTCCTCGACAACACCGGGCTCAGTGGCTGTGTATGTGTGCCATTCAGGCTTCATGTCTGTGCCCAGAGCCACCCAGAGCATCTGTGGCATCCAGGGAGACTGGAGCCAGCCGCCCACCTGTGAGGGTCGGTAACACACACCAGCTCATAAACACACACCAAGTTCTCATAAAAAATGAAGGTACTGAAACCGTCTCCTGATGTCACCTTTGATTGTTTTCTTGATTTCCATTGGTTACAGAGATCAATGAATGCCTGTTAAAGCCTTGTCTCAATGGCGGCACGTGTCGGAACCAGGTTGGATCCTACCAGTGTGAGTGTGCTGAGGGCTTCAGTGGAAAACGCTGTCAGACAGGTAAAGCTTCAAAGCGTCAAAGCTTTCTTATGGTAAAAGCTATTTTTTAAAATGCTGAGGTGCACCGGTCAGAAGTGAACTGTCATTTTCTAAACTCATCACTCAGTTAAAATAACAGAAACCTTTGTGAGCTGTACTCTACAAACGCATTTAGGAACTAATTAGATTTCCTGAACCATCAACTCAATTCTCAGTCACAGCTCATCACCTTTAAACACTGTTTGTGGCCCATTTATCAAATACTTGGAAAAAAACAGTATGATGTATTAAAACTGTCGAAGCAATGAATTTATTTTGGTGAAATGGTCACAGAGAAAAGAAGGTATTGAGAAAATCCACTCAGTTTAATCACACTTGAATGTCTCACATCACTGAATATCCCCAACCGTCCACAACAGCTGTTCAGACAAGATAAAAAGCACCTAACATAAATTCAAGAATTTGTCAGTTTCATTCATTAGAGGGAACAACATGATCTGTGATTGATTTATATGCCTGCTCTTGGCGTATTCATCCTATAACTGTCATGTCTTCATAAACAAAGAGTTATACACACAAACATTCACATAATCAGAGACCTTTCTATTTGATTTATATCACTTTGACTGCTCTTTTAAAAGTTTGTAAGTTGCGACTTCATTCAAACTATTTCACTTTTGATTGTTTGTGTAACTCCAAACACAGATCACTGGATGGTTCTACTTTTTTAACCCTTTCTATAAACATGTTACTGTATGAGAGAAGCTTTATTTATCTACTTGTAACACTTCATAGTTTTTTTTACAATTTAATGTTTCATCTGATTGGCCAACATCTACCACCTGACGGTCAGGTGAACCAATATGCAGAGGAGACAAACATGCATGCTCATGCTGAAATCACAACAAGAGATACTCTTTCAAGGTTAGAAATACATTCACAGATTTGTTTTACACAGATCAATAATTTGACAGTACAGTATTTCTTTTACAAACCCTCACCCTCCAGACTTCCAGCTACAACATGGACTTCATGAGTTCAAGACATGCTGTGTCACTTTACATTTAACTCTCTGCACAGCAGACTCCATCTTCATGAAAATACCATACCAAAAAACAGCAACATAAAATCTACTATTGTCAAAAAAAATCCCCTCCAACATTAATCATCACACACTTCTACATTTAACTATTAAATACAATTTAGGGTTATATCTTTCCCCTTTGAACTGTTGTGTGTCTGATTATACTTTTAACGTACACTTACATGAAGAAGAGTCAACAAGATAAACGTTTTTCTAATTCCACAGTGAAATACTGACTTTTATTTTAGATAGGATCAACAACTGAGTTACAGGTTCTTTATGCTCCTGTGTGTTGGCAGTGCTTATTTAAGGACTAGTTCACCATTTTGAACTGGGGTGTATAATGCACAAGTCAGAAGCGTCTGACAAACATACCTAAACTGCGAGTTGGTCATGTTGATTGAGTAAGTTTCAGAAAAGGTGGCATCAGTGAAGACCAATGCTTGTTAACCATTGAAATAAATTCAGAATGCCTCTACAAACACATAGTTCCTCTCTATATTCATGTTTCATCCTATTCAGATGTGAATGAATGCCTGATGGAGCCCTGTCTGCACGGGGGGACCTGTGAGAACCAGCCCGGCTCCTACTTGTGTCACTGCCCTCCAGGATTCAAAGGCCAGAACTGTGAGACAGGTAGAGTGTCCACTCAGAAAACATGTCTGATTAAAGCTCGTTATAAAGACACGTCATACAGGACAGTGATCAAACTCTGCTGTAACTCTCTGTGTGCAGAGCAGGACGGGTGTGAGTCAGATCCCTGTCTAAATGGAGGCGTGTGTCGTGGTTATAGACGGAACTATCTGTGCGTGTGTAAAGATGGTTTCTTTGGGGACCAGTGCCAGATGTGTAAGTGTAGCTCCGTGCAGCCCTACAGGCTTATTCATAAAACTTCCATTCTAACTGTGGGTACCAACTGCTTGACTTTGTCCCCCTCTAGTGGAGAACCCGTGTGTACTGCAGCCTTGTGGGAACCGTGGTCTGTGCAGGAGTGACAGGAGGGGGAACTACAACTGTATTTGCAAAGTGGGACACACAGGCAAAGACTGTGAGAGAGGTAAGGGTCAGCTTAGTGCAGCTCTGTCGGTCCACCCTCTGCACATCAAAGACAACTCTGTAATTATTCAATGTATGAACTAGACATGTAAGGTTGCCACTGTTCCCAGACCTGTTGCCTCCCTCCGGTCTACACGTGCTGCGAGTGGAGGAGAATGAAGTGGAGCTGCGCTGGGACGAGCCAGATCCCTCTCACAGTCTGATCAGCGGGTTTGTTGTCACTTACGGTCCTCTCGGCTGGAGCAACCGTAAATCAGACTCTCTGGACAGGCAGAAGACCACGCACGTCATGCGAGGCTTGGTGCCCGGCTTGTTGTACAACATCTCCACCTTTTCCACCAAACGCAACACCAACAGCAACGACATCAGCCAGCCTGCCACTGCACTGATACGCACCAGTGAGGCATAATCTTCTCCAAGTGTGTGAATCCCTGTGTGTGTTTCCTTTAAGTGTTTTTATGTGAACTTGTTTCTCTTCTAGGACCTCGGCAGGTGGAGCAGCTGCAGGTGGTGAATGTTTCCTCCTCTCAGGTGTGGCTGAGCTGGCTGGTTCAGGCAGCTCGTCATGCAGCAGTCAGCAGGGTGCACGTGTCTCTGCTGCCTTCAGACGGGGGCGGGGCTCGCACTGTGGTTCTCAACGCCAGCATCACTGAGCACACCTTCAGGTCAGCTCCTGCACTCTGTAGAATAACATCAAGACCTGCAGTAACCTGTGTGTCCACTGTACGGCGCTGTTTAGGTGCTGCACTTTGCTTGTTGTAGCATACTTTCAACCACCAGATGTCACTGTTTACTCACTGTTTACTGGATGTTTACTGCTGTGGTGTAATTTTCATGTTTCTCCCTATCTCCAGTTCATTACTCCCAGGCCAGATGTACATAGTGGATGTAGTCACTCAGAGTGGAATCAGACCAGATGAATTTCCCTCCACCAGCCACTCAGCTGGACCTCTGCAGTTCTGGACAAGTAGGTTTTATATCAGCATCAGCAGAGTGCATTCAAACAATCAATCTGTGACTGCTGACTTCAATGAGTAACTTTTTATTATGCACACAATACAAATTATATATAAAATATATGTCTACAACTTTGCAAGTCTATCAGTAAGTTGGCAGAAGCAGATATTTTTTTCCAATTATGATTATTTTATGACTTCCAGTAAACCAAAACACCACGCCAAATTTTTACAGCATGTATCAGCAACATATGAGTTCATCTTGTTTCACAGGCACCCAAACACCGTGATCAAGGGGAGAAAAAACACATTGTAAAATGGACATTAAAGATTTAAAATTAGTTATTTTAAAAAGCCAAGAAAAGAATCAAAAACAGTTACATTTTATAAGGGTAAAAGTTATGTGTAGAGATTTATTGTTTGAGAAATCATTAAAATAAAATGAAATAACTAGGTAAAAGGCAGCTTAAAACAAAAAAACAGCCTTTTTTAAGGAATTGAAATTTTAGATGAATTTCTAGTTTTCTGAGAGTTTACAACGATGATTTGTTTTGACTCTGGGGACACAAGAAAGAAGGAATTTAAAGCAGACGATCTACTAACCATAGCCTTTATTATACATGCAGCATGACAGCAGATCCTATAAATGCATAATTCGACTACTTTGTAAAAGCATTTTTAATCAGGTCTAATTTTGTAAGTACTGAAGATGAAATAAACTTTTAATATCCCACAGCAAAAAAAAAAAAGTACAGCAAAGTAGACAACATACAGAGGGTGATTGAACACAGCTGCATGCAGGAAAAGGTCAGATGTGCTTTTGTATACTTTGCATCAGTCTTCAAGTTTTTTTTTTTTTTTGCATATTATGACACAGTGAGTTTATTTTTACTTTGTATGTGGTTCATAAGTAACAAGATAACAGGAAACAGGATTGGTTGACAAGTGTGGCTTCAGCAGAAAAAGGACTCAGATCCTCTTCTTCACACTCAGTGGGTGCAGCAGCATGTTACTTCAGGAGCTGACCAGTGCTGTTATAGCACCATGCAGCGGGTGGAGTGGGGGATTTCAACCTCCCAGCTCCTGCACATTATGCATTAGTCCTTAGTGTTGGTCATGTCAGCTCATGTATGGAGTTAATGAGAGATGAGGTTGAAGATAAAGAAAAAAGTGACTGTGAAGTAAAATGACTTGTATCCTATGAGTAATGAAGTGTTTACTTCAAAAACAAAGTAGAGCAAAGCAGGTATGTATTCATTTTCTAATGAAATTGATAAAAACAAATAAACTGTACTCTTCAGTAAAAAGAAATAAAAACAGAGTTTTCTTTGTTTGTACTCATGAGACAATGTGATGATGTTGATGTGTTTCTCCCTCAGGGCCTCTCCCCCCACAGAACCTCTCTCTGTCACATGTGACCACTAACTCTGCACAGATCACCTGGAGCCGCCACCCGAGAAGCATCCCAGACGGCTTTGTGGTCAACGTGACCCGAGGGTTGAATACCAGGAGCCGCTTCCTGCCCAACGGGAAGTTAGGGTCCTACACCCTGCGGGAACTGACCCCAGGACAGCACTACTATGTGGCTCTGACGTCGGTCAGGAACACGGGACAGGAGCAGATCCACAGCATACCTCAGCACTTGGCCTTCACTACCTGTGAGTGCCTGGGTTTGGAGGAAAACAGTCGTATTAACCTTAATTTTATATCATGAATGCACAGCTTTTCACCATGATTGCATGCTAATGGGTACATTTGCATGCATGTTGCTCAGTGTTTATATTTTGCTTTAAATCAGGAGTTTCTGTGAAATTACAGTTGACAAAAATAAAGCGAACATTTCCTGTAACCTAGTGCCCATGGAGGCGAGATCAGGGCGCAGAGAGAGGCCGATACTAACTGGACAGGGGACTCGCACAACAACTCCATCTCAGCGTCAGGACGTGGGGGGCACGGCAGAAACAGAGAACTCAGAGGAACTGCACAGGTACACCAACCACTTGTTTTAGAGATGGTTGTCCAAACTGTAAAAGGATTACAGCATTATTGACTTTTCTGTCAGGGATAAAGCTTTTGTTTCTACCTGATGATTAAACCAGCTGTGCCAAACCCTGAGCGCTGACTTGTGTGTTGCAGATACACAGAACTCATCGACAGAAGGGCAAAGATAACAGCCAGGTTCCCTCACCTGCCTCGAAAAGCCATCAGACATCGTAACAGTGAGTCCAAGAGGGATTCCTCACAGGAGTCAGTTCAGTAACACTGTTTGACAACTCCCATCACAGCCTGTATATTGTTTTATACACAGTATCTAACATGAAGAGTCTTATATTTGACATAATCACCCAATAAAGTAAAGTATCCTGTTTCTAAAGCTGGATTGATTCAGCAGTAGATTACAACCCCTTCTGATTTACATCAAACTATATTTGCTACACTAACATGTTATTACAGCAGAGAGAAAACTTCACCCGCCTCACTGCTCAGATTTGCTCAGATTGTCCAAACAATGATCTGTGGCTCTTCCTGATGCAGATGGAATAGCTCAGGCTGTGGTCCTCTTACCATATGCTGCTTCACACACACACTGCATGCTGTCTGGATGACACATAGCTGCTCCTCTAATGTAAACTGGACCCTCATCCATCACGCAAACAGAAACAAGCCATCTGAATAATGTTTGCTTCATTTAGCTGAACTTAACCCTTTCTCCTCTTTTCATTATCCTGATAGATCTGATAAATATTTACTTTTTTTATTTTTACTTTTTTAACTTTATTTTATTACCATATATATATATATATTATTTTATTACTATATATATATATATATATATATATATATATATATATATATATATATATATATATATATATATATATATATATATATATATATATGATTATTTATATTTATATTTATATTTTTACACACATGTTTATATCTTTTGACCTATAAGTAACATGTTTTAGTGAATGTTACCATTTACTATAAAATATAGGTTCAAAATATATCTCTGATGTTGGCAGATTTTTTTCTAACCAAAAATGTAATATTTCATTTATTTATGTCCATCAGGTGTGTTTTGTCACCTAATGCCTTTTCTGTAGTGCTGTAGTCACCCTTTACTTTTTACTTTGTCTATTTTGTGTTTTTTTTTTTGCTTTGATTTATGACTGGAAATGTTTTACATCACAGGACCAGACCCTCCAGTAAAACTCGAGAAGATGGAAGAAACAACAAACAAAATCAGCCTCGCACTTGAGACTCAAGAAGAAGGTTTAAAAACAAAAACTGGTGAGTGTTTTCCCTGTTTGCATCTGATGGATGCTTTGATGAAAAGCTGCTCCTTTCAAGTCTTTTTGATTCAAATGTTTATGAGGGTGCTGCTCCCTGTAAGACAAAGGAGAATCACAGAGAGGAGAGGGGAAGTGGTAAAGCTGCGAGAGGCTATCAACACATGCTATCAGCTGTGGGTAAAGCGGAGTATAGGGGCTGAAACTTGACACTCACACTCATTCTTTACTGTGGATGTTGACCGCAGCTGTTGTGTTTTAGAGCTGCCCCAGGACTGCCGCAGTCTGCAGTGCCAGAACGGAGGCACATGTGTGGACAGAGGGGACGCCTTCATCTGCGACTGCGCCGTGGGGTTCAAGGGCAGGCAGTGTGAACTGTGTAAGTTTATATGCTTCCTCTACACACACACTCACACACACACACACACACACACACACACACACACACACACACACACACACACACACACACACACACACACACACACACACACACACACACACACAAACACACAGGGTAGACTCAGAGAAACTGTCATCCTTTTTGGAAAACTGGCAAATGAATGGCTCATCCTGTTGATGTATCAGGAAACCAAACACGTTCTTCAGAGAGTGATTTTAATCATTAACACATGATGTATACATGCTCACTCATACAATACATCATGTCACTGTTTACAGCTGCTTATCCTTTGTGGTGACACATGAAGGCTTGAACAAATCTCATCAGCTGTTGGTTTAAACTCAGGCTAAAATCAGTGAAATGTTTCTTGAAGTCAATGAGTCTCTTAAGTTTTAATAAGCTTTACAGCGATGCCAGCAGTTCTCTGGAGCTGTGCTTGGTGTGGTGGTACTTAAGGCAGTTCTCACATGCTGATGTATGTAAATGTAATGTTTACCATACTCATGTAAAGCATGATCCCCCCAGGGGGGAAGTGAACTTTTTTTTACGACTGCTGGAAAAAGTCAGTGTGGTTTTGTTCCTCTTCAGAGTATGTAGACTGACTCATACTTTCCCACTTTTGCACTTCACATTTCATGATATATTTTCCTCTGTTTCTCTTTATTGAACGTCTCGTGGATCTGTAACTGTTTTTGCTGCTTTAGGCTCGACTAGGCCTCTACTGAGAGTTAGACTCCCCGTCACAATGATCTTATCTATTTATATAAACGTTAAACAAAAAAAAATCTGAATCAGGATGCCAGTTTGGCCTGGGTTTAGGTCATGCCCTCCATGAGGTTATTCCTTGAGCGGGCAACTGCAGGTAAAACTCTAATACCCAAACCCTTTTCTCCATGACATGCCACACTCCACCCTGTTTCTTGCTCCATCCACTGTCCTGTCCCTAAAATAAAAGCATAAACCCTCCAAAGAGTAACTTAAAAAAAAGAGATTAAGGATTTAGGAATGTTAAATCATGCAATCACTGGACAAAAATTTGAGAAGGACAAACCCAAAATAGCAAAAAAAATTTGCTGGATTCCAGAGCTGTGACGCGTCAATTCACCGTACAAAAGATCAAGCAAGGCAGGAGTGCACAGAAACTAGCTAGAAACAACAGATTATATTCAGCTTGACTGCAACAACAAACCAACATAACGAGTGCAGCCAGACCAGGAGTCTGCAGGTTTGAGATTTTACAGCCCAACTTGAATAAAGAGAGACTTATCAATAGAGTGGAAAGTGTGGGAATTCCTCGGTCAGTGACTCCAACTGTCTGTCAGTCATGCAGTTGCCAGATTGGTGTATTTGAGGCGTTCGGTGTTGAAAAAATGAAGAGTGCAAGTGCAAACACTGTAGTTCCTTGAGTGACCACTAGAGGCTGTCCCAAATAGCCAAGGTTCCCATAAGAGCCCATATTAAAGTGACCGTTTGTACAGCAGAGTTAACCTTGTTCTCTAAATTGATCTCTGTACTTTGTATACTTATTCACACCAAATAAACAGGCCCCACTTCTTCATTTATCTGTCTTGATTATATTTGGGGCCAGTTGAACTGACAGGTGTTATAGTCTGAGCTCTGTTTTTTGTTGGTTTCGAGATCAAACCAAGGTCAATCAGTCATCATTTCTGCCTTGTAAGGGTTTCATTAAAACCTCTTTTCAGAGAAATATGTCTCTGAGACTGTAACCATGTTCTGTACAGGCTTTAAATTGATCTGCTTTGATCTGATTGATGGTCAACAGGAGGCGACTCCACCAGTTACAAAAGTTGATCAGAGTGCATGGAAGGCCGAAAGAAAATGAGCTTCTCGGGTGGTTAATTACCCCTGGAAAAACTTTTTATAACACTTCATTCATTTTCATGGCTTCTTTTATTTATGAATGACCATCATGAGGGTGTGTCAACCAGGGTGAAGGCTTTCTGTCTGGACCAGGTATGGGCACGTCTGGCTCCAAAAGCAAAGGCTAGACCCACCTTCTACATTCAGTGCAACCAACAAGAACATGTGATGAGTCTGAGACCTCACTGTAAGGGGGTCCAGGGCTTCGTTTGCTGGTTTTCTCAGCTATCAGTTAGCTGCATTTGAATCAGAAATCAAATGAAGTGAAACTGTCCACCCTCACTCTGGTGTGTGTTAACCTGCCTCTGCACAGTGTGGCTGAGAGACGTCTACGCCGCAGCTGTCAGACTGTCTTAGGTATCAGGGTAGGATTTACACCCCGTCTTTGTGTTCCCAGGAGCTGTGGCTCTCCTCACTCTCAGTGCGACCGAAGCATCACACGGTGTGAGCGTACAGCACAGTCTGTGTCAGATTTTCATGTCATCGTGCACTCTGACATGAAGCGCTGGGCTATGTTTAGCCCACTGGTTCTTTAAAAGCAGGAAACACACTCTGCTGACAGATGACCCCTCTGACATGCTTTATGAAGGACTGGGTTAACGTGAAGGCTTCAGGGCATGAATGTACAGCATGAATAGAGAGTCAAAGAAAGGCACAAAGCACCATATTATCTGAACCGCATTGCTTTTCCTTCTTTTCTCAAAAAAAGCCAGTGTGACTATTATAAGTGAGCTCCTTTGGACAATGTGCTCCTTTGTTCAGGCTGAACTCTATTTCTATATTTACTTCTTAAGTGTCTCTCAAAGGAAAACCTACAACATAGCTTTTAAAACTGAAGTAGCCCTTGAAAAACATAAAACTGATGTATCTGTGGCAGTATCCTTTGGAGAAAATAAAAAATGATCTTAACTTTGGGTAAAATTAACTTTGTCACATTTTACAAAAGAGAATTATTGTGTTATTTGTGGAGTGGGTAGATTTTAGTTTCATATTAGAAATGACATGTAATGGTTAAACATATTTGTTTATCATAACTCCTGACATAGCTTTAGGTAATATAATAAAATTAAAAGCAATTCAGTATTTACGTTTTGAATGACTTTTGCCAAAACAAGATTAAATAAAACAGACATATAATTCAAACTATGGCTGGATTAGCTGCCTCTGTGATAAAAAAGTAAACCTTACTGTAGTTCTAAATGGCATATTTTACTTCAAAGAAACTGCCAGACCCAGGCTCAGTCAGGGGTCAAAGGTCATGCATGTGCATTTTATCACAAATGGACTTTCAAGTCAGAAAAATGACTTTGAGTGTGATCTATTGCCAGCAGGCTGAGCATACAGACTGATGTCAGCAGGAAACAGCAGGAGTGTGGGAGGTTCCCAGGTTTACATGTCCTGGCCCAGTCAGACGCTTTGCTGTTCAGAGACTGGAGGTGTCTGCATACAGGGCCTGTATCAAAGGGAGAAAACAACCAAACTGGAATTAACCTGGACCATTTAGGGTTAGTTAGTTAACAAAACATTTATGAATATCTGCACAAAATACTGGCACTGGTTGGATATTGTACAGCTATATCCCTGCAGATGATAAAATTTACAATAGAATTTTCCTTCCAAGGAAAACTGTAATCATTGTTTTTTTTATGGTAATCAGTATGTTATGGCTTTCTCCTATCTCTTTCATGGTTTCAGTCCCCACTAGTGTAGCAACTCTTTTTTTGTCTTGTTTTGTTAATTATACATTTCTAAGATAAGATCTCAAAGTATACACTGATAAGAACAGTTTCATTTGTAATCACGGTTCAGAAACTATATTGATTTTTGATGAACTATTAAAATTCTCCTAAAACCCTTAAACTGAGCACTCCACAGAGGCTGCATTCCTCAGATACACCTCTTCCACCGAGCTGGATCCAGTTCTAGTTCAGAGCCAGAGCCTAACTGAGTACTGACAGTCAAGCACCAGTTTCTGGTTCTCAAAACTGGTGCCAGACAAACACCAACTCCTTTCTGGTCTAGAGTTAAGAACCAGTGACATCAGGGGGCGGGGTTATTGTGACCAACAAGACTAACGTAAACACTGAGCCACCATTTTTAAAACAGTCAAGACAGTTCCACATAGAAAAAATAAAGTTTTGGAGACTAAAGCAAACTGTAGTGGTCTGAGGAGGAGACCCAGAGCTTCCTGGCACTGTGGTCATCCTCTGGAGTTGTGGGAAGTTCAAATCCATCTACAGCCCTTTGTCACGTTATTATGTTGAAATGCTGATTCAGCATTTCAACATATTGTTATCCTACTTTATTATTCCAGGTTCTTCTTCTTCTTCTTCTTCTTCTTCTTATTCTTCCGTACGTTTTTTGGCTCTTTTCACAGCCTTCAAATTTTGTCCGATTTTCACCGTTCAACTTTTAAACTATTCAGCTTGTTTAGGACATGTGTGCTATATCTTTTCACTTTTCTAACTATTAAACTTTTTGATTTATTCAGCTTTTTCCAAAAAAAATTCTCTATTTTAAACAGATGGGAAATGTCAGCTCCTTCCTTTAAATCTCCTTCAACTTCAACAAGCTCTAACTTCAGCTTACTTCCACTTACAGACTTCAATTAAACTTTAAAATGTTCAGCTATCTTTCCTCTCTTCAGGTTTTTATCTGCTCTTAAACATCTTTTACTGTTTTTGAGATTTCACTCTTCAAGCAACATAAACTTTTCCCACTTTGCCCTAAAATCGAGGCTGCTAGACTGCGGAATGTTTTCAAATAGAGTGAAAGAGGCTGCTGCAGTAAGGTTGTGCGAATCTCGATCGAATTGTCATAACTTCCAAAATCTTCACAGCAGAAAAATAAAAAGTACATTAAATGGTTCACTGAAGGCTCCTGCTTCTTACAAAGGGAGTATTTTAGCAAAAAAAATGTACAGTTTTGCCAAAAAACGCCTCAGTGTGAGAGAAACCGTCACATCCCTGTAATCTGAAGTAATGTTAAAATCTGACCAATATTTCTCATCAACTTGATTCCTAACAACTTTTATACATCACCCTCCTGCGGTCAGTTTTAATCCTATCATCTTGTAAAGCATATCATCTTGTTCATCAGAGTCTCCAGATTCTCACAATGTTTTTGTTTTTCTTCTAGCCCTTAGGGTTTCAGCATAAATGCAGTTTGTTCGGACCTATGTCTAGCCCAAAAATCCAGCTTAAGATCAGTGGATACAAAGGAGTTCCAAAGTTCAACTGCCATTTCACACTCATTATGACATCAGCAAGATTACCATGGTAACCACACAGCTGTGGATATTCACTGATTAGTCTTTGAAGGACAGAGAAACACATATATTTCTTTATAATGCCTAAACAGCCAACCCAAACTGTCTTACACGAACACATACAGCCAACCCGAACACACACAGACCAACACACACACACATACACACACACACACACACACACACACACACACACACACACACACACACACACACACACACACACACACACACACACACACACACACACACAAACATTTTACCATCCAAAACAGTGAAAAGGCAGCAGAAGATTCAAACATGACAACCTTTCATCACACACAGCTGTTTATACTAAATAATCAAAACATCCAGGAACAAAGACACACATGTACTTCAGTTACTTATAATACCATACCTCCCCCTTTGACTTAATCTACATGCTCCACTATTTATACAGCTTTTTCCCACAACTTATAATTGACAAACTGCTACTTTTTCTTCTTCTTCCTTCCTTTCTTCTTACTAGTGCTGCATTAATCTCTGTACTGTTTTTCCCCTATTTCTTCTACTTCTTCTCTCCATTCCACATTTTCAGCTCTGGTTCACATCATAACCCCTTTTTTTAACTTTTAAATGATTAAACTTTATTTAAAACATTTAACCATCAAAAACAGAGACTGAAATAATCTTCTGATCCCCTGCAACTCCTTCAACTTCAACTGCTTCTACCTTTTGCAGACTTTGACTAGAGACTCTGTTCACACATTAAACTGGTTCTATTCTCTTCATCCCATTAACACATTAGTCATAGATTTCTGCTTTCTACATTTTTAAGATTTCACTGTTTGGTTTCTGTCTCTTTATCTATTTATTTTAACTTTTATAGGCTGATTTAAATTTCCACTGTATCCACTTTCTTTATCCACTCATTGTCTGTGCCTCATTTCCCTTACCATTTTTTCTTTCCTTTATTTTACATTTTCAGCTTTTTCAACTTTTATTCAAACTTTTCCAGCTTCAGCATTTCAACGCATTTGCTGCAAGGAAATGCAACTTCTCTAGTTCCTACTGTTTCTCGTCAGTTTAAGACTTGATCCTTAGTGCTGCTCACTAAATACATGCATTAAATGCACAACCAAACATGTTTTAAAACTTTAGAGTTAAAAAAGATTAGTAATTGTACAAAGAACTAAAATAGCATTAGGTTAAAAAAAAGGTGAACTATCTTAACACAAGACACAAGTTTATCCCAAATTTCCAACCATAATAGAATCAGTGATATAGAAGGAGGACTGAAGGATTGTTATTATCAAAACCTTATGAAAACTGAAGTGATTGCAATCATCTCAAAATAATTTAAGGAAATGATTTGAACTAAGTTTCCTCAGTAGCAGTTACATTTTAGAATATTTAAAGTGTTTTGAAAAGTATGAAAAACTGTTTTTATATAACTAACTATTAGAAACTACTGTTTGGGAATATGTTTCATAAAGCCCAGTTTTAAAAAAGGAAGCACACAGGAATAAACACTTGTTTCAGTTCTCTATAATCAGATGTTGATGAAGCTGTGTATGAGCAGACGCTGGACATCCCCTCGCCCCTCTCGAGTCCTTTTCTTCACCTAAACATCCAGCGACAGATTGTTTAAACATTCCTTTCCTAAAACCATCCATCAGCCGGGGAGCAGCTCCATCCCACATGACTCCTAAACCATCCAGCAGACTTTTTTTCCTCCTCTGTCAAAACTTAAAACATTCATTCCTCACTTCATGTGACTGCTTTTTTTAGTGTGCCAGCGAGTGCCGCACCCCTGTACCCGCCTCTACTCTGAGACCAAGAGTGTGCCTGTGTGGGAGGGCGGAGTCTGCCACTACCTGTGAGTTTTATCAGGACACACACCTCCTGTTTCTGTCTGAGTCTGTTTGAAATCCATGAGTATGTTTTCCTCTTTGCAGGTACAAACGGACGTATAAAGTACAGCAGGATGTTTGTTATCGAGAGATTTGTGAAACAGTGCTTCCAAAGAGAAATCAGAGTGAGTTCAACAAGATGTAAAAAAGTGTTTTTAAAGAGCAAAAATATATTCTTGTGTCTAATGTGTTGATTTTTGCTTGTGTAACAGAGAGAAGAACAAACAGACAACAGTAAAGGTTTGTTTTTGAGTCAAATGAATGTTTGTTGATCACTGTTACTACAGAAGATCACAAGCTTTTGAATATTTCTGCTAACAATAGTTGTGTTGTTGTTTTTCAGAGCACTTGGATGGACCGTCATCACTGTCATGTGAAAATCCTAACTTCATTTTTGGTGTTTATAATCTACTTGAAGTGACTGATTATGGTGATGTTTGTGCTGTCAGAACCCACTGTAACGTTTTAGAGACATCTGAAAATAAGGTTGTATTTGTTCATTCCTGAGAGCTGTGAGTGTGTGTGTATGCGCATGTGTGAGAGTTTGTGTGTGTGTGTGTGTGGCTGCGTGCTTCCTAAGACGACTCCAATCAATCAAATGAAATGTGGCCCGAGTTGTTGATGATTTGCGATGTTTGGTGACTGATATACCTCAGTTCTTCGTCCGTGCTGACACATTAGGAGAGGTTTATGTGATTCAACTGCAGGTTTGTCCCTCAGGGAAATAACTGTAGAGTTTTCCTTATACCAGCTCTGAAGATTTACTGATAAAGACGATGGGAAATGTTTGTTTTCTCCACACCCGTTAATTCATCTCTTCCTCTGACAATGGCGCACAGTGTTTTCTCTGTATAAATATCTTTCTCTGTGTCTTAGCAGGCTTCACTGCAGCTCGCTCCTCTGTACATAGTGTTTATAGGCCATTTTGTAGGTGAATATTTTAATAATAAAAATGTAAAATGCTGTTAAGTTTCTGGTGTCTTTTTCAGCTGATTGCATCTGGAATTGGATATTTAAACAAAGTGAAATCTCACAGTGTACATGTGCAGATTTCTTTACATTTCATGGATAGAAAACTGCTCAAAGTTTACCATTAAGAACAACCACTAATTCAGTGTATAATCTTGGTAACAGCAGCAGCTAACTCAGACATTTGCAGGACAAATAAATGTGCAGAACATGTAGAGCAAAAACTATACAAATGTAAAATATGCTGTATATCAAACTTATTAACATCAAGGTGGAGTTTTCACCTCTCTGTCCTGGGTTTTAGTTTATTGATATGATCCAGATGATTAAGTCTATGACACATGTAGGATTTCTGGGAGTGCGGATACCGAAGTAAACCTCATTTTTGGAGATTTTGAACAGTTAGTTAAGAAAGCTGGGTTATACTTTACCTTAGAGGTCAGCAAATTTCATCACACTTAGGTCATTATTAGGCAAAGTTTTTTCTTATTTCTTTGAAATTACCCCTGAAACTTTATGAGAATTTGTTGAAAATTAGCACATAACTTCTGTCCAGATTCTGTTTTGCAGTGCGTCTGTACTCTCAGTGTCTATCACAATCAGGTAAGGCCAATGTACAACCTCACTCTTGGTGAATATCACACCTGAAACCTTCAGTTGTATCATGTCAAACCTTACAGACCTAATCATAAAGGTTTATCATTTTACATGTGATCTCAATTATCCATATCAACAAACTGGGTACCAAAGAACTTGGTGAAATTAAATAACAAACAGCTAACTATCAACTGCTTATTGGGAAATTAAATTACTCACTTAACATTTCAAAGGTAATTATCAGAGGAAACAATGAACCTAACTTCTGTTTTCAAGAACCAAGCAGCTATTTATCACCTGCTTCTCTGGAAATAGCAGAAACGTTGGGATACTTCTAAAAACATTTTGTGGTGGGTTGTGATTTAATTTCAAATAAATTATTTGCTAATCATCATTTTCTTACCTTGCAATTTGGAGTAAATTTCAAAGACACTGGAAAAAACAGTAACCTACCAATTGTGACTTGCAACAGTTAATTTGGACAATATTTTAAAGACGCTATGAGCTAATTTCAAAGAAATAAGAAAAAACTTTAATTATTACCTAAGTGTGATGAAATTTGCGGACCTCTAAAGTAAATCGTTACCGAAAGCCGGAGTCAAGGCCATCAGATAGGGTCATGAAGACACTTGTTCCCCAGTTTATAGTAAACCCTGAAAGCCAACCAAAGTTCCTGATCAGTTCAGGAAGAAGAGAGGATGATGCTGTTTCATTAGACAGCTCCAATAACATCATCTGCATACAAACTTTCAACAGAATCAAAATAGAAATGAATTATTCATTTTTTTTATATCCAATCTGTTTGATCAAATGCCTCTATGTGTCCATTAGAACGGCAGCAGAATGTAGTAATTTAGTTGAGTTTACTTGAAAATATTTTAAGTAGAAATTGTGTGTTGGAGAAGAGAAATCTGTCCAGGATGAAGCCTGTCTGGTCAGAGGAAACACCAGTGCTCACGTGGCAATTTAGTCAGTAAGTCTGGGCTTTAGCAACAACTTTCTGAACACTACTTAACAGCCTCAAAGGAGGATAGTAAATACAACTTAGAATGAACTTAACAGGATTCAACGACACCATGGATAGTTGGGATGGACCTGAGTTAATTAAAGGATAAGTCCAAAGAATCCCTCTTTAATTTTCATACTTCAAAACAGTTCTGCTTTTCACTTCAGTCTGAGTCTCCTCTACAAACAAATATTGGAGACCTATAGTCCAAAAGACATGGTACAGACCGGAAAATAATAAAGACACATTAAATATGACTTAAATCCAAAAAAGTCACAACTTTTTCCACATATTCATGGACTTATATAAGCCAACTGTAAGTAACCATGCTGTCTCAAAAGACCCTTAAAAAAATAATTGCACTTTGAATAAAAAGCTTCTTTGTACATGTACGAACAAATAGTTTGCTAAAGAACTCACACAGGTAACAGTGGAAAAAAAAAATCCTCGTAAGAATACAAGTCCTTCTGCGATGACAGTTCTTTGACCTTTGAGGAAACACATGCAGATGCTTTAATAAACAGGAGGAGGCCTGTATGGCTTAAAATAATGTGTTATGAGCTTCACTTTAACCAGATGTTGATCCATGATGATCTTACCCCATAGTTTCAGATTCAGTTCAAGAGACTTACTTTACTTCTGAATAATCTCTATAACTAGAAACTGTAAACTCGGGGTTACTAATTAACTGTGGGCTGTTATTTACAGCAGCATGAGCACCATGCTTTTTCAAAGTATGAAATGTTTGCGTAGTATATCCTTTATCTTTGTTTATGACAATGTGTGTGATTTACTTGTAGCATGGCCATTTTTACATTTAGCAGTTGAGCTGACCATCCAACCATTACTTCAAGTGAGACCAGTGATTGAACACCACTGACCTGATCCATGAAACGACCCACAACAGAGTTGGAAAAAATGGGCCTTTCTTGTCTGCTTGGTGATGAAATACCTTTCTAAGTCTTTATAACTAGAGGGAAAAAATGCAGGTTGTACTTGTAGCTCGATCATCCGACGCCAAGCGACAGTGCGGGCCTTTTTCTCATTCCACTTGCTGCCAGATTTGCGGTTTTTGTGCTGCATTTGAGTACCCTCGGAATTTTACACGTTTGACGCGCCGGACCGCCTGTGCTTTCAGGTGCTTTTATTACACAGGCTTACAGTCCAAGGGCATGACAAATGAAGTAGACAGGGACAATTTTAATGGCTCACTTTCATTGGTATAAAATAATTTATTGAATTTATAAACCTTTTTTACAGGTGGATGTAATGGACTACAATACACGTGTGCTGATGTACATTCATTAAAGGATGACTAAAAATGTATGATATATATTTTTTATTATTTGTATACATATACATAGAGGATGGGAGAGCCCATATGAATGAGAGGAAAACTGACTCTACAAAAAACCATAAAAGATAGAGGGAATACAAAAGAGAGGTGTTTCGGTCGGGGTTAAAATAATGCAAATATATTGAAAAGTTGTGATACATTTTGATTTAAAAAAAAAGTTCGCAAAGCTGTTTATGAAAATTGTAAATGTTAATGATTTACCCCCCCCCCCCACACACACACACACACACACTCTTTCATGATAATAATAATAAACCTTAAAATAAATTTCTTGACAAAATGAAATGAATAATTACAGAGAAATAAATGAGAAATAGGGTAGGACAAGCTTAAAACCACAAAAAATGCAGGAGAGAATAAAACAATATAAAAAGGGCTTAAATTAAATTAAATTAAATTAAACATCAGATAAAGTAAAAATAAACATAGATAGCCTACAATTAAAACAACAAAAGATCAAAAATCCTGCCAGAGACAAATAATAACCAAGAGTATTTTGAGGATTAAAACACGCTCAGATACAGAAAAACATTACATTACTCACATTAATAAAAATAATAATAATTAGAGACTTTGGAAGCTGGTTGCTTGATAAGATTATTTTTTAAAAAGTAGTCTGAGCTTTAAAAAATTACTGCCTGTTCAGTCACTCTTGATTTTGTAACAGTTGACTTTATGTACTACGAATATGTGATTTGAATGGTGACTGAATGAAGAAATGCCACTACTTCTACTTGTTAAGAGCTTTCGAAAATCAAACATTTCCTTCCTTTTTGATTTTTTTTCTTTTTGTTTTGTTAGTTTTGTATGTATTTTTCCAACGTCCCCTGAACGCATCATTCCACTCCTGAAGTCGGAGCAGGGAGCCCCCGCTGCCCCCCTCTGCTCGGCTCGGAGTGAAAACTGAGATAGTGAGGAAAGAGCAACGGGAGGAAAGACCATGGAAGGAGGAAGCTGGATGTATTAGCCTGTCTGCTACTCTACTTTGGGACACTTTTTCTCCTTCTTTCTTTTTCGTCTGCACTTTTTGAAACGCTTCAATGCGGCGTTATCCCGTGTGTGCTTTACGTGCTGTGAAAACCCCGTAAACGTTCAATCCCGAGCGTTCAAACGTCCAACGGCTGACGGTTCGCAGTTAGCACGACCCGACAAAAGTTAGCCTGCTCCGGCTAACTTAGCCTCTCTCGTTCAGCAAGAAAGGACAAAAACAAAGCTCGTCAAGAAGCAGGCAAGGCTTCTCGTAATGTTGCCTCTCGGGATTAACTTTAGATACGGATGAGAAAGAATTCGGAGACGAGGGAACAACGAGAACAACCGA
This sequence comes from Halichoeres trimaculatus, assembly GCF_033239565.1. NCBI lineage: Eukaryota > Metazoa > Chordata > Actinopteri > Labriformes > Labridae > Halichoeres > Halichoeres trimaculatus. The sequence continues at coordinate 31,361,914 of NW_027437182.1, read as the reverse complement.
GAGCCAGACGACCGCTGCTATGTCGGGGTTGATTCACGGCTCTGGCAGCCCGCCTGAGTCCCGGGGTTGGCCACACTCGGTGCTGTGGAGGCTCGGGGGCTTCTTCTTCCTCCTGCTGCTGGAGGGTGCAGGCTGCCTGGCCAGCCCGAGCATCCCCTCAGGCGTCAACAACAACAACCAGCCCAGTGTCAACATCTACATGAGTGTGGAGGAGGTGAAGAAGCTTTTGGGTAAGGAGGCCTGCGCCTAAAGACAGCTGTCCTCAAACTTTGTCTCTGTGTGTGTCCACACTGTGCTCCAAATTATTCTGAATGATGCTTTTTTGTGGATATTTTAAAAACTGTTAACAGTCATTTTCAAATTTGTAAAGAAGTCAGATAGTGAATAGAATTCTTTAAATATCTGGTTATTGTCATGCCCTTCAAAGTTCTGTAGGCTGTATTTATTTAATAAATGCTCAAACTATAGAAATGACTGAACCAAGTTATAATGCGAGTAGGTGAAAGGGGCATTAAACTTTTGAAAAATAAAGACATCTCTCCTTTTATAACGTTTGTTTGATTGAAAATAATTATATTAGTTTCAAAAATTAGTTATAAAAACAGTTTTCTGCTTGATTTCGAAGTAAAGCCTTTAATGTCTGAAACATTTAAAAATGTTTCTCTGATTTCCAACAGTCCCCCTTCTCTTTTACGGGGTCAGGAGTCACTGGTCAACTGATGTAGTTTGGTTTCTAATGACTCTCTCTGAGGACGCTGTGTGCTGAGTGGTTTCTTTGAGCTATAATTCTTGCCATCACAGTCAGTCATCTTCTGTATTAATGACCACAGGTTCTTAATCGAGTTGAGATCAGACCAGTTCATGGGGCGATTGTCTTTAGGCCCTGAGATGCTGACCAGTCCGAAAAAAAAAAATAGTGAAGCATGTGACGTGTGACACTGTCCTCCATGAACACTGGCGTCTCCTTCACTTTAGCTGGTTGTCTTTTAGAGGGGCATGGCCTCTGAAATCCAACCAGATGCCCACCCATCTGGTCCGTCTGATAACTCTTGTATTGTGTAGCCTGTTCCAGTCATGTTTCTGATGTGTTTTCTTCAGTGGAGGTCTGGTCTTTGCCTTTTGGACCTTTGCCCCTCCTCTTAGCGTTCCACATTAGGTAAACCTGGGTATATCATTGAGCCCCATGGCTGCAAAAAGTACCTTACTGTTAGCTAAGGGTCTTTTAAAAACCTGTTGTTTGATTCTTTCTCATGCTTCCTCTTCTCTGGTTTTCTCCCACCCCAACTCTTCTGGATGTGTCATTTTATGGTTCGCTGATTTCCAATTTCTTGGCTGCATCATCTGTAGATTGCTCAGATCCTTGACAGTTTGACTTTTTTCCTCTTTGCTCTGGTCACGTCTTGCTCATGGTCATAGTAGAAAAGAACTTTCTTGATAGTATGGAACACTTATATACATGTGGTCTGTGATAAAAGATATGAGAAACTTTTTTGGATTCAAACAAAAAAAGTTTCTGAACAGCAGCCGTACAGATTCTGGGATCCGTACAGATCCAGCAAAGATCACTTCCAGAATAAATATAACACAGTTTAAGTTGTGATGAAGCTCTGCCAATTCAGCCCTTCTCATGTGTAGTTTATGTCTTTAAATCCCAGCTCTCTTAAAGTATAACAGCTCACTCTTCCTGTGTTAATAGAGCAGCTTTAGTGCTGCGCGCAGTAATTGTTCAGTTTGACAACAGCTGAGGTGCTGTGACCCTCACACTATTTACTTCAGCTGGCTGTAAAATGACAGTATTAAACAGGTCTGTCTGCTGGAGACTCAGGTAGTGCTGATACTGTTCCTCTTGTATCGTTAACTAAAACTAAAGAAGATGGATCAGGCATGAGTTGTGATTTTTTTATTAATCAATTTATCAATAAAAAATGAAAAAATCAAATAATTCACATGGTCTTATCTTAAAAAAATGTTTTTCCCCCCTTTTTTTTCATTTTTCTGTTTACTTTTTTTTAAACAACATAAAAATTCCATAATAACATAATAACTCTGTAAATAACTTGAAAAAGCATCCGGAGCCGGTTGCGGGTAAAAAGAGCCCAGCACTGTGTGATTCAGAACTGGAGATAAACACAAAGACTTCTGCAGAGGGATAGACTTCTATAAGGTTAATAAACAGAAAATTTTATAATGTACAAAATTTAGTAGTTAAAACGGTGACATGCACAGATCACATGCATTTGTAAATTTTATCTAACTCGCCTTCTGCAACTTTCCACAGTCATTAAACGGATCTGTCTTTCTTTATGTCTGCAGAGGAGACGAGGAACTGTTTGAATAAACAGCAAATAGTTCACAGTCAATATCAAATATTATCATTTCCTCTAATGCTCATCCCTAATGTGGACTTTAACAATAGAAGAAAGTGTTTTTTATATGACTGCATGGATGGACTCAGAAACAACAACAACAGAAAGATTTTATTAAGAAATATCTGATGAAATGCTAAGAACAATAGAAATCAATAACAATGAACAGTACAGAATATATTACCAGACAAGAACCAAGAGACAACACCAGAGAAATATAACATCTCATTTTAGTTTTAAGAAACTTAGATTTATGAACTTCGACTTGAATTTAGCTGTCGCTGATTGTCACACGTATTGGTCACTCATTTCTCTCATTATGAACACAGTCACAGAGACGTTGTTGTAGGGCTGAACAATTTATCGTTTTCAGATCGAAATCGCAATTTTAGACAATGCAATTTTGAGATCGCCAAAGCAGCAATTTTTTGCAGCGCTCCTGACTGATTCAGGATCTGTTGTGTCAAGTATTATACATATTCTGTTTTACAAATTTGTAGACAATCTAAATGTTAAACGTGCTGGTAAGCAGGTCAACAACACAAAGCCTCTGTTTAGGAGTAGAAGTTGATGAAAACAGATTATTTATCATCACTAGTGATGATTAAAAAATAGTGAATTGCAATATCTGCCAGAAAAGTTAGATCTTTTCCTAAAATCGTTCAGCCCTCCATGTGAATATCCCAAAGCTTGATTTGAAGAAAATCGTGAATCGAATTGAAATCACAATATCTGCCAGAAAAATCGCAATTCAATCTTTTCTTAAAATCGTTCAGCCCTACGTTGTTGAGAGCTGATGAAGAGTAGAGCTGACAGCTGTGTCTGGATGCAGGTGTGTGACTGATGGAGATTTTGTTGATTATTGGAAGCTTTCAGAGGAAAACAAAATCTTACCTTCTTTGCTTTGTCCATTGCTTAATAGATAAAATTCTGGTTTTGTTTTCTGAGAGTCCTGGAGATTGAGCACCTCGTTTTCACATCAGAATCCACTGAATTTATTGCCTTTATCGTTTGTTATAATTTTACATCCCATCAAGTATTATCCAACTCATTTTTTAAAGTTAGCTTCCTCGTTTCTTGACACTTCACAAGACCCCTTCTATTCAGTTATTTTATTCTAGTTTAACTTTTTTTCTTTTTTTATGGTCAATTTTTTACAATGTATTTAGGGATGGGAACTGAATTTACTTTTATAGGTACCGACTGAATTCTGTCAAAAGTACCGGGTACTGATTAATGTAAAATCAAACGGTACCATGTTTAGGTACCTAAATGCATCCTTGTGACTGTGACGGAGTGGAAGAGTAGGTGATTTTTCACGCTGGACATGAACACAGCATTGCAAGGTTATTTAATGAAGATTAAACATGTTAAATTGAAAAACATATGTATTTTATTGTAGGCAAATAGATATTTTTTTACCACATGAACAAAAAAAGTAACGAAAATTGTTACCGTTAAGTACCGGTACCCATTGCCAGGTACTGGGTACTGATACCGTAATGTTTCAAATGTGAAAGGTACCCATCCCTACATGTAGTGTGAAGTATTTTACAGTAATTCAACCAAGGGAGCAGGAGACATTCATGAAAGAATCAGAATATTTATAAATGCAAGGATGAACTATGCACAATTTTTAATGCTAATCAGCAATCTTAAATGTAGAATATTTAGCAGTCACGAAATGTAATGAAAGTGCTGTAATGTTTGTGCATAAGTGTGCAGGACATCGCCCGCACAGTGTGGAAAAAGATGAAAGTGTAAAATCAGACAGAACATGCAGGATCCAGATAATACACCTCAGTGACTCATGACTCAGACGTAGAGGCAGGTTTGAGGTGGTGTTACATTATATGTCAGGTTGTATAATGAGATTAAAATAGAGTCCTTGACTAAACCTGTACATGTTGTGTAAATATTTATGTCAGCTCAATGACGCCGTGGTGTTCAGCTTAGCATCATCAAGGTAACGTCTCGGAGCATGAAGCAGCTCCACAGCTGTGTTGTGTTCCAGCCTCTGGGTGGTATGCTGATGTGTCACCAGGACGGAGGAAGTGACCAAACCATACGTTTCAATAAAACAGCAGCAGGGATATTTGTGGTTTGGTGCCTGTGTTTGGTTACGTGATGTGAGTCAAAGGGAGGCGGCGCTGCTTTGCTTTGTAGTTTCTTCTGTTTCTGTCCATTATTCAGCCACAGAAAAAGATGAAAGATGCAGCTTAGCATGGTTTAATCAACTTTCAGTCATGTTTACTGCCTTGGCCACATTAAGTCATTAGTATTTATGTTAGCCTGGTCTGCTTTTTCCTAGGCCCTGTTAACATTAGCTTTATAGTCTTTCTTCTTTCTGCTTTCTCTCGGCCACAAGTTCTTTCTGAAGATGAAATTATGCTGTATGTTTATTTTAATGTGCATCTCTTTCAGTCTTTTTGAGTGAAGTCAGCTTATTTGTTCCTCTGCAAATAATTTGCGGTAAACCCGGTCAAAACAGACAAGGCTGAAGCTATAAGCAAACCAATTATACGTACTGAGCTGTTCTAATATCAATCAGATGAAAAATAAGGAATACATCTGTGGTGTATATCTTTTATAATTCACAATCACTTCTGGAAAAAGCTTTAACATCATCACAGAATAAAAGAATGAAAGGATCAGTCAGCTTATTGGTTTGTTCTTACTCTGATGTATACTTGAGTGTTGAAGCTAGATGCTAAAAGTCGTGTAGCCCTGTTCCTCTGCAGAAGCACATACATGACTCTGATGTAAACCTGCTCAAAGCAAAAACTGACCCAGTGATTTGTCCGCTGCTTAGCATCTTATTTCCTGTGTTTATAACATTTCTGGTTTATATCTCCTATGAAGTCTTCTTCAGAGGACTCACACATGACACAATTGGATCCACTCGATGTGGTTCCTGTGCATCAAAAGCAGAGAATGCAGTGGAACCAATAACTGGCTAGCATTGAAATTACTCTGCAGACTGCAGTTTAGATCAGGCATGTTCAAAGTCAGGCCCGTTTTCATTTCTCCCCCAGCTTTCATCTCGCAATGAAGTATGTCACTGAAATGAATCACGTTCTAAATGATGTGTAATTTTACATTTACTGTCAAGGTCACAAACCAAACCAAGTCTATCTAGTAACATCTCACTTAAAGGGGACATATTATGCTTGTTTCTCCTTTTCACTATGCCAGACTAGGATGCCTGTAAAGCATTTCTGCCCTCAGTACAAGTTATTTAGTTCCTTCATTGCCCCACAATAGTGTTCTCAATATCCTCAGTTTAGGCCATTCTGAAGATTTCGTTGAAACGCTCCGTTTGGAGAATGACCTCCAGTAACCTTGCAACGTCACAGCCCTTTGTGCTCTGATTGGTCAGTTCTATCAGAGGGGCGGAGGGGGTAGAGCCAGGGGGCGGTTTTTGCAGCATGGCAGTATTTACAAAATCGCCACATTGAATGGAGCAGACCGAGCGAGTTTGCTGTTTGCCAAAACTTCACCGTAAGGCATTGATAGCACTAATAAAATGGCAGAGTGTAGGATACGTCCTTTTATTTGGACCCTGAGTCAGACCCGGACGGTTCTGCAGCTCAGGAGGAAGAAAGTCCACCTCAACACAGATCATCTCAGGGCACCTCAGTGTGGTGAGTCAAACCGGTACTGTAACATGTATAGTTTATACGTTTATAGTCGGCTCTTGGTGGGTGTATCCCTCGGTGGCGGTAGTGTGACTAACTGACATCACAGAGGAGGAGCTGCTTTATCAGATTACTCCAATAAAAAGAGAGGATCCACGTGTCGTCATGACGGTCGAAATCTTGCAGCCAAATGGCAATGACCTATTTTCAGAGGCATCAAATCTCTTTCTAGCGTATCAGAAAAAATACAATATCTCATTTTTTGAAAAACAGGGGGTGAAAGGTCTTGTTTTCAAATGTATTATATTATATGTAAGTATTAAATCAGGGATCAGCATGATATGTCCCCTTTAACTTCATGTGGACTGTGCATAGGCTACTTGTATAAAGCTAAAGCTCTGTACATTCTGCAGAAACTCAACAACTCTTCCAGCTGACGCCTTTAAATGTATGGATTTATCATGATGTGAAAATGTGCTTCATGAACATCCAGAGTCCAGAAAACTCAACGGAGGACACAAGAAGGACTAGGTTGAGTGCAGGATAAAAAATACCAAAATGGTCTTAAAAATGTCATGTTAAAAAAATCCTGATCCTGATCCTGCCATAGAAACATCCTGACATATTTTCCTCATATCGCCCCCTAATGGAGAACATTTTCCTTGGTCTGAAGCAGAGTTTGCTGATGTTTATGCAGCATGTAACACTGCAGAAAACTAACCACTGACCATCTGGTATCAAGGGACACCTGAAGACAGGTGAGGTTTGATTTCATTAGTTTAACGACAGTTCATGACTTTTTTTTTTTCAGAATCACTCAAAGAAATATCCCCCCACAGTTTAGGTTAAACGATGCAGAAGCTCTGACAGTAGTCTCTGCGTCATAAGCCACTGCAGTGAAGCTGGGGCGTAGAGTGAATGCAGAACACCAGACTAAAGGGATTTCATTCTCCATGTGGTCAAAATATTTCTGTCTTTTGTCCTACTTTATTTGCTCAGCTTTGTTGTGCTGCTCATTTTTTGTTGAAGTACATCGTGAAAACAAAAAGACAAACTTGTACTCTTTACGTTTGTATACTTTTCCAGTGAAGGAGAAAAGCTCGACCCACAAAGACAGAGCTTTAGTTACAGCACAGTTAAGCTGTGAATGACGCCCTCTCTCTTTCCTCTCCCTGCCAACATGGACGAGGTCTATAGATCGGTCTTAACTTGTTAATTTGGGGTTTACCAAAGATGTCTGGAGTTGGCAGATTGAAACCAGTCATTTACCATTTGAGCGCCACTGTGCAGCTTAATGAGCGGGTAGAAGTGTGAGATGTCTTTGTGGAGGAAGGAAGCTGATGCTGCAGCTTCTCACATTGACTAATGTGCTGCTGTAAATACACGTACCATCATGTTATCATGGCATCAGCGTTTTTCACAGCAGATGGGATTCAGGACGACTCAGCAACTTAGTGTGTGTTCTCCTTTTCTCAAGGAGAGTCAGGGGTGTGCAGGTTTTCAGCTGGAGGCTAAATCCTGGAGCTGCATGAGCAAAGTTATTGAGTGCCTCCACACATAAACAATGATGTTTGTTAGTGTAAAGTGTAAAAGCAGCAGATTTGACGGATCATGTGATGCTGTGGTCTGCTGGATAATTCTGGCCTCCAGCTTTCTGAAAAGTGCATTAAAGTAACTCTCACTGTGCTCTTTGAAACAACTTCTTCTCCACTCTGTAATTTCCCTGGTGTCGGACCGTAGGCTGACTCTGTCCGTTTTGGTTCCTCTCCTTCTCCATCACGCTATAGTTAATCCTCTGTTGCCAGACCAGGGCCTCTCTTGTGGTTTGCCTGAAACCTTGTCTGGTCGTTTGGAGAAATCTCTTAATGTTTGACAACTTAGTGCGCTGAGTTTAAAGAATGTTTGTGGATAAAAACTTCCATCATGCTGTGACAGCTGTTGGAAAAACCTGCTGGAAGGAGCTTAGAAACATTAGATGGTGGAATCAAACTCTCAGCAGATTGATGTATAACTTTAGTTAGCTGTTTTTTTCCTACATGAAGTGAGAAACTAAGGATAAGGTGCTGATAAGATAAGTGTCCTTACTGAGTCAGCTCTCCAGAAGTTCCCCTGCTTTGAGGAGCTGAAGTAGATCTCTTTTTTTCAGTCATACACTCCTCTCTAAGCTGCCACCAGTAGCCCTGTGAGCACACATGGCGTGCACACATACATGCCCACGACATCCTGTTGACAAAAAAGGAGTGTGATCTCCTCAAAATGCTCTCCAGACCACAAGGAGCTTGTGTCGGGAGTTTCTGAAGGATCTTCTGTTTGACTTGGGAGTATCTGCAACAACAGACACAGCCATCCCAGGACTAAGTTAAAGAAAGACGTGGTGTGTTTGGGCATGTTTGGATAGTCTGTTTTCTTTCCTTTATTAGAGGAACTGTTGTGTGTTTTTCCTCGGCCAGCAGTGCCTACAAGTGAGGATTTCTAATATGGTGTGTGTATTTTTCAGTCCAATTGAAAAGGACTTTGTCAGGTGATGTTTAGGAGCAATTAACAACATTTATTGTGACTCTACCCCAAACAACCACCCACAGACTGTCACAGCAAGAGAACGACAGCATTCCTCTTTGACTTCAGCTTCAGGCTCCTGGTATTGGGAATTCAAACTGCCATAGCTAACTGAGACATGTGAGTAATAGTGTTCTGCAAGACCTGTTCCTGGTCAAAATGTCAGACTCCTGCATTCATCCAGCCAGAGCTGAAGGATTTATCATGTCAGAATCACATCTTGGCTTTGAAGGCAGTGTGAGAAGTTTTTTTTTGAGTAATCTGAATCAGTATCTCTCCTGCCCTCTTCTTCTGACCTACAACGTAAAATGAGAATAGCTTGGAGTTGATATTAAGACTCACCAAGAAGTGTTTGGCATTAAGAAGTTAGTTATTAAGCAGGAGGGAATATTTATCTTCAGATCACTTTCTTCTTCTATAATGATAGGGTCGTTGTCTCTAAACTGGAGGGCCAGGGGTTTGATCTCACTTCCTGGAGTCACATGCTGAAGTGTCCTTGAGCAAAACTGAACCCCAGATTTGCATGAAAAAGATGAACCAATGCTGATGGTGTCGTACTGTAGCAACGTCTGTGTATGGATAACGTGTGGATGTGTGACTGAGACCAGAAAGACTAGAAAAGTGCTATCTAATAACAAGTATGTTTACCATTTTTTTGCGTCAAAAGAGCAAAAATAATGTACAGATTTATTTAATAAAACAAAAAAAAACAATTGCATTACTCTATAAAATCTAGTTTTAAGAAATCATTGATGAGAATTACGATGATTGATAATTTGATGAAAGGTGACTTCAAGTGTTCTTCTACATTATATGTGTTATATGTAAATGTGGATCAGTCAGCGAAATAAACTTAAATTATTTCAAGCCCAGAAAAAGGAAAGCCTTTATATTTCTACAACAGGGAAATTTGCTTTATGGGTGGAAGAAAAAGTCAACACATCTAAGTATCAGGATTTTTGTGTAGCAAATTTAAATCAGGATATTTTTTTAAAGAATCAATTTTCTTTCCTTTTTTTTTTCAATCAAAATCCTTCATTTTTGTTTTAGTTTATAAGCTGAGTTGGAAAAAAGTTAAGATGTCAGATGCCCTGAATTAATCCTAAAAACTGGCTCACATGTGATGTGCACTTTTTGAGAAAATATGGCTCCTGGTATAGTCTGTAGACATACTCATCCTCATATTACTTTTTCACATTGTGTGGTGTTCAAAAAGCAAACTAGAATTCACAAAAATCTGAAATATTGATGAATGTCAACTAAAATCAAAAAGGCACCCCATAAATTGTAAAAGAATCAAATCAGGAGAAAAGTATATCGTCCCAGCCCTAATAATCATTACATTTCTCAATTACTAAAACAGTCTATTACAGCAACTCTAATATTTGTGTTATTCAGTGTAGAGATGGACCACATAATCAAAAGCCCAATTTAATAAAATGGTTAAATTGGTCTTTCTCACTATATTGTGGTGGATGTTAAATTCAGACATCATCAGGACACAGGAGAACACATTATGACATATAACAACCAGAACATCTGGTCATCTGTTATAAACATACATATGGTAATAAATCTGAGTCTATAAATTTATATTACACATTAAAAAGAAGCGATGTCAGATCTGTCCTTGAACGCATGCTTTGGTAGGAGCATCATCTCTACAGCGGTGGGTGATGGTACTCATGGGAAATGCAGTTTTCATCCCAGAAGCAGAGGAAATACAGATTTCAGCCAAACTGGTCACTGGAAGCAACATACCAAGAGAATTCCTCACACTGCTTTTAAAATGAATCACTGGCATTGTAAAGATACCATCAGCATGCTGTCGTCCATCTTTTTGTTGCTGTTAGAAATAATAAGACAAAACTCTTCTCAGGATGGTTGAGAGAACTAGTCCTTAACTGTTTACCTAATGCAATACTTGGCAGCAACCTATAAAGTTTATTCTTCATTTCTGACAAGTCTTCTGTTTTAGTTGCCTTGCCAGACTTTCTGTGTGTGAATGAAGCATGCAGAGGTTGCTGAGTGAGCTCACCTCCTCTTGTAGTTCAGCTCTGTTCTCCCCTCTCAGAGCACATGGACTCTCCATTTAAGATTCAGTTTGATAACTTTAACAAACTGCCAGCTCTCAGAGGGTCGGCAGGGAGCAGGAAGACGTCATGCCTGAGCTGAAGCAGGATTAGCATAGACGGTGTGTTTGTCTGTGGCTGAGCTACAGACAGCATCCCTGATTGTTTCTGCATATGACCAAAGGTAGTAAACCATCTGTCTCAGGAATCCTTCTCTCCACATGCACTGTGAGCTCCTGTTATCAGCTGGGTTTGAAGACCTTCACTGTGGCTTTGAGTTGTGTTTTCAAATGTAACTCCAAGGCCATGGACATGGTCTTTTATCAGTAGGGATGGAATGGTTCACAGAATCCACAGTTCTGTTCTTATCACGGTTTTGTTGTCACAGTTTTCGGTTTGGTTTGGTGTACATTGTTGTTTTTAACACCTTTATTTTTACCATATACTCTAATAATCCACTATTAACGGATTATTTTCACTTGATTCTGTCATGTATAGTCATGAAAAACCTGAAAGAATGAGTCTGTTTCAAATGTAAAAAAATTTAAACTGAGTGAAACATTGCTAGTTTCAACATGCCAACTCCTCAGTAAGGAAAGTCTCTATTGGCTGTCCCAGAAGTCACTAAAAGCCACTAAATGACGCTGCTGTCTAATTTGCGAAATAATCAATCTGCATGTAATTGTCATGGACTCTGGAGGAAAGAGAAATAACGTGGAAGAGACAGAAAACAGGAAAAACACAACCTCATGCATTTTTTTAGAACTACAAATATCCCTATTCTTGCTGTTTTATGTCAAAATATCAACCCTCCTCCTTTATCTGGGCTGGGGACTGGCAGAAGGGACCATAATGAGACATGCGCCTGCTTGATTTCATCTGCTGGACTGTCTCTGTGTTTTGGATAGGCTCACGTTTGCACACGTTGCTCATAGAGGAGATTAAAACACACATCAACGTCAGACTCCAAACTCCTGAAAAATCTCAAGAATAATCGTCTTTAAAAAACTCAACAGGGGGTCTGAAATCTCATCTGAAGTGCTCCCAGAGAGCAAAACAACTCAACGCCACAGGTACACGCCCTAATTCTGTCTTCCCCGCTCGTCATGTAAACAACACACACGCCTCCCCACAACTGTTCTGCTGTATCTTTTGCCTCGTGTTGTGTGTATGATCCGAGCTACATACTCGCTCCAAACTGAGCTGTAAAGCACACATGCCCCGAACCGAGTGAGCAAAACCAAACTGTTGGTTTTTTTCATAAACCATTTCATCTCGGCCTGTCACGATAACAAAATTTTGCTAGACGATAATTTTCCAAATTATTATTGCCGATCAACAATATTATTGTCAATATTATTTCTTTTTTTTTTCTTTTTTTCATTGATGTAATTATGATAAATGGGATAATAAAGTGAGTACACCATACCAAAAGCAAGAAACTTGAATTTCTTAAGAATATTTAACTGTAATTAAAAGGTCAGGATCTTTTGAATAAAATAAATTAAACAAAAAATATAAATTTAACAAACAAGAAAGAGAAAAAAAAATACAATGACAATGAAATGGACTCTCTTTTAAAAAAAAATACATGTCAATGAAAATAATTAATGATAATTAAACAATAAAACAAAACTAAAAAAACAAAAAAAACAATAAAAACTATAGCCTAAATAAAAGGGGGTTTATACAGTTTCTGAATTGTTTGTAACATGTACTTTTTCCCAGTCAATCCGTACTGTCTGTCAAACATTTTTAACATTTCTGGCTTTCAACCGTGTTGAAGGGCTGCATTTCTTTGGCAATGTAGCTGTCTTTGAGCGCCCACCATTTGGCGCTTTTATTTCTATTTACTTTGCAGACCAAAAGTCTCAGTAAGAGCGGATTGTCAAAGAACAAGGCTCCGCTGCACCTCCCTCTTCTTCTTCTTCATCGCCACTATTTTCAAATAAATGCGACATATCAGCTCGTTGGTGTTCATGAGCTCACACTTTGTTCATTCTGATAAAAAACAAAATATTCCCACACTGCGACTGTGGCAGGCGGCTTAAGAACCGTATCTTTCGTGCCATCACTCATATTAGCGTGTGTTTCCTCCTTATCCCTCAGGACGCTCGCTTCAGCTCTCTCCTTGTGTACGAGCGAGCAGCCCCTTCTTCACCCCAAAGATCGAATTTTTGACAGATGCTCACTCCGCTATAAATCCGCTACAGAACCTATGCACCCCAATGTTAGGAAAGATAGGCGTAGTGAGCCATCTTCTCATTCAGCCTCTTTGGTGGAAAGAGAGGAGGAAAACAAACATGCATACACGTGTCAGTTTATCGAGGCTGGCAAACCTACGGAGGACGTTTTTATTTATCGTTCGGTTAATTGATATATTGATTATCGTGACAGGCCTAGTTTCATCCCTACTTATTAGAGAGGTTGTTTGGTTAATGTTTGATTTTATTGCCTGGGAGAGCTCGTGACCACTGACTGCTCATCCTTAAGGCCCATGACTCCAGCTATAACATTCATTTACAGCCTCAATGCTGCTCTTTCTTTGCTGTTTCCTGGCATTCTGACCATCTACGTGATCATTTTAGAAGATGATGGATGGAGTTCGAGCTCTGTACATTTACTGGCTGTCTGCTGTAATAATGATCTTTTTGAGCCCAGTTTTCCGTGGATTATTCACCACTCCACTTGATCCCTAACACATTGCTTTGAGGAATTCTTCTTGATGGAAAGTCGGCACTAACAGGCTCTGTTTTTCACTTCTTGTATGCCATACCGCTCTGTGGCGCTGGGTTCTGCTGCACACTGTAGAGCTTAGATTTTCCAAGCTGACAGAATAAGTTGTTTCCTATTACAACCTGCAGTTTATCTAAAAGTCTTTCTTGGGGGAAAGTGCACAAAGACAGAACGCAATCTGACAAAGTCCACCTGGTGTTCCTCCTACCTCACACACCAATCTGCAGGAAACAGACTTTATCCGTGCTATCTAACTGTGGAAATTTTGCCAACGTGGTCATTTTTTGTAACAAGTGAGTATGTCACACTTGGCTTTAATCCTCTGGCTAAACACGCAAAAGTCGTATAAAACTCCCCAAAAGCGTTCAAATGTGTGCGAATTCTGGAGGGCCAAGTGCACGTATGACTGACCCTCCGTCTCCCCTCCTCCAAAGAGCTGAAAGGCAAGCAGGGGCTTTGAAAAAGAGCCCGTGAACAGCGAGGAGTGATTGGCAGCAGTATTCATTTCCTTCATGCCACTCTCCAAGGATCCTGTGGCTGAATAGAAGGAGCCCCTGCTTTCACGTCTTTTGTCTAAAAGCTGCAGCTCTCAGACAAAAGACGAGCTGCTGCTTTAAGGAGCTTTCTCCTTCTGTGTCAAAATCTGAAAATCTTTATCAGACAGATCCCTGAATACTTTTTTTGTCTTTTTGAAAATGGAGTGATAAAGAAACAGAGTAGGGTTTGTGTTAAAGAGTTGATTTTAAAGCTAGTTTCTTTGAGGAGTTTTTAGCTTTTCAGGACTAAAGCTGACATTGACGCCTCTTTACCAGCTACAAAACCAAACAACTAACAGCATGTCAGGACAACATTAGATTATTTCTGTTATTTCTAATATTGTCAAAAGAAAAACCACTTCTACTGGAACAGGGCTAAGTCATGGAAGTACTAAGAGGTGCCTTTTTTTTTCCTCAAGGTTGCCATACCTGACCCCAACCAAAAGTAGCCCACAGGAGCTTTAAATAGAAGAAACTTTAGAAAACAAGTATACCTTAGGAAACCAGAGAAAACACCAAAATATTTGTGCTAACGCTCACAGCCCCGGCTTTCAAACCACTGCTCTACTCACAAAGTGGCCCGTGCAAAACAGCAGCCAAAAATAGACGAGTGAGATGGCGTGCCTGAGACCTCCTTAACATGAAATCAGTCCGCCTTAAACAGCTAATCATTTCTCACTAAAGCATTTGATATTTGTTAAGCAAACCAAGGAGCCCCTTAAGGCACCATGTAACCATCAACATGGTGCCTATAAAGGGACATCAGTGGCAGACAGACTTGCTCAGTTTCTTCTCCCTGCCTTCATCCTCGTCTGCCCCAGGGAGCTGCATGGAATAAAAGGGAAAATGATGAATGGCTGCTTTGAAGTGAGTCAAAGAAAACCACACAGATTCTTCTTAATGTGTGTTTTTCTTCAAGCTCTGAGACACTTCTTTTAAGATTATTTTTTGTGCTTTTAGCCTGTAACGAACAGGACAACTGGAGGAAAAGAAAGAGGAAGTTAGGGGAAAGAGTTGACATGTTTGGAGTTATTTCTATGACCAGGAGAAACAGGACCACACTGTCATTGTCTTATTTTAAGTAAAAAGTGTCTTATTTCACCCGATATGAGCCACATTCAACTTATCAGTCCAGAAAAATGTCTTGTTTCAAGTTGTTTAAAGACAAAAATGAGGTCTGAATTGCTCGTAACAAGTAAAAAAAAAAACCTGCCAATGGAATAAGAAAAATTTGCTTGATAATTTGCTTAAAACTAGAACAATATATTAAAACAAGTCACTTTTCTCTGCTTCCATTGGCAGATTTTTTTAACTTGTTACAAGCAATAGGCTCTATGCACCGACCGCTTCCTCGTTGGCGTGTGGTGGAATGGGCTTATCCAGTTACTTAAAGAAGCAGTAGAAAGTGACAGTACATGGTGTTATTATGGCAGAGATTAAATAAATACAGTGTTTGCTGGAGTTGCTTAAAATTTCTGTTGATGATATACAGAGGATCCTCTAGGTATCTAGTACAACACCATATAGCAAGCCCTATAAAGGCTTTACAATGTATGTGTTTTTATTTGTTTGGAGCTTTGAAGGTAATTTGCTAGCAGTAGCTAGCCTGAGCTAGAAGACTTACTTTCGTGATTAAAGTTAAGAGCTCCATGTAGGCCTGTCACGATAATCAATAAAGCCTGCCACAGTCCCAGTGTGGGAATATTTTGTTTTTTCGTGTTCTTTGACAATCCGCTCTTACTGAGGCTTTTGGTCGGCAAAGTAAATAGAAATAAAAGCGCCAAATGGTGGGCGTTCAAAGACAGCTACATTGCCAAAGAAATGCAGCCCTTCAATACGGTTGAAAGCCAGAAATGTTAAAAATGTTTGACAGACAGTACGGATTGACTGGGAAAAAGTACATGTTACAAACAATTCAGGAACTGTATAAACTCCCTTTTATTTAGGCTATAGTTTTATTGTTGTTGTTGTTTTGGAGTTTTGTTATTTCTTTAGAGACAGGGTCTATGTTTTATTGTTTTTGATTAGTATTAAACATTTTCATTGACATGTATTATTTTCTAAAAGAGAGTCCATTTCATTTTTATTGTATTTTTTTCTCTTTCTTGTTTGTTAAATTTATTATATTTTTTGTTTAATTTATTTTATTTAAAAGATCCTGACCTTTAATTACAGTTAAATACTCTTAATAAATTAAAGTTTCTTGCTTTTGATATGGTGTACTCACTTTATTATCCCATTTATCATAATTACATCAATGAATAAATGGGAAAAAAAAATCAAAGTAACATTGACAATAAAATCGTTTATCTGCAATAATATTTTGGAAAATTATTGTCCAGCAAAATTTGTTATTGTGACAGGCCTAACTCCATGTCAATCTTACTTTAAAGTAAGTTTAATCATGTTTATATATACCTCTCAGTTCGTGTGTTAGTACTTTTATTAAGGAATAAGGTAAAAACGGGGCTACAAGAGATCTCCTTGAGGGCCCACTAATACATAACTTTCTTACAAGATATATGCTAGCGGGGAGCATACATTGATGAAGCTTCATTTTTCCAGCAAAATATCAACTTTCATTCCTGAGCACACAAAAAAGTGAAATGGTCTCGCACGAAAGAGTCATTTTTTAATCCACTCAACATGTTATATAGCTCTTAATCTACCAAGTCGCTATAGAGCACTTTGGAAATTGCATTGATATGCTAGCAGTTATTACACATCGATATATATATTTTTCAGCAGAATATCAACTTTCATCCCTGAACACATAAAAAAGTGAAAGGGTCTCACACAAGAGAGTCATTTTTAGTCTATTCAGCATGCAATATCTCTCCTACACCACACAGCAGTGGTTTGGAGATTGCTGAAAGAGCTGTCATCCCGTCTTGACAAGGATACCTATGCCCGATCACACGCAATCTTCTTTTAAGCGCGAAAAGATCAGGCCACAATTAAAAACAGGAACAGAACTATTAATATTAACCATACAGCAACAACAATAATGCACTGTTTTGGATGATCCAATGACAATCATTTCATATTATATTAGCTTTCGGTAGCACAAAGCTCTACGATGACTGGAAGTTTACATGCTACCCAGTTTCTAACCGGATATAAGCCTTGTAAGGCCTATTCAGATCTAGTTTTTGTCAGAAAACTGGAAATATGACATTTTTCTGGTCTGGTCAGGTGAATGTTGCTCACTTCAAGTCTATAAAGTGATTTCCTACGAAAAAAAAAGACAAAATCACTTGCTTAGATTTCAGCTTTTGCAGTGCACACATTCTTTACATGGGGCGCCTACTCTGCCAGCTAAGCCTGATTAGCACCCTGCTTTGGTATCACTTTGTCAGTTTGAATTTGTAAAGGTTCAGCTGAAATTTTAGATGAGAACGTCAGGTTATTTTTTCAGAGAAGATACTGCATCTTTAACTGTCCAAAACACTGTCAACAGCCAATGGGTGCCTCTCTTCTTGCTATAAAAGGACAGCTGCAAGCCAGAAAAGTAAATACAAAGTGAAATCAGAGATTTATCAAGCCCTCTCATTCTTAGAGGCAAAGTCAACATGTCCTCACTTTTGTTATGACACTTTCTCCGTTGGGGTCATGTTTGCTCCAGTTACATGGTGAAAGTAACCGGAGCAAGAAAATACCTCATCGTGTTGGATTCAAACTTTACCCAATGACTGCCTGCATCTCCTACAACTCCCAGTCTCCCCATGGAATATTAATCCAGCAGATACAGATCCAACAGCATTTTTATGACCTTGCAAATATGACAAATCAGTCACATTTTTCCCATGTGGGTTGTACGTGACCAAACTCACTCCTCTAATAAGTTGAATTCTGATCCCCTTAGGTCTGCGGTGTTGTATAGAGACATCTGAGAGTATGGTTTAGTGTTAATATCTTCGGAATGCTGCTTGTGTGAGACGAGCCTTTTTTTCACTGTAAAGCAGACAGCTGCACCAATCTCACACGACTCTGATACTCTTTGTGCCTCTAAACCAGCCTTACACTGCTGTCTGTTGAGACTCCAAACTGTTTATCTGTCATACTTAATCTGATAATCTGTATCTTCTTATTGTTAATCTGTGTAAAACAATTTTAGACATCTGTTAGCATTCAAGTATCCGAAGCCTCCTGTTGTGTCTATGCATCAGTCAGAGGCTGTGATCCAGTCTTGATCTTTAAGAGACATAATTAAATATCATAGTTAGGGATTCATACATGTGACTTTTTAAGTCTCAATTCAAATACTGAAACCCAGTACTGATTGATACTGATGCTGATCTGATCTGACACCAGTATTGATTTAACATCCAGTGTTTCTTAATATGAGGATGAGAGAGACTATTTGTTGTTAAATGTATGTTTTGGAATTTCCAGTCTTTTGTATTTAGTAAAAAAAACAAAACAATAATAACAGTTTGGCTGTGATTAACTGTAAACCTCAGCAGTGGATAAGTGAGGAATTAAACTTATTTCAAGTTGCTGTCTGAGTTTTTGATAAAACATGTGTGAAATACCTCTAAACTGCTGAGCCGCAGTAGTTATCTTCCTTCATGATCTTTAAGCTCTGCCTACCAAAAATGCAAAGGCTTGCGCAGAAGACAAAAAACAGAAATGAGTTGAATAGATCTGCCTTATGGATCAACCCTTTGTCACTGATATATGATCGTATTGTTTGAGTCTGTATCAGAGTTGATGATACCAGGATCAGGTTGGTGCACTGTTTCTCTCATTTTAATGTTTTTATAACAGCACATAAGCACAGTAAGGATGGGCTCTTTTCTCTGGTCACTGCTATTTTTTAATGTTTTTATGGACAGCTTTTAGATGAATTACAAACATTGTCTAACAATAACAGAAAAATTAGGGATGCACCAATCCAATTTTTTTCCATACCGATACCTGGGCTTTGGGTACCGACCGATACCTGTCTGATACTTGTGTTAGATAATAACGTGCGTGCCCTACTGTGGTACAAGACTGGTAATATTTGGGTAAAAGGCAAAAAATGAGTAGATTGAATAACTAATGTTAAATTTTTTTAAACTATTAAATATTTAAATGTTTACCAGACATTTCAAATTAAGTTGCCAAGAGCGCTGGTAATAAAAAAAAAAGAGAAAAGGCATAGAGCTATTTGCCTGGATCAGCAACATGGATCGTCCCTTTTCCACTGATACTGATCCAGCTTTAAAGGGACAGTTCCTTTTTTTTTTAAGTGGGGTTGTATGAGCTCTATGTGACCACTAAGGACATTAGATACAGTAGAAAGTTGTCTCCTCTCCCTCAGTAAGACACAAACTGTAAACGATGGTGACGAGGAAATAGATGCTAACAGGGAGAGACCGTACCAGATTCAAAGGCTATTTTCTCTGCCTACAAGAACTAAAATCAAAAAGTAATACCACAGTTTAAGAGTACGCTACATATAATAATTTTTAAATGCATTAAGTCTTCGGAAATATAAACATTTATCCGGACCTAACTAACTGGTCATGTATCCTTCCGTGCAGCACTAGTGCGCTCCGTCTCCCCTCCTCCTTTCAGCTGTAGGGAATGTAAACAAGCTATGCTCAGGGCGCCGGTTGTAGCCTTGTGTAAGTTTGATCAAGTATTGTAATTCTTTTGTTTGTACTCTAAGGAGCAGGGAAATCTGTGTGATGAGTTATACAGACGGCTTGTGAGCCAACAGTGTCCTCTAACTCAGACAAATCCTGAAGAGTGTCTGTAACCCAGTTCCACTCGTGACAGCAGTAACACTGAGCATTCGTGGGCACTGAGTCACAGCTCAGACATTTACACCACTGAGTATTTCCGACTCTATCTTGATGTCCAGTGTTCGCGGATGTTTCCTCTGTATTCCTTTCAGTCTCCATCCGTAGCAGCTCTGTGTAGCTACTTCGGTTCATGCTGGTATCCTTTTGGTTCCAAAGTGAATGGAACTTCATCGTCGCTGTCATAGTCACTCATTTTGAATTTCCCACGCTGCCTCACAATCCTTAAAGTACAAACAAAAGAATTACAATACTTGATCAAACTTACACGAGGCTAAAACCAGAGCCTGAAGCATAGCTTGTTTACATTCCCTACAGCTGAAAGGAGGAGGGGGGACGGAGCGCACCAACGCTGCGCAGAAGGATACATGACCAGTTAATTAGGTCCGGATAAATGTTTATATTTCAGAAGACTTAATGCACTTAAAAAATATTTTATGTAGTGTACTCTTAAACTGTGGTATTACTTTTTGATTTTAGTTCTTGTAGGCAGAGAAAATAGCCTTTGAATTTGTTACGGTATTTCCCTGTTAGCGCCTATTTCCTCATCACCATCGATTACAGTCTGTGTCTTACTGAGGGAGAGGAGACAACTTTCTATTGTATCTAATGTCCTTAGTGGTCACATAGAGCTCATACAACCCCACTTCAAAAAAACTGAACTGTCCCTTCAAGGGGCACTGATCCTGCGATACTGAATACAGGATTGGTATGGGTGCATCCCTAAAAAAATACATTTCCAAAGATAAATAACAGTAACATGAAGCAGTCAATTGAGTGTTATAGAAAGATTAATCAAGTATTTAGAAATCACTACTCATCTCTATTGCATACACAACATTTATACTGACTACTCGACATACAAGTAACTCAGTCAACAAATATACAGCTCGCTACTTCTCTGTTGCTCATGTTTGATGAGTAATGTGTTCTGTGAAAAAAGGCCTCTGAATGTTTCAACTCCCATTGCAACTTTTTTTGAAAGCTGTGAGAAAATCCGCAGTTCAAGGACACATCATTTATCAGGAAAAACTGCAGAATGAAGGAGGCAATGAGAGAATGCAGCAGCAGGGCCTGATGTGCTGTGTTAAGTTTTAAGGTTTAGGACTGTCAGAGCTTTAAGCTGTTCCATGAAGAGGTCATCTGAGGGTCTGAACTGAAAGACAACACAAATGACAAACCCAGACCTGAAACTCCAGTCGTGCAGACTTTTGTAACCTGGAGAAGGAGTTACAGCACAACAACCCCTGAATGGCCTACATGTCTGAGAGCTGACTGTGAGATGGGATGACATGTCAGGTGATTTCCTGCTGACATTGTTAACCCAGAGCCTCGTGTTGGAGCGGCTGTTAGAAAAGCAAGGATTGCTGGTTTGAGGAGAGAGTGGTGTCACATTTTTAAAAACACACTTTAAATGTTTATTTTAAGTTTGAGTACATTATTTTAGATTTGATAGCGCTGCATTACAACTATTTGCTTATTCAATCTTCCATTTTTGTTGAATCTTATTATCTGAGGAACATGTTTGCAGTGAACAGCCTCCAAAGCCAGGCCTGTTCACTTGTTATCTTCACCAGCATGTCTGATATCTGAAATCTAGAGAGCCTTCCTCTGTTATCCCCCTCCTCCTGCCTCATTCATGTCTGTGGATTTGTTTGGACTTTCCACTTGATAGAGTTTCACGCGGGCCCTCATTTTCTCCTTCCCTGGTTAATGTGGCCGGTATCTTCCAGCGAGCACTGAGGGGGGCGTTTATCTCCCGAGCACTCAGGGATGAAGGCTTCACGAGGTATAGTGTCGACTGTACGCACAAGAGGCTCTTTGTTAGATCCATCCTGGACCTTACCACCTGGTCACCGCCACCTTTTGTTCTCCTTCAAAGTCTGCAATGTGAGCCGCGGCTCGCTGAGGAAAACCTGCATGTGGACTCAAACGTCTGCAGGACCCAAAAATGTTGAAACAGACTTAGATGAGATTAATTCATCCCGATTTAATGCTGTGCTTTACATTTTTACGCTGCTGGATAAAAACAGACGTATTTTGAATGTGAACATCCCCTTCAAGAAATCTGTCTCGCTCCATGTCTTGTGCAATGAGAAAAATGTGGGAGGAGGAGAAGCCACAGCTAAAAGAAGTGCTTGTGCGTCCTTGAGCAAGGCCACTTAGCGGTTTACTTTACTCCTGTAGCGCTGCTTAGCATCCAACAGCAGAGGCCTGACTGCACAGAGGATGTCTGAGGTATGATGGAGGGTACTCGAGGAATGTCAGCAGGGTGTAAGCTGTTTCACTCAAATCCTTCAGACCACTCACAGAGATTACTTCCCACATTCCAAATGATAAAAGTCTTCGCTGTCGAAGAAGATGAAGTAGGACAAATCCTGTAAGGGCAAAATCGTCTGCTAGACAAGAAAATGTCATAAAATTTTGTCTTTGAGACACTCTTGACATTATTGGTCATCTAGAATGTGAGCAATGACCTGAACAACGGTGCAATCAATACACCTGTACAAAATGCAGAAAGAGGTTTGTCTTTGAGCCGTGGTATTTCAACCTGAAGATAGCGCTCCAAGAAGCAAGTAACCACTTCATCTAGTCTTGGCAATGTAGTTACGGGCTGTGGGCCTGTCTGTACTTCACAACTGTCAATAACACTGTTTTGTGGACAAGTAGGTGACTAGGATTTGGGGGTTTTGGAGCCCATCATGGATAAAGCAGCAACTTCTTGGCTAAGAATATGGGACAATGCGGAAGTAGGGATGCACCAATCTGATCCTGGTATGGGGTATCAGCGCCGATCCAGCCCCTCAAAGCTGGACTGGGTTTTGGTGGGAAGGATCGGTCCTAACTTAATACTAAAGCTTAACAATGATTTAATCTACAAGGTCCAAAATTTTACAATCAAATAATCATTTCTGTAAATTCTGAAGCAGTTTTTTTAACCAAACTGCTGTTTAACATTTAAACACTTCTAGTTTAAATAAATATTAACTTCAGATATTCCATGTTCTCTCATTTTTGTCTTTTACTCAAAACATTACCAGTCTTATCCCACAGTAAAGCTGCTAGTTATTATTAAACCCTGGTATCAGGATCGGTCGATACCAAAAGCCCAGGTATCGGTATCCGTATGGGGAACAGAAAAGCTGGATTGGTGCCGATGCTGAAGTGCTAAAATCTGCTGTTTCTCAAGTGTCTACTAGAGGCTGGCTCCGGAAGTCCCGGAAGTCACAAACACACCAAGCCAAAAAAAATCTGTTTTCAAAGCAGAAATTAACACACAACAATTAACATTCAAAAAAACGTCTCCTGTCTGAATTGCTAAGTTCACCATCGGCACACTCTGTACGGGGGTGAATTTTTTTCTAACTTGGCAGTTCAGAGGACATTAAGATCTCGCCCAATCAGAGGCACAGCTCAGTTCATGTTTCTGACGAGCGCCCCAGAAGTGTGCTCAAATATGGCCACTATAGCCAATCTACTTCAAAGTCTGTTTTAGAAATAGACGGGTGACATCAGGGTGACTACATCTATTAATCACACAGTTTATGGTCAGGGTGAGGCAAGGAGATGGGCCTTTAGCATCTTTGGAGACATCTACAAGGTGTCTGACTTTCGGTAAAGTCAGCCATGACCTTACATTGGCTAAACTTGCAAGGTTAATGACTTTGAAAAATAAACGCTTTTTTAAAAACTCCGCTCTGATAGAGAAATGAGCTTCTCAGATCAAAACCATTTTAAAAACAGGATGTAAACATGTATGTAGCCTCCAGTCTTTTTACATCCAGGCTTAAGCTAAAGTAGAGAGGACCTCAGTTTTTAGCACTTCCGGATTGTCTTAATTTCTGGAGGTTTCTGCTTCAATACCAGACGAAAAAGCTGCACAGCTTCATAGAAACTGCATTTTGCTGATTGCAGCAGAAGTCTTCACACAGAAATAACAGTAACAGTAAAAACTCACCTCTGAAAACCCATGTCATACCCAAGCAACTTATATTCCAAGTTTTACAGTAATTAAAAAACTAGCAACACAGATTGACAAAAATGCTGAAATAGAGACTTGGGCTAGCTAACAGGCTAGTAGACAAGCAGTATTTAAGAATTTGTTTTAGAGGGTGAGTTAAATCTTGATGGCACAGATCGTGACATGTGAGTGATCACAGAAAAAAGTTTTTCTGCTTCTTCTCTGGTGGTTTACGGCAGCTGGCATCCATGAAGTTGCATCACTGCCAACAGAAAAAGGTTTACTTTTGTTTCTCTTTCTTTGACTGGCAGCTCTGTTACCTGCTATAAGAGGTTCAACATTAACGTCCACAAAAATGCTTTTATTTATGCAACTGACATGCTCAAACTTGGAGGCTCAATTTCAAAGCTGCTGGATGAAATCTCTCTTGGCACAATTACAAAATGTTTTTAAGATTGTTTGATCAGACAGTTTAAATCAGGCTGAGGTTGATGTTTCAGAAGTATAAGAGAGTTCAACAGTTTATAACCTTTAATCAGGAATCCTTATTCAAGAACCAACATTGTCCTTACTAACAGAAATCATCAACACAACGGCCAGGTTTAGGATGTCAGAGTATGCTTATTTTCTATTAAATGAGCAGCTGATATTGTGAGTGATGATTGTGAGTTTCATCATGTTTTCTATGAACCACTCACTCATTTGATCTCACATGACCAGCATAAACAGTTTACCGTAGCGCTGATTTGAACCGTTGGCTCTTTTTGGCTGTCTGTCATGGTGGACCAAACTTTAAATCAACAACACCTTGTTTTATCCAAACATAGCTCAACATGTTGGTATGTGCTCCTCGATAGAGAATCGTTCTGACATCTTGTTTAGAGAAACGTATGAAAAATGGTTCAGAATGGAAATGGATCATATTCTGTAGCTGGAGAAGGAGGGATCAATCAGAGTTTAAAGAAATGAATACATTTTCTGATGTTTTCTCCTGAAAAAAAGTCAAACAAGATTCATTCTGAGGTTTGTTTTACTCTCAAAATTTCATCCTATGTTTGATCAGTTATGAAATCAACTTTAAAATTTGAAGATTTATCCAGATGAGCATTTTTAGCTCTTATCATTGTGCCTGCATGTTCTGGGGTGGTGTGTTTTCAGATCAGTGCAGGTGGCAGTACATCCCGCCCTGGATGTTGTTAATCACTTCACACCAGCAGAGAGAGAAATGGAAATGTCCAGCAGGAAATAATCCTTCAAAACATAACCAGCTGCCAAGTTATCACACTGGAATTCACAGTGGCGATGTTGTTCTCCATTAGCTTTGAAATAAGCTTGAAGCATTAAAACATCTGCATCTGTAGCAGCTAAAAAAAGACCGTAAAAGTGATTCTTTAGTGTGTTACTGTGAACAAACACTCTCTAGTCAGGCTTTCAATAGGAGTACTTTATTCCTCTGCTTTTTTTTACATTCCTTTTCAATCCCCCAGCCTTAAACACTCATTCTCTGTCCTCTTTCTATGTACACCGTCACGCTCCAACCGCTGTTTCTTACATTCCAGCTGATAAGTAGCTGCATGTAGTCAATGGTTACGGTGGGAGGGGCAAATTAGCCAGGCTCACACTCGCTCTGTTTGGGCCTTTCTGCCTGGTTGCATAGTTTAATTGGTATCAAAGCAGCGCGGCCACATGTTGAGACAAGGAAAGCGCACAGTTGACTCCAAGAGAGCCAATTATTACAGGAGGAGACTGTGTGGCCTTGTGCAGGTCTGTTGTGTACACATACAGTATATCCACATGAGAGCCTGTGTCAAGGTGTAGTAGTTTAACATCTTTCAAGTGTCTGATTTACAGTTTGGCACAAAGTTATACATGTTGTAAGTAAGTTTTTTCTTTCTTAACTATGGCAGAATAGTTGTAAGAGATACTAATCAAAACATGTTATTATACAGAGACTAAGTCTGAATCTGCTGTGGCATTTTAGTGTTAAAAGCTTTTGTGAGCTAGGTTTAATGGGATGTAACTTAACCCATGATCACGATCTAAATAAGGGTGTACAGTTGATGTTGTAGTTAGGAAATGGTCTCCTTTTGGTTTTTAGATCTGTGGACGCTGTTGAAAACAGTTTAAAACCAGTCTTTGTCTGCTTGTTTTTTATATCTTGCTTTTAAATATTTACTTTTAAATAGGCTTAAAATTATACTTTTAAGCTTGAAGGGGCTGCGAGGAGATTCAAAGTCATCCTGAAAAAGTGTCACTTATCCACACTTGAAAATGAGATCATCAGCACCAACATTACCGGTTACAAGTTATTTTAAAATGCTAATTCTTAGCTTCCTGATGGTTTAGCAGGACCGGATTGATTTATGAGACGTCGAAGTCTCGATGACAACACCACGCCAGCTGATGAAGTTTAGTAGTATTGTAAGGGTTAGGCGTGAGGCCCCACAGCTTAGGTTTAGGCATGGGGCCCTGAATGGTTAGGTTTAGGGGAAAGGCTGGGGTAGGGCTCATGAGAGACAAAAAACAAAGAGGGTCAGGGTTAGGTTTCATATAGCTTATAGATTAAGTTGTCTAGTATTAACTACCACAATGACCTTATTAAACACTTATTTATTTATTAGCAGTAATATAGGCTTATAAACAAATAATAATGTAAATAAGCATCTTATAAGTATTTAAAAAGGTTTTATTAATGCTTATTACAGGACCTTAATATAAAGTGTTACCGATAAATACCTTACCGTGTCACTTTGTATCCGGTGAAAAGTTGTCCTGAACAGAGAAAATACAAACACACTCCTGGTTAAAAGTGACGTCTTTACAACAGTGTGTGTGAGCCTCCAGGCCAGAAGGTGGACAGGCAGATTCTCTTTATAGCATCTTTCAAAACTTACTGTTTTTATTATTTTCTATCATTTGAAATGTGTAAAATTCAACAGCGTGCCTAGTTCCAGACAACAGAATGACTCAGCAAGTAGCTGGTTGAAACAAACTTTGAATTGATAATTTGTCAAAGATTTGCTTTAACAAACAGTGTGGATGTAGTTTGTTTTGCTTGGGATGAGTACACATCTGACCAATCAAAACGCTCATTGAAGGATGAGGATGGAGATTTTCAATCATGACTACCTTTTTTCAATGTGAGTTCAAATGAATTCTAAGTTTACTGTTTTATCATAAAATGTAGGTTTTCCAAGAGAATGGGGTTGCATTTACCTTATTGAAACTATGCCAATTTTTTGTGTTATTTAAAGGTTCATTGATGATGGAGTGGAGTCACTGAGATAGACTGATAAGACCTTTTTCTATGGGCATTGTGCACCAACTTAAGCTGGCAAAGTCACTCAGAGGGCTCAGCTACATAGCCTTTGAGGGAGAGGCTCAGACCACTGAGGACTTTTGTCCAGAAAAAAAGTCAGTCATAGGACTTTGACTTCAGATGTGTTGTTGGACTGTTTTCAAAATCAAGAATAGACCACGAGCCTCAAATCTGTATAATACAGCTCGTTATCCTCTCAAGTCTTGGAGATATAAAGTAAACCATATGTTTGTTCTGACTAATTGTTTGCTTACTATGGATATCATTTGTAAAAGTTTTATTTGAAGTTCTAATGGAACCAATAAGAAAGCGTTTCCTCTCCTTAATGGAAGGAAAAGCCAGCTATCTGACTCTTTGGGCTGGGTTGAGAGCAGTTTATGTAACACCCATCCCCTCTTTAAGTTGGTAAATGCCTGAGAATGTTTTTAATTGAGCCAATGTGAGAGAGGTCTAAGAGCTGCAGCTCTGTGACAGCCCCAGGGTATTGGGGGAGCCTGGGCACATTCCTCCCCTCTCTTTTAACTAGATACTTAGAGACTGATAGACAGACCCCACTCTGCCACACAGATGCTTTCAAGGACTGATAACACTGCCTTGGGCCAGGGTCGGGGATTTTAACAGTACACATAAGAACTGTACGTCTTCCTGATGCATCAGGAGCCCGGTGAAAACACTCCCTGATGTTGGTCGATACAAAAAAAGTAGAAGAACTCACAGAGATGTTTATTGCTCATGTGTTTTTGCATTCCCAGCTATGCATCTGATTAAGCCTGAGTGTTTGAGCAGTGTGGATGCTTTATAGAAGCTCACAGTTTTTATACGTAAGGCATTCCAGCCCTTTCCTCTTAACCCTTCCCCTGCCCAATTTGGTTTCCTGGTTAGAAAATTGCGGTCATATTTTGGATGTTGTCTCACTTGAGCGTTTTGAAGTTTTCCACTTGGGCACTAAGAGGTCTCAAGTACTAACAGATGTGGTTAGTCCATCTCGCTTGTTTGGAGGGGGACTGTGCATCCAAGCTCCAAATAGTCGCAGTGGATATTTGACCAATTTCTTCAGGCTTGATAAATTTTGTCTTAACCAGAAAAGACATGTTCCCTCATATAAAGTTTGTTTTTATCCTGTTTCAAGGAGGTAAACTTAATCCAACGTGTGTGTCCTCTGTCCTCACACAGGCCTGGATGCTGAACTCTACTACGTGCGGGACAATGTGGTGAATCATTATGCTCTCTCCTTTACCCTGCCGGTGCCCAGCGAGACCCACAGCCTCCACTTCACATGGCATTCCAAGACGAAGGTAAGTTGCATCATAGAAAATCACTCATCTGTCACTTCAAGATACAACTTCTGCTTTACGTCTGTTGTTTACGACTTTTGTCCAACTTTTTAGGTTGACTACCGGCTGGGCTTCCACATAGAGAATCCTCTGGCCATGAACCAACCACGGACCAACATCTCTATCCAGGGGGAGGTGCCCCGTGTCCCCTCTGGTGAGTCAAATATGGAACTGTCTCTTACCTTATGAATCTGTTTTTATCTGACTTGATGTATGTTTGTCAAATAAATTGATGGATGCTTTTAAAATATGAGAAGTTTAGCCGTAAATCAGCAACAGTTTGATCATAATCATAGACTGTGTTAAACATTGACGCAGTCTTCCCGACCTCACCTGTCTGTTTCTAAAACAGAAAATGAATGATGATCAGCTATAGCAGCCATATTGGTAGTGGCAAGGGTTTTGGGTACATCTATAGGGCCCCTGTCGGTCACGTGACCCTGAGCTGTGCCTCTGATTGGGCGAGCTTGCGATCTTAATATCCCCTGAACTGCAGAGTTAGAAAAAATTTCATCCCCAGTACAGTGTGTGCTGATAGTAAAGTTAGATGAGAAAGTCAATAAGGTGATACCAGTGTCCTAAATTATGTGATGACTTCAACGAGTAGGCTAGTTTTTCATATAGACTAAAATCTTGGTCTTGCTTTAACCATTCTCTCTCAGAGCCAAAGCTAGCTTGGTGTTGCTTTCAGTCTGACACTCACTCTTTTCACATTTTTATGAGAAAATAGTTCAGACATTGAATGTGAAATTCACTCTACTATTACCATTTACTCTAAACATCTCATCAGGGAATAAACTTCTGCTTATATTGTGCCATCGATTTAAATGTTAGTCATTTGTTTGACTCTGTTCACAGTCGCAGCTTTGAGACAGTGATGATAAGTCAAACAGAAATAGTCAGGATTTTGAAAAACCCACTCACCTTTCAATTTCTGTATTGCTGCTAATATTTTAGGAGATCATTTTACGCATTGCAGAATCTAAATTTCTCTATATCACATTTGTTTGTGTGTCAACAGTGTTCAGAGTGGACCTCTTCTGCTCCGGCAAGGTGGATGGTGAGGCTGTTTTAACAGTGCAGCTCAATCTGACCATACATGCTAACAACTACACAGTGCTCAACTTCAAGAGGAGGAAAATGTGCTACAAAAGTGAGTACCAACTGGGTAATGGTCGGATTATCTTCTTTTGTTGTATCATAAATCTTATATATCAACCTACAAACTAGGGCTGCACGATATGGCCAAAATCCAAGATCTCGATATTTGTAGGCTATATCTCGATACACGATATATATCTCGATATTCTGATTTCTCCTCTAAATCACTATATCAATGTTAAATCCAACACTTTAAAGCATTAAATGACATCAGTTTACTGATTTAAGCAGACCTTTTAGTTGGATTTTTAAAATTTCATTGCAAAAAGGTGAAATCTCATTCAGGTAAAGTTTAGCAAACCTTTTATTTCAAACCAAACTTTATGTAGTTACATATTTTTAGCTTCGGTAAAATAATTTATTCAGATTAATTCAACTGACTGATTATTATATTATATTATATCATATTATATTATATTATATTATGTTATATTATATTATATTATATTATGTTATATTATATTATATTATATTATGTTATATTATATTATGTTATATTATATTAAATTATAATATATTATGTTATGTTATATTATATTATATTATATTATATTATGTTATATTATATTATATTATAATATATTATGTTATGTTATATTATATTATATTATATTATATTTTACTTTGAAAATATCATGAACAAAAGTTGGAGATAATGTCACTTTTATTTACATTATGCAGCTCCCTGGATAATGTTGGTCATGCTGAAAGGACTCTAGTGACTTCTGTCTTTGAGCCTGAGGTCCGGTTGAATTGTTTTGGGTTTGGGTTTGTCTTCTGATAATATCCCAGCTAGCAGTATTTTGGTATTCAGCTGTAAAATAGCATCAAACTCATCTCCCATCATGTACTCAGAGAGAGGGGACAGAGTGCGCTGAAAAGTGAAAGAGAAAGTTAAAAACATGTGTTTGTTTCTCGTTGTGGAGAGCTGGAAGAGAATCAGGGATCATACAGGCAGCAAATCAAATCCAAATTAGCAACGACACTCTAGAAACCCAGCCCCGGGAACCCACAACCCAAGGCTGATAAGACATGCAAGCGACTTTTCTTCTCTCCTCTTCTAATATCATTGCAGGCATGCGCAGGAGAATTTTTCTGGGTGGGCGGGGGAGCGTGGTGCTCGCTGTGAGAGGAGCACCGGCTGAGTAGCAGAGTGAAACGAGCGAATCACCGAAGAGATTTACGCTCTGACTACTGAAAAAAAAAAAGTTTTCTGTTTATACTTGATGATTGCGATATAGACGTTTCATATAATTCACGTGCAAAAATCCGCGATACATCGAGTATATTCAATATATCCCCCAGCCCTACTACAAACTATCATAGACTAAATTTGTCATATAAAGTGCCGTAGAAAGCATTGGTGAAGGATGATGGTATGTCTAAAGAGAACTTAGCTTTATTCACGGGATTTTCTGTCAACGTAGAATAAGAAACTTTTTATATTCTGTGTTTAGATTGCACCATCCTCAAACAACCTAAAGATTTGTGTGGATAAGAAGTTTCTTACCTCATTTCTAATAAATAAAGCTTATTCCCATATTAGTTTGAGCAAGAGCAGAACTTAGAACCTTGATTCTGCATAACTTCAAGGTTATACAAATACACACTGAACCGTGTTTGTTATGACGATAAGTGTTTATCAACGACCCATTTTTTGTGACGGGGCCTGACTGAACTAAGTAGTTCTGTGATTACAAAAACTCTGATGAATTAATCTCTGACTTCCTACATGAATAAATTTAAACAGAAACTGACTAAAAGTAAAGGAAAAACGTTAAGTAACTAAAACTCAACTAAAATGTTTTGAGCTTTTGTTCGCTGAAATTATAAAGGTCAAAAAGACAAAATGTGAATTACAAATATTTTCATCAAAAGACAAAGTTTAAATCTGATCTCATTGTATCATTACTTATTGTAGTCTAATAGATCTCATCACACTGCATTCATTAGCTCTGTATCAATACATATTACCCTGCAAAATGAAAAATGAAATAAAAACGTTTTACCTCTTTTTTTTATTCTACAGTTTAACAAATGATGGGTTTTACCTTTCTGTTTCAAATTGCAAACGTTAACTGAAGTTCCTGAGCTGCCACCAGACCTCATCATTTTCTCCTTCTGTCTCCCTCTTTCAACAGGAATAGAGTCCGACCCCAAGATTTCCATTCCCCCCAACAATAACACTCTTTCACGACCTGACTGTAAGTTACCCTGTGTCTGCATCCTGCTCTACTTTCCCCTCTCTCCCAGCTCAGTTTATTGTCTTTCAGTAGTCGCATCATTTTGATAAGACAGCGGCTGGATTATCACTGAATAGTTTCTCTGTGTAGCAGTGCACATTAGTCAAAGTCCCATAACAACAGGATATGATTTCAGAGGCTAAAGAGAGGGGAGCATTCACCCTCCTCTGCCCCCGCCCCTCTGGAATGGTGGTCCTCGTCCAGTGGCATCTATTCAGGCTCTTTTGTGAGTCCACTGCCACCAGCAACAAAGTACCATTAGTGGGTTGTCTCTCTTCTGCTTGGGTAGGCCTGAGGAACCTGGGGCCCTCAGAGGCTTTTAAATAGGTGATGAGAAAAGCTCTCAGACTCTGGATCCTGAGCACAGCCTCCTCTATTCCAGGCCTCCATTAATGATAAGTGGAGCCCTAGGTGCACTCGTAGCCTCTCCCTGCTCCCCCCCATGTATGCGTCTAATTGCCTGAGTGGAAATAGGAGTATTTCAGCTCAAATTCTTTCATAATAGTGTACCCTTTGAAGCTTCCTGCAGTAAGAATGGTATATTATATGCATTGATGCCCCTTTTCCCCCCATTGAGTATCCTCTCTTCCTCTTTTTGATGAGTGTTGTTTTTCTTTAACCACCAGATGGTGTGACTGCCCCCACCACCTCCACCCAGGTGTTCTATATAAGTGTGAGCGTCTGCTGTATCGTCATCTTCCTGGTGGCCATCATCTTAGCCATCCTGCACCTGCACAGCATGAAGAGAGTGGAGATGGAGGACAGGTTTGTCTCTGCAGTTTGTCCAGCTTCCAAGCCGTCAGTGATAAATCTCAGCTACATAAAATCATCCCTCTGATGGACCGTCAGGGTGCTTTCCAAATGTTACCACACTACCACACTGGAGGTATTGTGTGCGACACATCCCCTCTGTCAGAACAAACAAGTTTGCTCACCACTTTGACCTCATTTAGGGTCACACTCACAGGCTGCTGATGGCTTGAACAGCCCTCACCTACTGCTCTGTTTGACTCATTCTGTTGTCTGCACCTCAAATGTAAACATCTGTTTTTCAATAATATTTCGGGAGGCTGAGCTGAATATCTGTGGGGTTGTAGCCCTCCTATTTTTGAGTCACTCAGTAATTACGTGAGAAATGCTGTTAGTGTCTGCAAGCTTGTTGAGTCAGCTGTTTGTGTGATTAAATTTAGCTCAGTTATAACATCTGTGTTAAGCAGGCAGAGATTTACGCACTCTTAATTTACACATTAAACCACACACACACTCACACTGGTTCGGTCATAGTTATAGTGACACATTTACACTTTCTAAAACTGGCGGAGCAGTTGCTTAGCTCACAAACAAACTGACAACTCAGAGCTCCACTGACATGTTAAGAATTAAGACTGGAAGAGGTCATCTCGATGAAACTGTTATTTCGATTCTAAGGGGTTTTTAATGCTGATTAAAGGCCTTTGCACACCAACGGCGGCAGGAATAAACAGCATGAAATTGAGAAAAATTTGGAGGCGTCATACTCAATCTCCACAGCTATTCTCCTCCAAACAATGTCTTTGTAATAATTGTTTTTGTAGTTTTTATGTGTTTTGTTATAAAGAACAGAGTGCTGGGACGGAAAAACAATAAATGTTGAATGTTTTGGTATGTGGCTTGTCAACAACGAGTGTTTTGATTATGGATGTGTACTCGTCCCAAGCAAAACTTTGGAAAATCTACCTGGGTTCGAAAAAATAAAAGACACAATTTTGTTTAGCGAAAGAATGCTGCTGGTGTGAAAGCTTGCATTGAAAAACAGTAGGTTAAAATGAAATATGCATCTTGTGTGCAAAGAGCTTAAGACTGAATTTTATCAGGTAGTTTTTAAACTGATCACAAGTTCAAACTTGAGTTTTTGAACATCTTACACCTGAATTCATTTCAGCTGGTTTAAAAATATGCCCTTTGGAAAGACAAGATTTCTTCCCCTTTCTGCAATCCAATCAAAAAAGAGTATCAAGAAAGCAGTTTTTCATATTTACTGTTTGCTACTAAACCTGTTATTGAAGCTCAGAACAGAAGGGACATTTTCATTTGGAGCTTGAACACTATTTGTTTGCTTGTTACACCAATTTGAGCCAGGACTCTGCTTTAATTTTCATTACATGAAATCTCATACTTCTGATAAAAATGTACGCTAGAGTGATTTATGGAAAGTTCATTTCTTTTTATCAGATAGTGCAAAAGATGTTTCCCACAGATCTACTCCCAACCAGAACTAAAATGTTTCAGCTTGATGTTATAATCACTTCATCATCATCATACTTGGAGAAACTTGATCCACGTGCCTCTGGATAATCACTCTTCTTCTGTTCTGTGTTTTAGCGTGAGTGACAGCGGAAGCTCGCAGGGACTGTCTCAGCCATCCACCCAGACCACGCAGTACCTGAGGGCCGACACTCCAAACAACGCCGCCCCTGTCACCAGTAAGATATCATAAGTAGCCCAGCAGCAATCAAGAGCATGATCATTTCTTTTCAGAAACATCTGACAAGATGGCACAGATATGATTCAGCACATTCAGCTTGGTTTGTTCTCCAGGGCTGTTTTTGTTTCCTGTTCACGCTGGCATCCACCAATGTGCATTCTCCTCCAATTGCAATAATAGACTGTGAATGACCTAATTGGTAAAAGTAGTATCACAAGTTTTTAATGAAGAACAGAGTTCCTGCGGGGTTTTTCTCCGTTCTTTTTCTTGCTGCTCCCCTCGTGACTCGTTACTGTTTGAGCAACGTGTAAATGTGCTCACTGTGTTTTGTACCAGGCCCACTGTTCAGCAGTGAGACGAGTACACGGCAGTCCTTTATGTCCGACCTGGCAAAGACTGATCTAATTTAAATTGATGTAATTTTAGAGCATGGTGGGAAATACTGATGGACAGTAACAAGGTTAAGTTAAGTACTAAATCTAAGAATTAGACTAACTTACCTGTGTTCTGTGTGTGTCTTTTAATTACTGTGCCATTAATCAGGCCATTGGATGACATTTTTGTTTTCCTGTTGAAAGTAAGACCACCTCAGCCCTAGATTTTATGTGAGGCCTGACTGACAAATGGTTATACTTTTTTGCCATTTCCCAGTGCTGCAAAGCTTCACTAACCCTCTGAGAGCTGTAGCTTTATATAAGAGGGCAACAATTCAGGAAGTATGTGTATTTTTCTTGCAAAGAATCTGATGAGAGGAATGATACTGCCCTCGTATCTAGAAACCAGCTGGTGCATGGGCTCAGCACAAAGATTAAACAGGGGAAATGACCAGCCCAGCTATGTCCAGTGGAAACACAATCTTTTTACAAGCATCTCCAAAAATTACAGTTTAATGTATTTCAAACTCTTCCCTTTAATTCATAAAAGATGAACTTTTAGGAAAGAGAAAATTATTTCTAGAAAGTTGTCAGAGCACTGCTTTTGAACATGATTAGTATTACAAACAACACAAACACCAAAAAGTCATTTAAAGGCAGAAATGATTTGTAAGTGTTTATGTGGATAGCAGATTTTTATTTTGATTCAGATCAGCTCTGTACTTTACACTGATCCCTACAACCATGTAGTGTTTGTCTCAGTCCCAGTGTGTACCTTTGAATTGCATGGCGTTGCGAAAGTTTACGAGGCTTGTGTCAACAAACAGCAAGAGCTTTACACACACACACACACACACACACACACACACACACACACACACACACACACACACACACACACACACACACACACACACACACACACACACACACACACAGTGCCTATCTGTCCTGTCTGAACTTCAGTGTCCTAATTTCGCCTCTGCTACTCCTTATCAGACACTCTGCTCTACACTCATTTGTCAGTGGCATTTTCACTGATCTGGAGGTGTAACAGCAGGGTAATAATCCTGCGGGTAATGTAAATGAAAGTTTCATGAGGTGTTCAGTGTCTCATAACACTAAGTTTTTTTCCTCTTCTGAAAAATCTTGAGGACTTTTAACTATGAACTTCTGAAAGTTTTCTAAAACCACATACTGGACACACACACGCTCAGTATTTGTCAGTGAGGCAGTTGACTGGACTTCTGTTAGAATAAAACATGATATATCTGTGAGGGGAATCAAACTGTGGACATGAATCTCCTGCTGAGATAGAAGCAGGAGACTCCACCAGCTGTTTAATTTCATTTTTGTCTGTGTTTGATCCTTCATCGCCCTCTTGTGGCTTCAGCCCACACTTCACCTCGTGTGCATTATGTTTGAGCTACTCGCCTCTCCCTTATGCTTTGCTGATTGTGATTATTTGCTCCACCATCCACCGCATTAATTTTACCTGACTGCTGCTGGACAGCTTCACTCATCTCACAGGCATGACTGGTTTGATGGTTTTTCTGTTTGAAAACACAAAAAGAATCATTCAGGTCATGCTGTACGTTGAGTGAACTGTCCAATAAATCACATCCTCTTCTCTCTCACCCTCCACTCCCTCCTGTCCTCTTTTCCTCTTGTTATCAGACAATCACCCTGGTTCTGCACCCATCCTCCAGCTTGCTGCCTCCTCCTTCCAAAACCCCGGTGCTCCCCCTCATGAAACCAAAAGTAAGTTCAATTAAAACTCCGAAGACTGCTTGATTGTCCTAACTGTCAGACCCTGTCCTCTCTGAGTGTTTGGTTTGTCGTGTCCTCAAACTTTCGCAGCTCAGGTAAATCCAGCTCGATGTTACGGATGTTCCTGACATTTAAATGGACATTCAAAGCTTGCTGGTATTTTTTAATTTATTTTTATTTAACCTTTATTTAACCAGATAAAAGACCCATTAAGATCAAGATCTCTTTTTCAAGGGAGACCTGGCCAAGAGGTCAGCAACACACATCTTTAAAGACTAATTATGTGGTTGCAGTGTACCATTAATTAGGATATTCTTTTTATAAATGTGAAAAAGAGAGAAAAAAATAGGAAAGTAAAATTAGAAACCAAAAGACTCAAAAGACAGTCAAAACCAGGGGGGAATTTCTACAAACATCTTAATCTTCATTCCTAAGATAAAATAACAAACAAACTGTGCCTTATTATGTGAAGCCATCAGTCATCTCTGCTTGTTTACACTCAGGTAGGAGAGCATC
Organism: Halichoeres trimaculatus; assembly: GCF_033239565.1. Classification (NCBI taxonomy): domain Eukaryota; kingdom Metazoa; phylum Chordata; class Actinopteri; order Labriformes; family Labridae; genus Halichoeres; species Halichoeres trimaculatus. The sequence continues at coordinate 31,325,076 of NW_027437182.1, read as the reverse complement.
AAGCATTATGCAGGCAACAACCAGAGCTACAGCCTGGGGACAATAGTAATAATAAAAATAAAAAAAAGTTCTTGTTTAAATGACTGGCAAGTATGGTGACCACTAGTTGGGATGATATTCAACTAAAAATTAGGAGTGGGAGAAAAAAATCAATGTAATGAAGTTTCTGGATTTTTTGTTAAACAATCTTAAACCGTGATTATTTTGTTTTATTGTTTTTTTTTCTAATTTAAATCCTTCATTTTAGTCTTTGTTTATAAGTTGGATTGGACAGAAGTTGAGATGTCAGATCCTCTGAACAAATCCTTAAAGCTGACTCACATGTGATTTGCATTTTTGGGGAAAATATGGCTCCTGGTATAGCCTGTAGACATCATCATCATCATCATCATCATCATCATGTACCTTTTTTTTACATGGTCCAGTGTTACAAAAAAAGAAACTATAAATCAAATCGGCACCCCAAGAATTGTAAAAGAATCAAATTAGAAGAAAAGCATATTGTCTCAGCCCTACTAAAAACACTTCCTTAGTTCCAAAATCTCAAGCTTCACAGTTTTGTTTGCTGGTTCAAGTCCTCCTATCTCAGCTCTCAGCCAATGTATCAAAACTGCTCTATGCTAACATCATTTGTCACCATTTTGTATTATCTTTCAAGGTTCAAGGAGTCTTTATTGTCCCCGTGGGGTAAATTGCTCTACAGTCAGCAGTAACAACAATCACAGTGACAACAACATATTACACAGAGGACAGTAGTAAATAGAACAGAACAGCAGATTAGTAAGTCACTTATTGAGAAGACCTACAGCAGCAGGGACAAAGGAATTCTTAAGTCTATCAGTCCTGCATCTTGGCAGGGTGTACCTGCGGCCTGATTACACATCACCATTTAAATTGATTCAGAAATGATTTGTCATAATTTAATAAACCAATTCACTGATAAACAAATTTTCAGGAATGACTGGTAATAGGTGGTTTGATTAAGCAGAAAATACTCATAGATGTGTTTTCAGCCTCAAAGAGACAATAAAAGATATCACCTACAGTTTTAGGTACTTTTAACAGTTTCCTGACTTTTCCTGTTTCCTGACATTTAAGCTGACTAATTAATTCTTTGAATTTTTCATATAAATAATGAATTAATCAGTTTTAAAATTAAGTAAAGATCCCTGGATCCTGTAAGATTTAAAGTCATGTTTTGTCAAATGTAGTCTGGACATTGATTTAGTGCAAAACTAGTCATCAGACAGCATATAGAAGTCATAACAGCCCTGAGGTATTTCTGGCTGTTTTCACAATAGATTAGTGTTACTTATCATAGCTTAGACTCAGAAAAGCACCTCTGACAAGTTAGGAAAATGACACTGTAGGTAAAAATAACATCAGTGCTTATTGAAACAACAAGTCCTTTAAAATCAGAATCTGTTTCTTTGCCCAGATGAGAGGAGATTAAATGATATAATGAGCTCTTTGTTGTCCCCATATTAAAACTTTTGTGTTTGCCTCTGTCATTCATTTGTTGATTAAAAATTGTATTATCTACATATGACATGTAGGGGGCAGCATTGAGCTGTTCTGTGGTAGGACTCGCTCTGCAGTTTATCATCTACAGTCAAGACTGAATCCTCTAATTTGAGCAAAGTACCTCATAACACTGTGCTTTTTTAATCCAGACTAAGTCTTCTGTCCTCTTCCTCTGCTTATAGCGCAGAAGAAAATGATGAGGCTGGACACTCATTGTTATCTCCCTCCACCTAAAAAAATGCTTTCGTTTTCTGTTGACTCCATTCATCCATTGCTCTGTAGATCTTTACCTCAGCAGCCAATCACTGTTCAGAAGAAGAAGAGCTGCCGACACATGAGGAAAGAATGTGTTATCTCTGATCACTGACGCACTGTGTTCATATGAGACATACTGAATTTAAGTGATGACTGTGACACTGTTTATACACCTCTGTTCTGACACAGTGGGACTTTGTGTGTGTTTGTGTCTAACCTTACAGCTAATGACACAGAGAGGGTTGAGCAATGGAAGTGCTGTAACAAAGGACTTTGTGTAAAGTTGATGCAACATGTGTAGGTCACTGTACGTCTTCCATTCATCACTTTTCCTGTAAATGCTGGATTTCTCTGAAGCCAGATGAGGATTCTGTGTATTTTGGTGAATGTGAAATGTGACTCTGTCACTCAGCTGTGATGCAAAGTGATGCCACAGGTGGTTTCTGGTATTATTCTGTGTGAAAGAGCTGTTGAAAATGTTTTGTGTACTTTCTGATCATTGTGTAACTCTGCTCTGATTGTTCCTCTCCACAGGTTATCCATCTCTGCGTATAGAGAAGAATGACCTGAGGAGTGTTACGCTAATGGAGGCTAAAGCCAAAGTGAAAGACATCGCCATCTCAAGGGAGAGAGTCACTCTACGAGATGTCTTACATGAAGGTACTTGTCTTTCTTCAGTGTGACCTCTTTCTTTTGCTTTGTTTTTTGTTTTTAACTCAAGTTTTCTCCTCAGATGACTTTTGTTTGCCTATGAAATGTCTAAACACAACACAAAGTCAAAGACCTGATATTGGCTCTGACAGAGAGCCCCGAGAGCTAAATACACTGCAGTTTGAGAAAACATGCAAATAGACAAAACACAGGCAAACCAAGAAAACAGCAGCCTGAAGTAGACAGCACATGCACTGCATGTATGAAACAAACTGTAAATACAGACAACACAAACTAATTACTCCATGCTACAACAAAAAACAAAGACAAACTTTATATCCACACAGACAGAGGAAAACAGGGTGATATAAAAAAACAAAAACAAAAAACAAATATGGCTGCTTAATGCATGCATACTAATAGCTTATTCTATTTTTCACCAGTTTCTGTGAGTGAACATTACAGAAACAATTAAGTACATACGGAATACTGAGATAATGTTTTCAACAAAGGGATTCAGAAGCAATGATACACTTTATTCCTGTTTATGTCATCTATCTATTAATGCTACAATCATCAACCTTTCCTTTTAAGGGTCTGCACTGTACAGCCTCCCACAATGTCTCTTTGCTTTGAATCTGATTTTGATTTAATTCATTAGAAGTTTATTTTATAAGACATTCAAACGTCACAACTTGTGTTTTAAAATCTTGCAGTTTACAAAATATGTTCTGTTACCACAACTAGCGATAACTAGTGATTTGGGTAAAGACAAGGCTTGTTTATAGGACGTCATTTTTAAAGAAGTGTATCCCAGGTTTCTGTTGTGCCCCTGGAGTCTGTTTAGGTATTTAAGTCTTATTAGCAAGCCAATTAAAAAGCAGAAGACTAACTGCTCCAGTAATTTTTGTTACTGAAAGCATATCATCCAAGAACTTTTTCCAAAAGCAACCTTTAATGAAACAGCCAGCTGATATTATAGAAGGCTGTTTAATTGACAGATAGATATTTAGCTAACTAATCTGAATGAGCAGGTTATTAAGATGAAAGGTTTTTAATTTTTTTAGGAAATTAAGCTGTTTGGCACTAGCAGAAAAGATCTGGCAAATTTTTCATGGGCACAATCCACAAACTGAGCTCTGCTGCTCATCCCACAAATATGGCTCTAATGAAAAGGAAAGTAAACAGGTTTTCCAGTGGTATAAGATTTATTACTGTGAAGTGTTACAACAAAGAAATAATCTACCAAACACAAGCTTCCTCACTTAGATTGACATGGCTTATATTCAAATAGACTTTGGTGCTCCTTCCAGGTGTTTTTTGGGGTTTGTTATCCCTCTGCAAACTCAAGATGAGAAAACCAGTGTGGGACAGTGAACAAACTGATCATTTTTATCCCCTGAATAAATTAATCGATTGATACAAGATAAACCTGAAACCCTGTAATTAGACACTCAATTATATGTTGTTAAAAAAGAATGGTGCTAAAGGAGTGGCGTACAATGTACATTTCTTTAATTCGACAGGAAACCCCCTGTTATCTTCATATGTGCATGAAATGAAAAGTGAACACGCTAACTCTAAACTCGAGGAATCCTTCTGCAGTTCTGAAGCATGTCCCGTCAGATCAGCAGGAGCGTACACTTACAGTGGATCTTAAACAACAAAAAAGAAAGTTCTTGCAGAGGCATATAACATATTGACAGAAAGCTTAAGGAGCTGAAGCCTCTAAATCTTGTTCTTTGGCTTCATATCAAAGATAAACAAGACTGAGCTTCAGTTTGGCTCAATCCGTCTTCCTCACTTTAGCTTTGGATGCTTTTGGAGACGATTCAGCATCGTCATGGAGTGATGAAGCTGGACAAGACTCTGCTTTACTTTCTGGAGATTTGCCCACTCTGTGCTTTAGAGTGGCTGTGAGAATGATGTAACAGTTACCCCAGGGTGTCTGTCACACAATAGGAGAGGAAAGTGTGGGTGTTCTGTTTTTTGAATGCCACTTGAAGGCTGCCTGTTGGAATTCAGTCGAACTTTCCATCAAGTTATTGAACCACAACGCAGAAGCAATGCTCTCTGCTTGAAATTAATGTTAAATATTATACTTAACACTTATATGGCTGTTATTTGGAGCCTTTAATCCTCAACATAAAACATGTTCAGGTGTGTCCTGTAGTTGTGTAGCTTTTAAAAATGGTTTTACTGAGTGATAAATCCACCAGTTTCCACACTGAAAGTATCTCAACACCTGAGACAATTCTGAAACATTTTGATTTGGGACTCACTAATTGGGTATGGCTCTTAAACAGACTCAAAAGTAAGATCAGATATCGATGACAAATGAAGGATCCATAGGACAGATCTGTTCAACACACCTCTGTTTACAACAACCATGTGCATGCAGTACGTCATCAACTGCTGCAGGTCTGTGGAGTTTTTCTAGATGGAGCATAAACATCATAAAGGAAGTTAACTGTAGCGGCTCAGGAGTATTTCACTTGTTTCACCAACCATCAAGGCAACAATTTGCAAACTACTGATTTTCACAGTGAAACTGTAATTCCTGTTTCTGTTGAAGATTAAGTCACAACACATTTAAAATCCTATGAAATGATAATACAACTTGAAGCCTGAAGTTACCAAAACATGATTCTCACTCTCATTCCCAAAATTCATAAATCAGATCAGTGATAAGTGTCAGTTTTAGCTGATATCATCGGTATCTGGATTTAAAAGTTTGGATCAGTGCATCCCTAATGTTTAAACAGATAAACATTTTGTTTGCTCACCATTGTTCAAACTGTACCATGCTTACAAGGTCCATCATGTGCAAACATCTGGGATCATTACACTTAAAGTAGATTAGTACTAAAAGAGGGTTGGAAGAGACCGACATTGTTAAATTTTACTTAGAAATAGAAGTTACAGAAGAAGATGTAAGAGATATAACTGTTCCTGATTATTTTTACTTTAGCTGAAGCTGTGTTAAATGTGGCCTGACATTCTGCAATCTTTGAAGTTTTATCCTAAAAGGTAAACATTATGACTAACATACTCAGCTGTAAGCAGGAAAAAGAGTTTGCAGAATTTTACCTGCAACTTATTTGTACATATGTGGCATCAAACTGCATTGCATCAAGTTACTGAACATTAACTCATGTTTTTGAATGATTTCACTCTTGTCTGGTACAAAGCCTTGACACAGATGTAGTGTCAAACTCCCATCTATTAGCAAGTTCATCATAACAACTTGAAGGATCACTGCCAGCAACACAACAGCTTTAATACTGGTGTTAGCTGTTGGTTGTTTATGCAAAATACAAAGTAATACAACAATAATATTAGAATATTTTGTTTTTCACACAAACATATTGGTATCTGTATTTCTGCATGGACCCATCTCCCTCACTTGACTCAGTGAATGTGGGTAGCTGCTTAGTGCAGTCAGGTACATCACAACTCCAGATCCAGATCCAGATCCCTCATACAAGTTTACAGAAAATGCAATTCATATGAAAAAATTAAAGCTTAAAGACAAAAACAATTCAGAAATGAAGAAATACAGAAAGCAGGAGGCCATTTCTCCAAGGCAGCAAACTCTGAGCTGGATTCTGTTTTCTGGAGCCAGCAGGTCCAGACAGGCTCGGTGGGAAAGGAAGGGGAGGGAGGGAGACAGTCACACACTAACCCTGTTGTTGTGCTGTCTCCTCTCCTGTTGAAACACAAGGCAGAGATGGCCTCAGGCTTTAAATTTTTTTCCAAGTTTATGTTGATGGTTTATCTTCTTGAAGCTTAAATGGTATTTTAGCTCAGTGAGGTCCTGGAGCAACAGCGTGGCAGTTTAGACAAAGGAGATGATGAACACGCTCACTTTGCCTCTCCTCGTGTGCATCTTTCTGAATCGTTTACGTGATGAAAGGTCTGCTGAGCTTCAGTGAATCCTTCTTCTGGCTCATGTCAGTGAGTCAAGAGCCAGGAGCTGCCTAATCCCATTAAGAAACAAAGCATTTTGAGCAGAAGCCTGTCCACTTCTGTCCACAGACCAGCCAGGCATGGCGCCCTGTGAGTGAGGTGACATTTGAAGCAGTGAATGTGAAGCCTCTGGCTGTGTGTCTCCTGCCTTTTTTCAAAACAAATACCTGTGGTTTGTCTTTGACAGGCACCTTCGGACGCATCTTCCATGGCGTACTGCTGGATGAAAAGGACCCGAGTAAAGAAAAGCAGGTCTTTGTGAAGACCGTGAAAGGTGTGTGCTCAAACCATTGACTAAACAAAACAACAGGTAACCACAGTTGGTTTAAGCCCTCAGTTTCTCACCATCTTGTGATTTGGAGCCATGTTGAACTATATTTGGACAACAGGGTGCAGCTGAACTCTAGTAAAAGAATATCAAACTTTAACATTATTAGCAAGCACAAAAGCTAGCTTGGTTAGCACAACAGATTTATTACTAAGACCTTTATCCTCCTATGTTACTTCAGTACCAGAAGCAAAGCATCCCCTTGCAGCTCAAAATGCAGGGGGATGCTGTTGGGCCCATTCTGAAGAGAAAAAGTTTTACTGGATTTCTCAAACAAGAAGCTGAAATATGATTCTTCCAATAAGGTATTTGGTTCCATGGAGGCTCTAAATTGGCTGAAACCCAACCAGAGCAACCAGAAAATATCTAAATTAATGACATCATTATGAAGTAACGACAACAGGCTGAGTGTGAAGTTAGAGGAAGAAACACCTCAGGAAGCAGATCAACCAGGAAGGAACTTTTTTGTTGTATGCCCCAGGCGCGTGTGTTATTGTAGATAGACCGATGACCTGTGATGCGCATCAGTAACGCTGCTCTCAGCATGCAATGCTGTTGTTTTTGTTTTTTATTTTTATAGAAAAAGACATTTTTCATCAAATAGAGTCACCACAAATAAACAAAAGGGTAACATTAGACATGCACCGATCGATCAGCTGGCTGATTTCCTTAATATTGGAGGATCAGTGTTGGTGATCATTGATCAGGGATTGGTGATCGGCCCATCCTTACATATGACACTGATCTTATATACATCTTGAAAGGTCTGACAGCCAGTCATTGTTGCTTTTTGCTCTGAGACCTAAAACTCAGGACGCTTAATCTGTTGTTTAAGTTAAAACAAAGATTTTATTGTTTCATAGGTACTGTTTAATGATTTTCAACAAGGTAAGATTGTAACATTGTAACATGTAACAAAAATAAAAAATAGGAAAACTGAATCAGGCTTTTTAAAGATTGGTGATCGGCCAGAAAATTGTGATCAGTGCACCCCTACCTAACATTTAACAAGATATGATCAAGGTCAGCAGAGTTGCAGTGTTTCAGTGGAAATGTAGTCATCCCTCTGAGAAAATCCTGCTTTTTCACCCGTTTTACTCTAAATGAGACTATTATTTTTGAAGTGAACCTCATGCTGTCTTAAAAACAGAAAAACAGCAGTGAAACATCATATTATTTGATTCATTGAAGATTACATATTTGCTCCAAAAGAAGCAGAAGAGCAGGAGAAACCCTCTGAGGAGTCATGAGGTGATGAAGCATGGGGCCAGGTCGAGAGGAAAGTCTGTTCAGTGTGAATTAACTTGAAGCATGTATCACATCCCCTCTGACTGAGATAATTGATAATGCAGAAAAATTTCTGCTGGAATACTCATTCAGCTGAGAGGAATCAAAACTTCCTCCTATGTCCTGAGGGGTGATCCTTTGTTGGCTGTTAACAGGAATGCAGGTTTGAGGCATCCAGAGTCAGCTTTAACGCTTCTCTTTTGACCTGTCGTCTGAACTTCTCCTTTTATTCAGTCTGTGGTTCCATCCTGGTTGTAAAGCACAGCTGAATGCACAGCTGTCAAAGAAATTGATAAACTGTGAAGACGGCTGTGTTGTTAATGAATGTGCCTCTCTTTGTGGCTTCTCCATGAAGTGTGTTGTTTGCATAGTGCACGTTGTAATCCTCAGTGAACGTCATTGGACCAAAACACGCTCGTGTAATGCCAACAGCTAAAGATGAATGGCTGAGGTTCTCAGCTAACACTTCAGCTGGCACAGTTTTTGATTTATCCCTCTTCTTTAGTAAGCCTCGTAAATTGTTAACCAAACACTGTCTATCAGATATATACGGGGCTTTTCTGATGGCCTCAGCAGATGGCCTTACATGGATTCAGTCCAGGGAACAAGCACACAGATTTGACAGTTCATGAATAGTTCGCCTTACTCATTCTTCAAGGTATGAAGATTAAAGAGCTTCTTTATTTTGAGGCTGTGAGGTTCTTTGTTCACAGCGTGTGTCAGCTTTGTCTGCTCGTTGCCTTCTGACCTCTCGTCCACTTTCTGGTGTTTACTCAAGGAGGGGTGGATACCAGTCTGTGAACAATATGCCAGTCTTGGGTTTGTTAGAGTCGTTGCTTCCTCCCCGTGTGCCTTCTGGGGAAGGCAACAATTCCTCTTTCCATAAGTACCAGAAGATGGCAAAGCTGTATACGCAGATTAAAAAAACACGGGGCCTAGCACGAGTCACTTTTCCCCTGCAGCTTCCCAGTAAGGCAGGGAGGTCTGTGCAATGTAAAAAACCCAAGATGTGCAGAGAGAGGTCACACATGAACCCTTGATGAACTGCTCAGATCTCTTTTTCGCCTGATTAATCCACTTTCTAACACAAATTTCTATCCATCTGTTTAGATCATGCGTCTGAGGTGCAGGTGACCATGATGTTGACTGAAAGTTGCAAGCTCCGTGGTCTCCATCACAGGTAAGTGGAAGAAATCACAAGACAGTTTGTTTTTAGATATTTTAGTTGGCGTTTGTTTCTACTTCAATAAACTGAAGCTGCGGTGGTCCAGGGTTTAACTCTCACCCTTGGCCAATGATGTCTGTCTTCCCCCAGCAAATCCCCCAGAACAGCTTTTAAAAAAAAAAAAATATTAAGAAATATTTAATAAGACAAAGCACAATCACAATCACCCCAATCACCTCAGAGTGGTGTGCATCCTAGACAAAAAATCCGTACACCTAAGCCCACAGTATTAAACAGTTATTAATCCATGGCTCTTTTTATTGCAATGGTGTCTCGTTTGTTTGTTTCTTCTTTTTTTGTAGTTGTTTTTTTTGTTAACTCTACAGAACAGATGGTTTTAGTTTAGTAGTATACGTCCAAGAGCTCATTCTCATAATTCTTAGACATTATTGGACTTCCAGTGTAATTTCTAAGCAGCTATCGTCATGATGGCCCACTCCTTCCTCTTTCTCTTTGTTAAGGTCAGCGGTTTATAATATGTGTTTTCACTTCCTCTTTTTTAAGTTTAGACATGGTTTTGGTTTCTCTTGTTGACATGTAGCTCTTTATCTTCCAAGTATTTCTTCCATTTTCTGTGAATGTCTGCACTTTTCCTTGGACCATGTTGTGTAACGCTCCGTTCCTGCCCTTTCAGAAACCTGTTACCGATCAGTCATGTGTGCACAGAAGAAGGCGAGAAGCCCATGGTGCTCCTGCCCTTCATGGCCTGGGGGAACCTCAAGCTGTTCCTGCGACAGTGCAAGCTAGCTGAGGCTAACAACCCACAGGTGAGGCTTTGCAGCTGGAAACAGGAGTCACTTATTAAATCATTAAAATAAAAGCCTCAGTGGAAGCTATGTATGGAATCATATTGAGACAGTTAGTACGCTATTAAAATAAATCCCCTAAATTGGAATCGAGTGGAGTATGAAAGAAGGTTTTGTGTGTTTTCAGCACTCAACACCACATAACACCCACAAGAAACTCCTGTTTACACTGTTATTAGAAAGACTGTTGATATAGTCTTGAAGCTAGTGCCCAGGGCAAAGATTTTATTCCCTGTGTAAAGACAATCAGGCTTTTGTACAGGTTAACCTCAGGGAGTCTTTGATGCGCTTGGCAAAGCCACATCACAGATCCAACCAATCAATCAACCCCAAAATACAGATGTAGCGAACACAAGACGAAGCTTGCCTTGTGTTCACATTCATCAAACCTGCTTTGTAAAGTCTCAGGTTCACGCAGCAGCACCTTCGTTCTCTGCAATCTCATTATGTAGTTTTGGCAGTTGTACGAGACAAGGTCTTAGTCATTAAATTATGCTGGTGCAATTAACACCAAGCTATAAATCATGAACATATCGTACAGGGAAGACGACATCTCAGGAAAGCACAATACTGATGTGTTGCATTTATTATGAAGGTGAACATCTGCTTCGGGAAGCAGCACAGTTAGAAAAACAAGGTTTAATGTTGACCTTTTCCACAGTTGTCATATTTCCACTGAAAACCACCTGTTAGAGTTACGGAGCACGATAGATACAGAGAACCTGACTAAGCCGGGCCATACCAAGTAAACACTCCTTCGTTAAGCTCCAGGTGTTTGCCTAAAAACAAAACTCTTATCTGACTTCACTGGTAGTGAAGACTCTTCCAGTGTAATAGATGAATAAATCAGTTGTCTGTTTGATAAGATTAAACTCCAATGTTCCCCTGTGTGTCAGAGCCACACACTGTCTGCCAATAGGAGGGATGAGATAATACAGATTTCCAAATACATGATGGAGTTAGAGGGGTAGCTAGTCTTTTAAGCTCCACAAAATGTTTGTATACTCGCAGCAGTCAGGGGCTGTTTTCTCTGCTCAGAGGTGAAGATTTTCTCAGACACACCTGCGAGCCCAGCCATTGTCTGCAGACCCTTCAGGGGCCCCAAACACAAAACAAACAGTTTTCTTTAAAGTCCCACACTGACTCAAACCTTTCAAGAAATAAACCGTCTCAGGCATGCATCTTCCTGGTGTATGGACAGAACTGAAGTGCACGACAAGTTTTATGATTTAGTATGAGTTTACATCTGTTGATTATCCCAATCTGTTTAGCATTGGCAGAGATTTGGCAAATTTTCCATGATGGCAACTCACATACTTAGCTCTGCTGCTCATCCCTCTAATGCATGTTTCTTATAAATGTGTCTCCATTTGTAAAGGAAATAAACAGACTTTACAACAGCATGAGATTATAGCTAAGAAGTATTATTACAAGAAAGACATAATTGACCACCAACTCAGCACTATTTTTTTTACCTTGTCTGCACATCATGATCTAGATACTTTGTTTATGTAGATTTCTATGACCTCCAAAGTTTTTGTTTGAACTCAAGAGGATGTGCTCATGAAATTTATCCACTCATCCCAGTGACTTCATCATGACTTTTATAATAAACAACAACAACAAAAAAAAGTCCTCATGAACCGTCCAGTCAACATCCTTAAATGATCATAACTTAAGGACAAAGTCCTGGAGCACAGACAGTTTGTTTGTTGTATTGGATACAAATAAAGTCAGATTTTGATCTGCACCTTAAAGAAAAGTAGCAAACTGTCCGAGTGGTTAAATGAGTCTTCCCTCAACTTCCAAACACTCTGTGTCCTCTCCTGAGCTAAATCATCTCAAATTACGCCAAGTCCTTTTCATTTCCATATAACGCTAAATTATTATATACGTAAAGGGGAATAAAATAATAAAATAATTTGGAAAAATCTTAAATGTCTGTGAAATGTGAAACATATCTAATAAGAGGATAAAATGGTAATTTACCAACTAGTTTTTCTGTTTTAGTTGGACTCATGGTGCTGTTGTTAGATGTTAATGTTTCTAGCAGTTTTGTGGAATGTGATGAAAAGTGAAAAAATTTTGAAACCACAATACTTTTCACTTTTTTATGTGGGCGACATGAATTTCTAACACATTTCATCTCAAATCGCAAATGTCAGCAAAGTTCTGCCAACTTCTCATCTTTCCTGCTCAAGGATTTTAACACTGGAGCCATGGTAACATATCAACAGTAAGAGCAGAGAACAAACATGGCCTTACTGAGAGGTTTGACACTGGAGTGAGCAAAAACTAGAGAGTTTACAACAATGAGTAAATTCATTTTTTCTGTTTTTACCTCCTGCATTAAATTCTTTTGAGAAGTGGCTCCAGAGTTCATGTAACCTGTTGAGGTTTTCCAGCTGACTAGTCTTTCACTTTCATGCTGAGCCTGAAATAGTCTTTGCTAAAGTAACTCCCATTTCTGACCCATGTCTGACTTTGTCTCAGGTCAAAGGAGAAAAGAACAATTTGACACCGAAGAACAATTTCACCTCAGGTCGCATCAGCTGTGCTTTCTGTCTGCGCTCCCTCCCTTTTTCCATTTTTGTGTTTTTCCTCTGTCGGGTCCTAACTCCACATTGTCTTTCTTTCTCTCTTTCTCATTTCCCTCCAGGCGATCTCTCAACAGGACCTGGTTTACATGGCCATCCAGATTGCATGTGGAATGAGCTACCTGGCTCGCAGAGAGGTCATACACAAAGACCTCGCTGCCAGGAACTGTGTGTAAGTGTCCATGACCCAGCTACAAGCTGCCGTCGCTTGCCCTCCCTTCTTCTGCTTTGGCTTCAGATGATTCAGTCCAGGATTTAAATGCTCCAACATAAACAAACTAATTACTCTCTGTTGTCCTTTTCTTTCTCGACTTCCCCTCTGACAGCATTGACGACAACATGCAGGTGAAGATCACAGATAACGCCCTGGCCCGGGACCTATTTCCGATGGATTACCACTGCCTGGGGGATAATGAGAATCGACCCGTCCGTTGGATGGCTCTGGAAAGCTTGCTTAACAATGACTTCTCCAGCGCCAGCGACGTGGTAAGAACATAGTCTGTTTAGAAGAAGTGGATGATACCACTGACACAACAATTACACCTGAGTGGGGTAAGCCTCAAACAGTTACAAAGACAAAAATCACACACTGGGACACCAGTATTAGGCCTTTGTGGGGTTCATTGTACAAGCAGAAAACAGTGTGACGGCTGAGCTTCATTACGCTGGTTTAGTAAAATCCAAGTCTTAAAAAACAATATCTTGAGGTGTCAGAGTTTTGCAGTCAGTGCATATTTTTAATTCATGAGATGAATCATTTGATGACAAAAGTTGATCCCACACAAAGACATCTGTTTTCAGAGGACTGACCAGAGAGAAACACAACGTCTGAGTCAGAAACAACTCTCCCTTCTGGAGAATTAAGCTGCTGATTGGCAAAAAGAAACCTTTAAGCAAAGAGAAAATAAGACACCAGACTTGCCTCTACAGGAGAGTATAACCCATATTATTTATTATTGCTTTATGGCTAACTTTGAACAAGCTAACAAGGTTTAACGTGTAAAACTGACACCACCAATAAAGTATGCTAGAGCGAAAATAGAAGAATTGACTATTAGGACATATCACAGAACCAGCTTTTGAATACATTAGAATACAATGGACTAGGAAATACTTTATTTATTCCCGAGGGGGAATTCAGGACTGACTTCAGCAGTAATCAAGAAAAAAAACGTAGGAAAGTGTAACCTGTCTGCTCACAGCAGGTGAAGTTCTTCCAATGTGGCGTTGGTGTCTGGTGTTAGCTCCATTAGCCATATCTGTGAATAGCATGATGCTACTCTGCCCTCTGGTATTCCCCTTTGTTCCTGGGTTAGCACGGCTAGCTCGTCCATCTTATTGGAGAAAGATCTTACATTCCCAATAATGATGGATGGGAGGACAGGTCCATTTCGTCACTTCTTAGCTCACACCTGAGATCCAGCACGTCGTCCTCACCTCCTTCTCCTAAACTTGTGGAAAACATCTGGCCTTACACCAGTTAGCATTGACATGCTACAGACTGCTAACGGCTGATTTCACATGTGAACAATACAGCCATGGTTACATGGAGGATCTCCAGACAAACACAGAATTACAAGAAATGGACGAGGAAGACAGAGCTGCTTCAACAGGCAGCCACAACAGGGCAGCACCTCTCAGCAAACATTTATTCTGACAGTTTATGAAAGGATAAGGTAAATAACAAAATCATCTTTCTCACGGTGGGGTTGAAGAGGAAAACAAGCTCTAGCAATCAAAGTAGTTATATTATTAGCCTATAAACATGTTTATTCATTCTGTAAAGTTTGGAGTTTTGACACAGACGCTACAGGAGTGACTCCTTTCCATGCTCGAGTGGCCGTTTGATGAACTGCAGCTTTTGGCTCTTTCATGTTTGTTCCTGTAATGAATGAAGCATCACAGACACCGTTTACTTCATGGAAATCTTTCATCAACCTTTCCTTGTCTCTAATGGCCTCTTAAAAAAGTAAAAGGATATGATATCGAAGAGGTGATGGAGGAAATGGCCTCTATTGTGTCAGAGCCATTCTTGGTCACTTTGTCAAGGTGTCAAAGGGAAGAGAGGAACAGCGCCGAGCGGTGGCGTGTCTGTCTCTGGCTCGTCCCTCTTTCCTGTCCCCGGATGGCAGAGTGGGTGCGGCAGACTGTCGGGAGGCTCGACAGCTCCTTAGAGACACCAGCCAGACGCTTCCCTCCCCTCCACATTCCTCCTTTGGTCACGCTGTTTCATGGCAGTCATTGCCCTCCCTGCTCTTACAGTAAAACACAGGCCTGGCATTAGCAACCCACTCAGCTCCAGGGGAAAGTCCAGAGTATTACTTGGAACTGTGGAGCATCAGGGGCGCTGCACACGTTAGTGTTAACAAAGGAAACACTCCATAACTCCTGTCAGGGGACTCACACATATAACATCCATGCATATGGGAAGTCAGAGGGACTGAGAGGCCTTATTTGGAGGATTCTGTCCTTAGAGAAGGCCTCACATCTCTGCTCTGCTGTAATTCATTTAAAAACAGATGTAGCTTGAATAATCCTGTTCATCTTCATCTTAATGAAAACAAAATGTTTTTGGTATTTTGAATTTAAAACTGGCAAAGGGACAGATTTTGTTTCACACATCTAAACATTCACTTTGTCTTCCACATTTTGTTATTGTGCTGTAAAATAGTGTCCAAGAACAAGTGGCAGCTGCAGGAGGTTTTTATATCTATAATGCTTCCCAGGTGATTAAAAAACATCACATTAAAAGAATATAACCAACAGAGCTGGTATAAACTTTGAGGTCTGCAGATTTTACAAGATATAGAGTAAAATAAAATCTTGAAAATACTCTAAGATTTAAAAAATCAGGACATTTAGATGACAAAAATAATTGTGTTTACTTTAAAAGCTTTTAAAACATTACTTAAACCTAAAACCTTCGGATATGCACAAAGGTCAGGCAACTTCCAGAGCAGTGACAAAAAATGTGGAGTTACGGAGTGTAATGTCCAAAGATGGCGCGTCCAAAAAGGCCATCTGAAAAAGGCAACTGTAAAAGGAAAAGCCTATCGCGGCCATTTCCAAGAGACTGACAGGAGGGTGTGTGAGTTTATTGTTGATAAAGTGTAATGAAGGTATGCCCATTGATTCGAGTTGATTTAATTAATTGATATTGCACAATAAAACAAAAGACAGAAAAAATGTACTTATCAAAAAAACAAACAATTTACAGTGCAGGGTGAGGCAAAAGACCCAAAAGGCTTATCTAAAAACTTTCCTTTTTAAAAATTACTCAACCTCAAAATACAGAAAGAACACTACAAGTTATACTAATACTGTATGAATACAGTAAGAAAGCATATAATATAGTGTTTGTGTGTGTGTGTGTGTGTGTGTGTGTGTGTGTGTGTGTGTGTGTGTGTGTGTGTGTGTGTGTGTGTGTGTGTGTAATGAGAGGGGGGTTAGATTTTACCATTAGCCCTAAGCAAATCTAATTGTATACATAAAAGGAAACATCATCTAAAAGTAAACTGAAACAAAACAGCAACACAGAGCAACTTACAAAGAGGAAATTAATTCCTTTTCCAAGCATCATCCCTAACATTGTATGAAAATACAGTTCTTTTTTTTAGATAGAAGAAGTCATCGTCCCATACAAGTGAGAAACTTAGGGCGCGGTCACACTAGCTATCCAAACCATGTCGTGCTTAAGCACGATGAGTCACAGAGAGCACTGCTACAACTTTTTGGGACTTTTTGACTTATGGTAAGTCATTTGGTCCAACACAGCCCTCTAACAACCCTGCTTTGTTTAAAATGATTGTCGAGATATGCGCTTGCGGGGATCATGCGTCATGGATCACATGCGCTGTCCGCGGTGTGATAGTATTTAGAGTAGAGATGCATGATAAATAGGTATTAGTACCGGTATTGGCTGATGTTGGTCATTTTCAGCCAATTTGTAAATCGGGCCAATATTTACTCATTAGCTGCCGGCCATTTTTGGAGCATCTTAAACGATCTTTGAAGATCCAAATGATGTTGTTTCCTATGACTATGTAAACACCAAAACTATGACGAACTAAGAAGAGAGGACAAGGAAAACAAGTTTGAAAATAAAGAGAGATATTGAAAAATTTAATTTGCATGATTTTCAGTATGTTCACAATTTGATCATCTCAGATTTTTTTTTCATTTTAATCAAAACTGATATTGGTAAATATCAGTTATTGGCCATAACAGCAATATTGATATCGAATATCAGTATTGGCCAAAATTTTCATATCAGTGCATCCCTAATTTAGAGCCAAAAATGAACGAAGTCTGCAAATATTATTTTCTCTAAATTTCAATTACACATCTTTTTTTTTTTTTTTTTTTAAGTCCATTTTGGCCATCAGTCTTTTCCTGAAGATTGGTCTCAGAAACAGGGGGGTCGTCCTACAATCAGGGTCATCCTTTATTTGAGTCAGTATGATATATATACATAGATATATATATTCCATTTTTACATCTTCTTTTAATTTCTGCCATCAGCCACTGTGATTCATTCGCTCTTACATCCCCAGCTTTTATTTTTCCAATCCAAGAGATGTGATTTATTAGAGAAAACTCAAAAAAAGAAACATCATGATAAGTCAGGTCACTAATGCTGGCACTGTTGGGCACCGTCTCCATGTGAGAGCTGTGAGGTTAGAGGCTGTGGTGTTATTACAGGTCATGAAACGCTCCCACCACAGAAAGCGTCTCATTAGCTGTGGTCTCAGGATGACCTCTGTCCTGAAATCACAGCCCGGTCAGCGAGAGCTGCCAATCTAAATCTGAGATAAGAAGGAGAAGTACAGCCAGGGTCAACACCTACAGAGACCTAACATATGGGTTAATAATCAGAGCATTACTTGAAAACACCACAAAGGAAATGTTTCTGTTCCCTGTTTCCTCGAGGTAAGTTCAGACCCGAGCCTTCACACACATGAGAGCTTGAACCAGCCGTCTCCCTAAACATAAGAGTCCCCGTGTTTACTCTCAGTCTCAACAGAAACGTGCAGCAACGATTTATTACGATGATGTATAAATTTATCAACATAATTTCCTCACATTGTTCCTGCAGAACATTCTGTATTTGATTGCATGTGGGCACCACTGGCTTTCCGCTCTCTGGATAGAAACGGTTGTTATGTTTGTTCTGTGTGATGGAAACACGTTAAAGACAGCAGCTCGTGTTTAAAATGTTCAGAAATGTTGTAAATAAATGCTCTGTGCTGGACACTGTGTTGATCACATGTTGTGTTGTGTTTTTTTTTTTTTTTTAGTGGGCCTTCGGGGTGACGCTGTGGGAGCTGATGACTCTGGGTCAGACCCCGTATGTCGACATCGACCCCTTTGAGATGTCTGCATACCTGAAGGATGGGTACCGAATAGCACAGCCAATCAACTGTCCAGATGAACTGTACGTTCTTTATACAACACACACTCACACACAAACTGGGACCCCTACAAAAAGACACTTAATTTCTTTGAGATGAACCACTTCGTCAGAAAACAGCGATTTTAGATGATCAAACAATTTCAAGTTGCAAAATTAACTAGAAAAATGATCAACAGTTGAGTGTAATTTAAAATGAATAACCTGCAGCCAATCAGCTGTTAACAGCAATATGAGAACAAAAACATCTAATTTGAAATTCACAAAGGACATGAGATTTTTCTGATGGTTTTCTTCTACGATAAGTGATCGACTCAGCAGCAGAAACTATCCCAGCTCCTGTTTTCTTACGTAACAATGACAGATAGACGGCAGGCCTACCAGCTGGCCTTCACAGCTGCAGACAGGTTTCTTGTTTGGACTTGATAAAATTGCTGCAGACATTCTGAGGACATGTTTGTTCTTCGTCCCGTCGCCATCAATACAAACGCATAGTATGAGCTAAAGACACCCTCAGTGTGTACGTCATGTAGTGCACCCACAGCCAACAGGCTGTTCGTGCAGCACATGAGCGCTCACTCTGAGTGAAATGTTGATCAGTTACCAGCTTTGTTTATGTGAGGCTTATCGACATCCTGCAACTGTCGAGGAGTAAAAAGGAAGCTTTCTCCCACCACCGTATCAGGTTACAAAAAGCCTGTCACCTTGACACTTATGGACAATAATAACCAGGAGGTTTCCTGCTCAGTGAAGACGGATGTTCTGTGAATCAAGTCTGACATGAATAGACTTTCTATTGCTTTAACCTGCCCTCACAGAATTTAATAAACTGATATGAGATAACTGCTGTGACTAAGGAGGTGATGGGCTTTCTCTGACACCGAAGTCCTGCAGTGGACTAAATAGAAGTGTTTGAAGCACAGTTTATCAATTTTTGTCTTATTCCATAAACGTATCTTAGGGTGTATTCACACCTGTGGCTCGTTTGCTTTGTGGCGATTCTGGGGCAAAAATGATAAAATTGTAGTGGTGGTCATTTGGTTCGTTTGTGATCACAAGACAAACATGGAAAGTTGTAAACAAATGCCACATGGGATTGATTTTTTTCTCTCATTGGTCAGAAATCATACCCATAAGGTGGGGAGTTTCCTTATCTTCATACATTCATTCATACATGTTCTTACCTGTTTTCCACAGGGAAGAACAGCCATGGAGCATCAACTGGCTAGTTTGGGTTTTAGCGTATATCTAGCTCATGTACCAGTGTGCGCTATATGACCAACATATGTAGTTTGTGGTCCCGACTGCATTAAGGCTCTTTGATGAGGAACTTTATGCCTTTACTGCTCCATGTGAGCCCACAACTCATTTTCCTCAGCTCTTCAGTCTTCTCTTCTTCTGCTGCTGTTGTTGATTCTTCTACTCCTTCTTCTACTGTGTTGACTGTACAGTTGACAACTGAGCTCATTACTGCTCGTATCACTACAGTGTGAGGCCCTGTTTAAATAACGTTTCATCCGAAAATGCTAAAACTCAGTGAAAAAAATTCTGTGTTTGCACGAAAACGCTGAGGGACTGAAAACGCTGTAGTAAGCATGCCAGGCCAGTAGTTGGTGCTATTACTGTCTTGTCCTGAAGACGCTTTTGGGAGACCTCCATGAAAGTAGAGTTGAGCCAATCATCTGGTGAATTGGTGAATACTAAGAGCAGAAGTGGAGCAACAGATGCTCATTTTGTATAAAGACAGTCAGCAGATTCAGCAGATTGAGCAGCACAAGCTCAACATGGTAACTCACAACGACAATAACCATGGTACTGTTGAACTGTTGTATGCGTGAAGCGGAGCATGACATCAGCGTTTCCACTGAAAACGCAGGTTTAGGTCGGCTGAAACGATGTTTTCTGTGTAATCGCGAGGCTGAAACGCAACTTGTGTTTCACCCTAAAACCGTTGTCGCGTAAACAGACCCTGAGCCACAGTTCTGAGTCAGTTGTGCCGGTTGCTGGGGCTTGTATGTTTTCACTGCACAAGATCTTCTACAGGGCTCGAATGGAAGCAAGCTGAGACCACCTATTTTTGGCGATCTCGACCCTCCTTTTTCGACCCGCCCGTATCCGAGCGCGATTACTGTGTTCACACATGCCCAAACGAACCGAGGTTTTGGGGGGGCTACTCACTGTTTAGGAACAACTGCCCCAAACAATCCAGGCGTGAATACACCCTTAGTTTGTTTTAAAAGCCGTGTTGTTTTTATTCACTTTATATTACCACCTTATCTAAAAACAGTAAAGCCTTTAAAAAAACACATCCATACTTTAATTTTCAACCTTATAGTTAAGAGCAAGAAAGACAGTACAGCGAGAGCCACTGACCTCCAGGGAAGTGAAGCGAGATTAAATGAACTGGAGTTTAAAGCTGCAAAACTGAGGAAGAAGTTGTGCATTTCTTTCTGTGTCACTGTGTTTAGGGTGGAATGAACTTCAGAGGATCCACAAACTCCGAGCAAACATGCTGAGGTGCTGCATTTTTTTTCCGGAGCTCTCGTTTGCGTGCTTCGTTCTGTGCGCTGGATGACGCTGCACTCATCACAAAGTGCTCTGACTAACAGATTAGTAAACACTGACACGTATCTTAAACCTTTACCTACTGAGGCTAAAAATGGTCTGGACAGATTTTGTTGCAGAGGCGGTAAAATGGTCTGAAAATGCCCCTTGTCTGAGTGCTTTGGCCTCTTTTTCAAATAGTACATAAATTTGATGGTAAATGATTATTGCACATTAGGGCTGGGATAATATGCAATCCTCGCATTTGGATTCTACTACGATTTTTGTTGTGCCAATTTGATTTAAATTGCGATTCTTCAATATTTACAATTTGTGCGATTCTTAGTTTGCTTTTTTAACCCCAGACCATGAGAAAAAGTGTAACGATGATGACAATGCCTACAGACTATACCAGGAGCCATATTTTCCCATAAAATGCACATCACCTGAGTCAGAGAGAAACATTTCACCTTCTGTTGTAGAAAAATTGTATTTTATTTCCAATCCAAAGACTGAATGAAGAATTTGAATTTAAAAAAAATCTTTGTCAAAGAATCCCAATTTTTTAATATTGTCAAACAGAAAATACTGGTTTATCAATTTTTGATTTTTTGACCCATCCCTATGCACATGATAGGGAACTATTAGCAGTATAAGCAGAGCAGTGTGACTCAGAAGCTGTTTTGCATATTCACAATGTTTCTCTTGTTTTGCGTCACAAGCTTGTTATCAAGGTAATAAACTGTATGTCACTGTAAAGCGCACGTGACAGAGTTACGGTAACAACTCCCCAGCTAAAGTACATATAGTGCCAGCACTATCGCAGTAGGTAAGGGTTTTCAGTCCTTTCATGCACATTTTATTATAACCATGTATCTAAGCAGATAATCTTTTAATTTTATGATTTTATGAGCATTGTATCCTAGTTAAACATTTGGGTAGTGTTATGTGAAGCAAACAGGGAATAAGATAATAGGGAAGACAAGGTTTTCTGCATCACAGAGGTTTGAGGCTTATAGTCAACAGGGCCGTGTTGAAGCCAAGCTTTGTTCAAGTCAGGATGAGGTAAAGAGGCGGGGCTTTCGTCTCTTCACAGACAACTACAGGGTTCCTGCCTTTCAGTCAAGTCGGCCATGACCTTACATAGACAAAACTTAAACGTTTGGTACTTTCAAAAATAACGAGTAGATGCAGAAATGAGCCCAGACCTAACCTGTCTTTTTTACCATGTTTACTCTGCTGTGAAAATCCTTCTGTTTTAGTGTGGGATGGTTGTTGTTTCTGATGTTTCTGCAGCCAGCCTCAAACAGAAACTAGGTGAATCACAGTTTTTAGCTCTTCAGCGTAAGCTTCATTCTTCACATTCAGAGTTTGCTGCTTGGAAAAACACAAAGTTTCATTTACAGTTTAAACTGCAAAACATCAGCTGCCTCAACAAGTTTTCAGGCATCTGACACTCTTCATTTCCTGCAGATAAGTGATCATGATTATGCAGCTTTATTCATCCTAGTTACATGCTCACAGGCTTCAGTGTGTCTCAGAGCTACATTTTTCTTTGTCTTTCCTGATTAGCTTTAAAAACTCGACCTAGTCCACAAACAGCTCATGGAAAAGTACCTGCAGTTCGTTGAGCGGAACATGTTCTCCTTCTGAATTCAATAGGTGCTGAGGGGACGCCTTCCTTTTCCAAAATATTAGAGGTTGCTAAATACCACATTTAAGGGCAGAGCTGATTATATCTCGCTCATGGATCAGTTCTGTACAGGCAGCTCCTGTTTCAGGACAATACAACATGAACTGTAGGTGCAGGGTCAACACCGGGAATAAGGATCATGTGATCATGAAATCCAGAGAGTGACAGAAGCCTGTGTGTTGACCTCGTCTTTCACACCCTGCCTGATCATTCCTCCCCTCCTTGTGTTTCTGTTGCAGCTTTGCAGTGATGGCGTGTTGCTGGGCCCTGGACCCGGAGGAGAGGCCCAAGTTCCAGCAGCTTGTTCAGTGTCTCACAGAGTTTCACGCAGCGTTGGGCGCTTACGTCTGAAATCAACTCACGTTAATTCAAAAACAGCGACAGGAGAGGCTGACGGACACTTTTCATAAGGAATACGCGTATGGAGATGTGCCTTATCTGATGAGTGAACAGACTTACGCTGATGATTTTAATCTGTACAGTACTTTTGAGTTTTTATATAGTTGAATTATCTTTTTACAGCATAGCAGTGTAAAAGGATTCTGTGTTCTTCTTATGCTTGAAAGCATCTAGACAGTGCTCTCCTTTCGCCATGAGGACGAGAACAACGGATAGACGTCCTCGCCTGTACAGCACACCAGCATTTACAGATATTTATGTGCCATACGTCGAAACTCAGCCCTCGGACAGCCGTGTGTTACAGACAGTATTCTCTACAGCTTTTTAACTTAGGAGCAGAGTAAATGGTAGATGTGTAACAGACTGCAGCAGAATGAGTTAGGTACCAGTTTTAGGCTGGAGGTCTTCATTTGTTGACATTAACAGACCCCAACAGGTTGGTTCACTCTGCTGCTGTAAGCTCAAGCCTGGTACGACAAGGCCTCATGGAAATCACATTCTTCCGGATGATTCCTGAGACCTTCATGAATGGTACGCTGTTTTCATTAAACAGTTTCTTCAGTCTGTGGATTAGGACTAACGGACAGGACAGCTTGAACAGAATCAGCGACACAAAGCTTCATACGCAGAGTGAATTTTATACACTTTGATTCTTTCGGAGACCAACACCTTCATTCTCTTTTTTTTTGTACATTTTTGTATTCACTGTCACATCCTTCAGACTGAATTACCATGTTTTCATTTCATAAGCTTGATTGTTCTGCGTCAGAACACAGCCCCTCACAGGATTTCTGGACTGGTTTTTGTGAGTAAGAGGATTATCACTGATTATCACTGTGAACAAACAGAAAGCTTCCCAGCAGCTCGGTCTCATCTTATCCTCTCACCTTTAACATCTTTTTGATGTGTTTTTATGATCACTGCATGTTGAATTAAGGTTGTAAAGTGCTTCCCCAGTTCATATCCACAAATTAAATGGGATCTTTTAAGCATGTCTTTTTTATTTTCAAGGGGAGAATTCTCATATTTTAAAAACCTGGGCACTGATTTATAAACTCTGGGGTCTGAATGGCACAAAGAAACGTTATTTGGAATAATTGTGCTTCTTTGAATGAGCCAGGAGCTGTAATACGAGCTGTGTACAGGGCGTTTCAGGGCTTGAAAGAGGTTCATCACTCTGTGAAAGTGATAAATGATAATGTCGCTCAAGAAAGAATTTAAAGGAATCCAAAAATTTGTCATATAGGGTCCATAATGTTACTCAGAGATTTAGAGAATCTGAAGAAATCTTTGCTCTAAAGGGAAAAAATGAAAGAACGAACTGAATGCCTTTAACCAGACGGTGTGACTTTAACAACTGACATGACTCTGTAGTGGAAGTCACTGCATGGACTCAACATCACCTCCAAAGAGCATTATCTGTGAACCCTAAATAAGCATCATCCAGAAACACTAGCAGCTTCCCTAACGGCCAAAATGCACCAGATGTGGCTCCAGTTCGTCTCAGTTCTATCACAGCACAGAATCTGATGCGTTTCTCTTCAAGTCAATGTGTTCACTCACATCGACGCTGCTCCGTTGTGTTCCAGCTGCATTTCAGCTCTGGTAGGTTGGGATCCTCCAGATCAAAAAGCAGGACTTCTATTTTTTTCTGATTCTGATGCGACGATTTACATAGAGTAGATCAAGCAAGACAGGAAGATGTCCAGTGACATCCAAAATAAAATAAACCTATGGAGTTGAAAGATGGGCGTACAAGGATCTGGTGTATTTCCTGCATAAGATGGACTGAAACAAAGTGGAGAACTGCCGCAGTCCGAACAATCAAAAATTGATGTCTTTTTGGAAATCATGGACCCAACAGAGAGAAACCATCCGGCTTATTATCAGCTCACAGTGTTCATGATGACCTATGGATGCAGGAGAGTCCACGGCATCTCACAGATCTTAGCTTTGGAGCCTGTTTATACAGAATCTTGTTGAGGTTTTGGAGCAACATATGTCACCATCTGGAAAAAGCCTTTTTCTTGGGAGACCTTGGAAAACACAGCAAGACAAATTCAAACCACACACTGCTTGTAATACAACATAATGGCTCTGTAGTAGAGGAGTCTGGGTGCCACAATGGCATGTCTGCTCTCCCTACTTATCACCCAATGAAATGAAAACTACAGCAAACAACATCCTAAACCGTTCAGCAGTAGAAATCCTTTATCAGGAAAGAATGTGACCTAATTCCACCGTTGGTATTCCCGAAACTTATCTCCAGAGTGCTGTTGAAGGAGGAGATGATGTAACATGGTGATAAACACGCCCTCGTCAATACTTTTATGAAAGGTGTTGCTGGCATCAGATTCAAACCAGCGATTTTTGATAACTTTTTTTCATTCTCTGCATTTGGCGTGTTGTCCTTGCCCCATTTTCAGCTAAAATGAAAGGATTGAATGATTCTAAAAATATCTGATTGTTTTCATTAGCATCTTAAATAACTTACAAACTTGTTTTTTAAATTGGAGGTCGTGCATTTGGGATTATTACAGATTTTTCGACTATAAACTAAGAAACGATAAATCACAAATCAATCAGGGGGAAACCACAGCTCCCATGTTCTTCCAGGTGAAACTGCTCTTAGTCTGGTAGCTTTGAGGACCCAGATTATACTCTTACATAAAGGTTTGTCTGTGTAGCACGCTGTCATTGGAGCCTGTCAGGAGAAAAATAAAACACGCCCTCTGTGGGTTCACTTTAATCATGAGAATTTGCCCCTCAGCACTAACAGCCTGTTTTACAGCTACCTGTAGAAGCAATCCACTGGAGCGTCTCCAGAACATTTTACGACCTTCAACTATCTAAAAATAAGACCCGGGTTAAATAAAACCTTGAACAATGGCTCTTTCATTGTCTTGAATGATTTCACAGTAAATGTTTGTTTTCCACCACGAAAACAGCCAAATGTTTTGTTTCCAATCTGTGTGTATGTTTAGCCTGCAGAGCTTCGAACCACAGAGATGCTTTTTCTTTTCAAACTCAGCCAAACTCCTTTTTTGTGATGGAAAAACGAGACTCTCGGTTCAAACAATTAACACTCGAGTATCTGTGTTACAAAATATGATCCCTGTGTTGGTAATAAAAGAACACTGTTATGGTTTCTGAGCTTCCTTGTTGCATCAAAGTGTCTCTCTGTTCTGCCTCCCTAGCTTTAAGCTGAAGTTGATGTCCGATGAATGCTGCACTTTTTCAAGATGTTGTAATGGAAAGTTATGTCAAATCTAATTTGTGCTGAAGCTCTAAATCCCTTGCATCAAAATTCCTCCTCCTGATATGCAGTCAATTATGTTTGTGGCAGGCATGGACGATGGGAAAATTCACCTTTAAACGTTTTAGGATGTGAAGGAAGAGAGTTTGTTTAAATCAAGACCAGAAATGTAAACTTCAAAGACTTTTATTTTAACATGTGTGGGAAGAAATGTCAAAGTGGCTGCAGCGTTTCTTCACTGGGACAGTTTTCAACACACTTCACGGTATTTAACCGTGATCTTTCAACGTCAGTCATCGTGATGTTTCCTGTTTCATCCTGCCATGCTCTGCTCTGATTTCTTTGAATCACCAGGTGGATGTCACAGATCTGGAGCCTGGTTGAGATGTTTCCATGGCCTCCTGTCATCATCAGGTCTGTGCCAGTTCTTCGCAGTCCATCTACAGTTTCCTCACCAGCTGCACAATAAAGACCATAATGCAACGCAGCCACGAGACAAGTTGAGTAAGCGGAAATTGTTATTTCCAGACTGAACTGTCACAACTCTCCTGTGGTTTTCTGAGGACACGTTTGAGACGTAGTATCAACAGGTGGAAGGGGGTTTCTGGATTACCCTGGGTTTTTTGGTGATTTACTTTCATATCATGTCTCCTCAAAGCAATGAAGAGCAGAAAGTAAGAAAACGAGCTGACTGAGCCTCACCTTTGGATCTTTTTTTTTTTTTTTTTTTTTTACTGTACTTTACTGGTTTTATGGCTCAGTGTAACTGTAAAGATTCGTTTGATCTTCACTTTTGATCTTCACATTTTGTCAGTTGAATCTTTGTGTCATGGTTCAAACCTGAATACACACACTCATAAATGTAAACACAGTCGTACCAAAGATCAGCCAAGGTTTGTTCCTGCTATGGGCCAGCCATTAGCTCTCCTGAGGGTGATTCATTCTGTGAAGCTTTAATCATTATCTGATGCTTCAGGTTGCCCTAGATATCCTATCAGATTGTTATCAGATCTGTCATAATCTTTGTGCACTCTGCCTCAGGACATCTCTAAAAATCAACCACAACTTATTCAAGAATGACGGGAAGAGTTTATGAGTTTAGCTTCATGTAAAGTCACAGACGTAATTTCCCTTTTAGTTTTAGTTTTAAAGTAATCTGGATTAATCCTGTTCTAAATCATGTGTACATTTACATTTACATTTTCTGTCAAGTATATCCTGTTACATCTCACTAAACCACATCTGGTCTGTGCATAGGCTGCTTGTATGAAGCTAAAGCTCTGTACATACTGCAGAAACTCAACTCTTACAGCTGACGTCTGTGTATGAACGTTTTTATCATGATGTGAAAATGTTAGAATTCAAATAACAGAGTATACAAGACAAGATTGAAGTTATGAAATGAAGCAGAAAAACACTTTAGAATGCAGGATCAGAAATATTTGGAGCTAAAAACATTGTTTGCAAGAGAAAATAGCCTGAAGTCTAAAAATCCAGATCCAGCCATAAAAACATCCTCACATACACTCGTCGGCCACTTTCTTAGGTAGACCTAGTTGGTGGACCCCCTTTTGTCATCAGATCTGCCTTAATCCTTGGTGTCATAGATTCAACAAGGTACTGGAAACATTCCTCAGAGAGTTTGGTTCATATTGACATGATAGCATCACACAGTTGCTGCAGATTTGTCGGCTGAACATCCATGATGAGAATCTCCCGTTCCACCACATCCCAAAGGTGCTCTGTTGGATTGAGATCTGGGGACTGTGGAGGACATTTGAGTACAGGGAACTCATTGTCATGTTGAAGAAAGCAGTCTGAGATGATTCCAGCTTAATGACATGGAGCGTTATCCTGCTGGAAGTAGCCATCAGAAGATGGGTACACTGTGCTCATAAAGGGATGGACATGGTCAGCAACAATACTCAGGTAGGCTGTGGACTTTAAACCATGCTCAGTTGGTTAAAATCCCAGTAGATCAG
Organism: Halichoeres trimaculatus; assembly: GCF_033239565.1. NCBI lineage: Eukaryota > Metazoa > Chordata > Actinopteri > Labriformes > Labridae > Halichoeres > Halichoeres trimaculatus. The sequence continues at coordinate 31,297,150 of NW_027437182.1, read as the reverse complement.
CTGTTTCTGAAATACTCAGACAAGCCCGTCTGGCACCAACAACTATGCCATGTTCAAAGTCAGTTAAACTTAAGCTTGAACTGCAGCAGATCGTCTTGACCATGTCTACATTAGAGGTCGACCAATATGGGTTTTTTAGGGGCCGATGCCGATGCTTTCCAAACTTGGGCAGCCGATGCCGATATGCATAGCCGATTTTTCCAATTTGATATTCAGGCCGATTGTTAAATGAATATATATTTATCACATTTTTGTGAAACGCAGCAATTTCTGAGCAACTAAAAGAAATCTATTACAACAAGTCGTGTCCAGTCCTCTGAACATTTATTCAGCTTTCAAAACAATGAAATATTTTGTCTGAGTAAACACACAATGTAACAAGCAGTAGTAAACATTCACACTCTTCTTAAAATGTCAAAAAAGAAATTTAAACTTATTAATATAATTTGAACAAAAGTACGTAATGTATCCAAGTGGTTCCACAAGTTTGAGGTGCTCATCTTTTTTGTGCCTGATCAAAAATTGCGTCATTTTATACAACGGATCAAAAATCAGCTTTTTAAAAGAAAATACGGCCGATGGCTGATAGAGACAAATGTCCAAATATCGGCCTGATATATCAGCCGGCCGATATATCGGTCTACCTCTAGTCCACATGCCTAAATGCATTGAGTTGCTGCAGTGTGTTTGGCCGATTAGAAATTTACCTCAACAAGCAGTTGAACAGTTGCAACTAATAAAGTGGTCGGTGAGTGCATTTTCTCCATATCGCCCCCTAATGGAGAACATGTTCCTTGGTCAGAAGCAGAGTTCTCTGATGTTTACGCAGCATGTAACACTGCAGAAAACTGACCACTGATCATCTGGTGTTGAGACACACCTGAGGGACAGGTTCCCCAATCAGCATTTGTCACAAGTCATCTAACAGTGTTTTGTTATTCTGGCATGAGTCTGGAAATCTAGACTTAATAAGTACTCAATAAGGACATAACATTTCTGCCTCTCAGAATCTTGATACTTCATTATCTAAAACGTTGGCCTATCAGTCACATTCATGAACACCGTCCATGTCATCTTTTGGTGATATCACAACATTTCACCCACTACAGTGAAAACAAGATGAATGCAAGAACATCTGCAATAACACTAAAAACTAATAACTTAAAAATAAAAACTAATAAGCAAAAATTTCCTGTACAAAGTATGAGTCTAGTTATTATACTATTAGGTCTTGCTTATCTTAAACAGCAGAACTTGCAACTTTGTTTTGCGGAACACCAGCTTGAAGTTGCTCTATCACACCAGCTCTAACCAGATCAGTCAAACATGGCATGCTGATTTGTTCACTGACCTACATCGAATGACGGTTGGAGAAGGTAATGCCATCCCAGAAACAACAAAATAAACATGAAGAGTTACGTTGCCAATATGTCTTTTTACTTCAGACTTCAACCATCCATCCACCAAACACCAAACAAGGGTCAGTGGCAGAATCAGCTGTTTGGCATTGGCAGGTTAATCATGGGTGGATGGGTGCAACCCAAATACTCAGCCCTGCTGCTCATCCCACAAATACATGTTCCTCACTAATATGTCTCCATTTAAAGGAGGAATAAACAGACTTTACAATGAGATTTACTAGAGAAGTAATGTAACAAAGAAATTATCCACTAACCGCAAACTGACTTACTTTTTGTGCTTAGTCTGTCTGATTCCATACACTGTAAAAATGAAAACTTCAAATGGTTGGCCTGAAAATGACTTTTTGCATGAGTAAATAAAAAAAAGTTCTGTTTTGTTGCAAATGACTTCAAAGTAGTTCTCTCAACTACCTGTATTATGTTAGCTGTATAAAGTTGGTCTAAAAACTTTAGATAATATGTTTAGGCCAGAGATAAAGCCTTTGAGCAGCCAAGAACATGGTCTCCAACTCAAGTTTGCAGGGGTCTTCATGTACTCGTTAATTTCCCACTTGTGGGACCATCTCCCCTGTCCCCTGGTGAATATTTGTGTTTGAGTGTTGAATTGAAACTGAAGCTTTAAAGATGGCCGATTGATCGTGAGTTGATTAGATGGAGGTGGAGGTGCAGCCGCATGATGAAGTGTCTTTGAGCAAGACAGTACGCCCCAAATTGATCCTGCTGTCAGTCAAAAGAGTGTGTAATGGCTGAAATACACCAGTCCATCACCACTGTCATGGCACCAGAACAGATAGGTTCTATTCAAGACAATCCGTCAACTCAATCTTCTCCATTGCGGTCCAGCTGCAAGGCTACTCCAGCAGGTTGCAGGTAATACACAACCATTCTATTTTTACTGGTGGCTGGAGCTGTAATGCATAAATTCAGGTTAGGGTAGATCAAGTGGAACAGGAAGTTGTGCACAGAAACTACCTGAAAACACCCAGTGACATTCAAAATAAAACAGACCGTGTCAGAACCAGATCATATTTAGCTTGGCCACAATGTCGAATGGACAAAATGAGTGGAGCCAGACCAGAACAGGTTTGAGGTTTCACAGCCTAACATGAATGAAGAGAGACTTATCAATGCAGTGGGAAGCGCAGGAACCTTGTGACTTCAGCTGTCTGTCAGTCATACAGCTTGCCAGACTGAACACACAGCCAGTGTGAGTTGACAAACGTAGTCAACACGCAATTTTATTAGAACATTTTAACAAATCATTTTAATATCATTTTAATATCTTGTCTTTAATTTTGCACTGCAAATTTTATCTTAAAATCTGTTTTTCAAATCTGTTTTAAAATCTGTTTTAAAATCTATTTTAATCTTTTATTTGTTTGTTTGTTTTTTGTCGTTGTTTGTTTTATTGTATCTTTTTAATTAATCTCATTTTTAATTGAATTTTAATTGTTTTCTATAACTTGTTTTGTCTGTAAAGCACTTTGAATTGCATTGCTGAAATGTGCTATAGAAATAAACTTGCCTTGCCTTGCCTTGCAATGGTGCAGAGCCAGACTGTAGAAGTATCTGGTGTAATTAGCTAAAACTGATGGTCCCCTGACATAAAAGTGTAGATGCAGCATTAAAGACCACTCCCTCTTTGAAAATGTTTTATAAATACTTATCCGTTTACAGGTAAATGGAGCTGTAACTTTGTAGTTTGTTTAATAAGTCAAGGTCATTACTAAAAGTGGTGTGAAATTCTGACTTTTTAGAACGTAGCTTAATATGAATAAGTTATCGCAACAAAAACTTGTCAGTTGCTTCAAATGTAAAATTTTTAGTTGGTTGCAAAACTCAAAAACCCAGTGCAGAGAGTTGCCCTGAAATTTTGAGTTGACGCAACTTGTTTATTTTTACAGTGTCGTTAAACATGAATTGTATAGAATAACTGGCTGACATAAACACCCCTCTGTTAACAGTTTCAGGGCTCATTCACTGTCACTCTTCTCTCACTCACCCATTAGCTGGAGGGGAAACAGCCCAGTGTGCCACATACCAGAACTAATGAAGCAGAGGCTGAGCGAGCAGCCGGAGGACACAGGAAGGCTTCAGTGAGGCGGAGGTAAACCCTCAACTCTAATAATTATTACTTTCTGGATTAACAAGAAAAACAAAGAACTGAACATAAACTACCCACAGCAAACGCAGAAACCCTAATTTCATGAATGGCATGTTCTCACAGGTGAGTGTTGCACAGTCAGGCTCGCGCATGACTCAGCCAATCATCGCGGGACTCTCTGTTCCCAATTCACAACTTTCAAAACATTCGCGCGTGGGGCTGTGGGCTGAGTCCAATTACATCACCAGCGGTCATAAAACAGGAGAGCGGCTCAGACTGTAAAGAAGAGGCTCTGAGTCAGACCTGGAGAGGACACGATCCACGCTTGGACGTAAAACCAGCCCAGACCATGAGGACACCGAGCCCGCGCTGCTGCAGCATAAAGGTAGGCGTCAGTCTGACAGACAGGGGGACAGAGAGGAGGCTGCAGGGCTGGACTACCGTAAACCGTCCTGTTTTAACCTGCAGCACTTATTCTCTTGTTGTATATATAACTATCTGATTTATTCTTGGTGGATTACATCACGTTACCTGATAATAAAACTTGAGTTACTGTCAGACATACCTGTGAATTCCTCCTGACTCCTGTCTCAGTCAGTGAGCTTCACCTCAGATTAACAAGCAGACACAAAGGACAGGTAGTCATGCCTCGTGGCCACCTTTAAAACTTCAAACTTTTGAGCTCAATTTAAGCACTTGAATCTTTTTCACAAACTGTTAATGCCAGATGATATTTATTTTTAAACTGAAACAAAAATAGATTTTTCATGTTTGCAGCTGAAAGCATTTCTCTGCACAACATTGGAAAATATTTGTAATTTGGACGACAGTGACTAATTCTTGCATGTTTTGCATCAACAGCAGCTCAAACTCTTAAAACAGAAAAATTCATAGATGACATACACCAAAGTTGTTAATTAAGTTGCTATATTAGTCAAGGTGCAGACATATTTTATGATTCTATTTTCATATTTTCAGAAAAAAACGGCCATAATATAAACATTAGTTTATAAAGTTGGAATGAATTGACTGTGATTTGCAAAGGTTGATTGGGGTTTAATTCTCACTGTGATATGTTTGGAAGATACTGCTCAATAAAGCTTTGAGAAGATATACACTTTATTTAAAAAAAAAAATCATTGTCCCAAAGATTTAATGACAGGATGAAGATAATACTTTATTCCAACTTCATGAGCAACAGTGTATATTTAGTTTATGTTCATACCAATTAAAAAAAAAAGAATAATAGGGAAAAAAAAGAAAATCTCTCTGAGTATAAAGAATCTAGGGCATGATGAAATGATCAAAACTTGTAACTGCCCGAAAGTCAAAAACCTCTAAATGTTGCCTTCAGTTTCGGTCACTGAAGACCAATAAAAACACCAGCTTGTCACATTTTACAGCTTCAAACCAGCAATTGTGAAGAATTGCACAATGAAGTTTAAGAGAAGTTGGTTGTACATTAAATTATTGCAGCTCTCGTGGTTTTATTTGGCCTCAGATGGATCTGATTAAGTCAGAAAGTTTTATTTTCTGTTGTTAAATACTGCAGTGAGTCAGTGTCCAGCTCCATCTTTGGCTCTGATAGTGAAACCTCGCTGTGAGTGCTGACTAAAGGCAGAAACGCTGTTACCTCACAGTGCTCAGCCGGCAGTCGTTGTACTTCACTGTATGGCAGGGATGTGAGAGAAACAGTTTGTTCCTGCGCTCTGAGTAATAATGAGGCACAACTCCACGAAGCTTTCAGCGAGTAAACCCAGCGAGAAATGACACGTCCTCTCAGCCGTGTTGTGTGTTGTCTGTGATGTGTGACTAATACACCTGTGTCCTCTAACTTCAGAGGAGTGAAAGATGAACAGCTTTAGAAACTCCTTCACTCCCAGGTAATGGTTTATTTAAGCTCTGTTTACTTTGTGCAGACTGTGGTGGGTCCAGGTACCACTAATCTTCTTGTGTTTATCATTTTAAGTCTGTGCTTAAAAACCCAGGGGTGTTGAAATCAAGATGTACAAATATGAGGAAGGTGGGTAAAAAAAATCAGACATCCTGCAGACATCTTTCACCCAACCTGCACAGCATGAACATACCTGAAGTTCAAAGCTGAGTCTATTTAGATAAGGGGAGTATTCAGAATAGAAGCAGCAGGAAACATCTCTCTGTGAGCTGATTTTCTTTCCTGTGGTGGTGAGAAATCAAAGCTGAGGAGTCTCTTCCTACAATATCTTAAAGCCAAAACTCTTGATTACAGTTTGCCTCCTGTCCAGAAATTTCAATCAGAGTAAAACATCTCCTTTTCACTTGGAACAAAATCACTACGAGAGCATTCAACAATGGCTCCACATGGAGCAATCACGTCCATCCGTCTTTTCTTGACAGAAGTACACGCTGCTCAGCGCTCTGCTCTTGTGTTTATGCTTTCATCAGGACGTTCTGTTTGTTTTTTTTTTTTCACAACTTCGAATCTCTCGAAGCTGCACCCAGTCTGCAAACTGAGTCACTCCATCAAGCCCTCTGTGCCAACTTCCCAGCCAGGTTTGTGCTCAGGGGCACGCTGTGTTTACATCCTGAGCGGGAGAAATGTTCGAAAGCTCTGAGCTTTCTCTTCTCTTCTCTTTTCTTCACACCTGAGCACAAATCAGCTCCTGGCACATGCGTGTGTCTGCAGTTAAAGCAGAAGTTTAGCGTTTTGAGGGTGATTCATGCATCTCTCATGTTTGCTCACTCAGTCAAAGCTAAACACTGTAGATACAGAAAAATGGAGGGCACAACAGCTCTCCAAAAGTGAAGACAAAACATAAAAGCCCCATCTTCACCAAGCAGTCTGGTTTAGATCAGTACAGTTTGGTACGGCTTGGATTGGTAAAGCCTTAATGGTGCCCCCTCTTGGTAGGCGGTGTGTAAGCTGGTTGCTGATAGCAGCATGTCACAGTCTACCCCACTAATAAATCCAACAAAGAAGAAAAACGCGACACAGTATGGAAGATTTTAGCATTTCGTCTTCTTGACAAGATCCATGTGGCTCTTTGTTACAAAGCACAATCAAGTTGTTTCATTGAAGGCCATGAGGAGAAATACTTCCTACTTATGCAGGAAGTGATGACTCTTTCGACCAATCAACAGACTGCACTGTTGTAGCTCCACCTTCTGGGGTCAGATTAGGGCTGCACGATTATCGCAATCGCAATGTCAGCAAATGCAATTCAGATTTTTCTCCATTATAACCAAGCAAGTCTGTTGACTCATCATGACACAACTTTTTTATTAAAATCGCAAACACAATCGCAATCGCAATATTGTCCACCTAATCGCAAATCGCACCTTTTCCCCAAATCGTGCAGCACTAGGTCAGATCTGTATATCTGGCACCTCAACGAGAGGGTCCCAAAGAGTGGAACGGTACAGTTTTTGGGGATCTATCCCAGGATAGGTCAATCAAAACACCACCAAACATATTTCCACCGACATACAGAGACAAACCAAACTGAACCGCTTGATGGAAACGGGGCTTTAGAGCTCCACCTACTGATTAGCTGCAGTTCAGGTCATGAAACCTGCCTGTTCTGTGTCAACGGATGGAATACATCAGTATTTCTCAGACATTGTTTGTGCTGTTATTAGAGATGTTAACAATTAATCCAGTATCCAGTAATTGATGTTTCGCTCATGCTCAGACACGCTTCTTGTTCCGATCCCATCAGGTAGAGATAAACAGCACGTGTTCTCGTATTTCATTCAGATGTCAGGGAGGTGTTTGGAGCCTCATCATGTGTCAGTGTGAGCCAACTGGCTGGAGGTGTTGCAACCAGAGCTGCAGCCGTGCACCTCCAGGGCTCTTCTTTTTGGAGAGCAATCCTCAACAGCTCCTGCTGCTAATGGCTTTGACTCCAGTGTTCATGATCCTTCACAGGATATTCCTCCACAGATTAGTGGAAAGTTACTGCAGAGAGACTGACAAAGCTGGCACACCAGTGCCTCTGTACACCGGCAACACCAGCACCTCCTAAACAGGTGTTTCCTGCTGCCTGACTGTTTATAACCTCCTGACACCCAGCCACGTGAAAAGCTTATTTTTCTTAATCAGAACAAGAAGAAAAAATACTGAGCACTGTGAATTCTATTTTTTTTTTGTACAATTTCAGGTTTATTTTCAGTCTTAGAAAACCCACCTCAGATTGTTCGAGTCTCGCTCTGTTTGACTGCATGTCTGCAGAGATTCATTTGTCGCCTCCTTGATTTTCACTTTCATCAGTTCTGCAAATGAAATGCATTATGCTGCTGTCGGGAAGGAGCAATAGGATTTGAAAAGAATGAATTTAATAGGGTCATTGTCACAGGAAAAGCCCAGATTTTAATTGATAATGATCTTTACAAGTATAAAAATACCAAATCTGCATCCTTAGTTGATATGTTACTTTCTTTTCGGGTTAATTTTTGTCCATCTTTACATTTTTCTGAGGAGTTTTTCCTGTAATTCATGACGTTAAGAAGAATGTCTAAAGTAACAAACAGAGGACTAACATAGGAGAGGACAAATACCGGAGTCTTTGGACTTCTTCCACAATCGTTCCTTTCATCCCTTTTCCTTTCAACTATCCTGTGAGACCTCAGACTGTTCCTTTTTTTTTCTTTTGACCATTTTCAAGGTCAGGGCCTCATTTTAGACGAAAAGAAAAAACCTCCAGTGTCATTCTGTCACAGCAGCACGCGTCCCTGAAATAAAAGCTTCTGAAACCTCAGAGTGGATTTCCCTCCATTCTTCCCCTCACAGCGGGGGTGAAGGCTGGGACAAAGAGGTCTAGACGGACGGAGCTGAGGGAGTTTAAAAAAAGGTAAATAGACCTGATCCAACCCGACACAGCGAGAAGACCTGATTTCAAGGCTTTTACTGAGGGTTTCCTCAGTAACTTCATTCACCAGTTTATAAAACTCAGTGAATTTTCTGACAAAACTTTGACATCGTGCAACAGTAAGTCACTGAGAAAACCTTACCTGGCGTGTTTTACCTTTAAAGGCACAGTAAGGAGTGTTTCATGTTCACCTCTTAGGATGTGATCTGTAGTGTGAGTCCTGATAGGGTTTCAGATAAGCAGAGTGTTTTATATGCATTTCTTGTTGTGGTTGTGACATTATTTTTCCTGACTATTCACTACACACTAATTGCTTATCTGTGTATATGTGTGTCTGTGAACACATCAGGGACGAATTCTGCGCAAACTCTGTGAATGTGCAACCATGTGGGGACAGAAATGACGTCTGGTCATGTAGCAACATCAATGGCTAACTGTTTGCAACTATTTTATTCATGTATAATATGAATGCAACTGGATGTAACATTTCTCCATCTGAGACAAATCTTACTCCCGTATCAGCTTAGAGGACAAAATATCCTGTCAAAAGAAATAACAGACAAACTTCACCACCAAATTTCTAAAGAGAGGCGCTTTAAGGTGAGCAACAAAATTGACTCAAATTTCTCACAGAAAATCACATGCACTGAAACTCACTAAAGAAAAATGACCCCTCCTTTGGCTGATAATTTAATTGAACAATGTATGTAGGTCATGAAGAGGCGTCAGTATGAGTGAGACTATTCAAAACCACTTCACACCTCCTCACAGCGGCTTTAGTATCGAGCAGCATTTGACGTGTGATGACGTCTGGGGTGAAATTTTGCTTTTGAGCGGATTAGGTGTAATCAAAATTATTATGTGTTTCTTGAAAGCCTGAGAGTTTTAACTCAAACATAATTACATCAACATCATCACTTTAATGATATATAAATCTACCTCCTTTGAATGCTAAAAAGATTTTAAAGAAACACTTACAAAGCGCCGACTTTTTGTTTAGCTCTAAACCTTAAACAAAGAAACTCTTCACCTGCCAGCAAATGTCGAAATCATTTAGATAATTGAGCCCATTTGATGTAAGGCGAAGATGAGGAATCAGAAAGAGTGTCAAAGCTTCTATTGTGTGCGCTAACAGCCGTAAAGCCAAGTTTTAATAGGAGAATTAAGTGTTCTGAGACAGACAGAGTTTACTCTCCTTCAGCCGACCTGGCAGCTGGTAAACACCCTGAAAGCTCGGATTTATCTCTGTTTTCTTTGCAAATTCACTCCTAATCTCAGTGCCTATCTTCAGCGTCATTCCTACATTCATGGCCCCCAAGGAAATGAAATCTGGTACACAGAGTCCTACGAGTGTCCATGAACGCCTCACAGCAGGCGGGAGGTTTGTCCAGTTCACCAGGCGCTCGTCCAGCGGGACTTTAAAATTTCCACTTCAGAAAAATCAAGCATGGAGACGAACAAATTATCACCAAGAGCTGCGTAATTGGCCGACAGTGATTCCAAAATCAGTGAATCATGTATTTTATGACTCTGAGGAGGCGAGCTGTTAATTTGTAGGAAAACTTGATGAGTTCATGTGTTTCAGTTTGATACTGTTGTTTATCTTTCACCAGAGCAGCCTGAAACTCATAATGATGGACACTGTCTTAGAGACTCTGTCCAGTAAAACTTCACCCTGCAGCTCTTTCAGCTCTTTGGTGTCTTTTGGCTTGTTGTTTTGATTTTCATCCAGCAGCATTAATGCTCTGCTTCAGCACAGCTCTGACAGCATCGTTTCCAGGCAGCTGCTTTCAATACAAACAATCTAAATAAGACAAAACGCTCATCACAGAAGACAGAGAGAAACTCGCTGGTGCTCAAAGTCCAGCTTTTAGCGACTAGAGGCTGTTTGGAGCTTGGAGGACAATCAACAGGTGTTAGCATCCATAATGATGTGAATGTTGCAGCAGGTCTTTAACTCACTGGATGTTAAAGACTGTGAGTTCCAGTTTTGATGTTTGTGGAGCATGTGTACGCTTTGGGGTCAAATATTTCTGCAGTTAGATTTTTAAAAACTTGATATGTGCTGCACCCTGAGCTGTTTTTTCCAAGTGTTCCTGCCTTTTTGACCTTTGTGAGTCATAACCCTGAGCTTTTTATTCAGTATTACAACTATTGCAGAATTGCTGCAGAGTGATATGAACATCATTGTAGGAATTTTACCAGTTATTGCTGTGGTTTCTCGCCTTTTTTGGGTGGCGACCTCATTTTGACACCTCAAATTTTTGGTGGCGACACTTTTTTTCCAAGAATTAGTTTTTGATCGTTTGTTTTTCTGTGTGGTTCAAAAACAGAGTAACCAGGATTTGCGCACAAAGTTTTCCCTTATCAGGATTTAGCAATGTTTTATTTACAAGAGTGAACACTGATACTGAACAAACACTCTCTTACATAATGAATTATAAAAAAAAGTACATCACATTGCTTTTGTTTCAGCTTCATTTTGTGTTTAATAGTGTTTCTCTCTGCTCACCTTGCTGCAGGCTTTCAGAGCCAGGTGCTGTAGCAGACAGAGCAAATCTAATCTCTGATGTAACATCCAATCAGGAACGGTGCTCTGACTTGATATACGCAGGGGCACTAAATCCAGCTTCACACAAGTTTTTACTTTGAAAAGGAAGAATGAAAAAGACAGATGTCTTTCTGTCTTGTTTTCTGTTCTTTCCAACTGACTGCAAGTTTGTGTTTACACAGGTTGAAGTGAGGGAACTCAGATAGTGAAAACCATAGGCATATACAAACACCAGACGACTCGTGCACGCTGTGAGTCCATGGGAAATAATGTTGTCACCATTGGGGCCATTCTGGGACAGGTCTGCTGCTCTATCATTTATAGCATTAAAGTCAATGGAGCATGGACTTTGAACACTGCAAAAACCTAAAATCTTATTAAGTGTTTTTGTCTTATTTTAAGTAGAAAGTGTCTTATACTCAATAATGGGCTAACCACATTCAACTTATCAGTCCAGAAAAATGTCTTGTTTCAAGTTATTTAAAGGCAAAAATGAGGTCTAAATTGCTTGTAACAAGTCAAAAAATCTGCCAATGGAACAAGAAAAATTTGCTTGAAACTAAAATAATTTCTTAATACAAGTAACTTTTCCCTTGTTTCATTGGCGGATTTTTTTAAACTTGTTACAAGCAATTTAGACCTCATTTTGTTGTTAAATAACTTGAAACAAGACATTTTTCTGGACTGGTCAGATGAATGTGGCTCATGTTAAGTCTAAAAAGACATTTTCAATTGAAAATTAGACAAAATCCCTTGATAAGATTTTATTTTTTTGCAGTGAAATAACTGTAGATTGCTCAATTTTCAACCCATTGTCAAATGACTTGGTTTGTTATAAACTTTAGAGATGTAGTTTTTTAACTACATACTTAAATATAATTAAAAACCATTGAATTCTCTCATTAATTCACTCATTCTTTGAACCTCTTGTCCTGTTCAGGGTCGAGGTTTGGCTGGAGCCTATCCCAGCTGTCATTGGGCGAGTACACCCTGGACTGGTCGCCAGCCAATCACAGGGCTGACACGCTAGTCTCTGTGGCTTCTTGAGGTTAATTCTGGGACGGTGGTCCCCCCATATAGATGTCTTAAATAACCCGTCAAATTGTTCAAAATATTTCTGTGGAAAATCTAGTGGCAGGGCTTGAAGTAGGTATTGGAATTTGGGGATCCTAATCATCTTGAGTACATTAGCCTCACCCCAAAGAGAAAGGTAAAGGTTTAAGATTGTTGAAGATTGTGTGTGGCGTTCTGATTAAAATAAAATTTCGGTAATTTTTTTTAACCAATAACTGACATTTCAGGCGATGCAATGTGGGGTCCCAACCCCAAGGTTGAAGAACACTGTGTTGTTGTATCACATCTTGAGTTCCTCGGTGATCCCCTGTTTGTCAAACTTCAGTGTGTTTCTGAGCTCCTGTGAGTGGTCTGTGTTAGTTTTGGCGCGCCATTGTGGTATCTCTTGAGTCTTTGCTTGCTTTGATTTTTGAGGGTTTTTTTTACATCTCACAAAAAATGCTTCAGTGTGAACAGATTTATCAAGTCTTTTCTGTAACATCAAAAGTATCTGTGTTGCTCTTCTTCTGAATCCAAAACTATTCATTTACAACAAACGTGAAGGAGTAACTCAACTTCACTCTAATGCTTCAGTTTGCTGGAATACACTGTGCCAACTTCTGAAGTCTGACTACTGAAACTGATTCCTGGGCTTTGGTATCAACTGGTATCGATACTAATCATATCAAATACCAGTTTCAATACAAGGATGAGACTGAGAATGATGTTGTGGCAACTTCAGGCTTTTCTACTTTGAGTTGAATAGATGAGCCCGATATATTGGTCCACACCACCTCTATCAGATCCAGCTTTTTTGAGTCTGTTTGGACTTAGAACCGAGAACTGATACCAGTATCAGATTAGTGCACCCCTACTTTTGCAGATCATTAAATGCATCATATGTAAATTTAGCCTGTTTCTTATAGAGGTGTCCCAGTCCGATATTGATATCAGATATCAGTTCGATATCAGCAAAAAAACAAGTATCGGTATCGTATCAGAATGCATCTAAAATCTTCGATATAAGCAGTTTCTGTTACCCATTGGTTAATAATAAATGAGCTAGTTTTTCCTCATACCTTCTGTTGCTGACTGCTGTTCTTTGTTTGAATAATATCACCATCTTCTCAGAAGCTTTAAGTTCTTTGCCGTAAATCTCAGTTATTTTCTCCTGGTCTTCAAATGAACTCAACTCCTTGAATGTTTGTTTTGTATCTTTAGCGTCACTGGAGCAGCAAACATTAAGTATTTTGTGTCACGTTTGTGAGCAGTTGTTTCCTCTTCACTCTCCTCCCCACAGTTTGTGCACAGACATCATTTCATCTCTTTCAGTGTCAGGTTTGAGCTCCACTGGGTGAACTTAATGTCAGCTCAGTTTGACGTCGAGGCTGAAAACACTGAAAAACTGTATTTAACACAAACCCTCTGGTACTTTTCTGGGACTCCTCATATGAGATGACACTGCGGTTACTCTGAAATTGTCTCTTTTCCCAGGAACAGTTTAGATGTCTCAGGAGGAGGGAGGATATGATTTTTAACCTTTAAGAAATTGTTCTGTTCCTGTGAGAGTGGAGCCAAGTGACTCTGCTTAAATCGCCAGCGGTGCAGCTGGCATTTATAACTAAACCTTGTTTGCTTTGGATGCATCGCTTTTTAAAGTATTTCAGAGCAAATCAACATTTGCAGCATGTATTGACACTGCAAAGCAAGCATTTCTTTGTTTTTCTCATGTGGTGACAGATTCTGCAGATTGTTTTTTCTAAGCTGACTCTTTGTATCTTTCTCTTTTGGCATCTCGAGCTCTTTCTAATCTCCCTGTCTCCACCTGTTCAGCTGTTCGTCCTGTGCCATGGCCTCCTGCAGTTCTCCCAGTTGCTCTACAGCGCCTACTTCAAGAGCACCATCACTACAATCGAGAGACGCTACGGCCTCAGCAGCTACTCCTCAGGAACCATTTCCTCTCTGAACGAGGTAGGAGCCAACAAAAACATATCCTCACAGTGATGGATTTATTTCAAGGATATCCACGACAAAGGAGGAATCAGAGAACAAGCCGCATATCAGAATCACACTTCCTGACAACGCGGGCTGGACTCGGTATTTTGAAGCTGTTTTATCACAGAAACAAAGGGTCAGGAATAAAACAAGAATGCACGGTACGTGCTCTGTGAGGAAGAGGTCGTGGGGATTTAAACACAACTTAGATAACATGGATAAAAGGTTGTTTTTAACTTTCTGACATGCAGTGTGAGGGACACAGGTAAATTATTAATTCACTGTGTTAGCGTTGCTTCCAACTAAGGCTCACTACGTTTTTTTGCAGCACAGAGCTTCGTGACATTCAGCAGCAATTTAGGGTTAAAGTCTGATTCTCTGGATTGGATTTAACATTTGACATTTTCTAAAAACTGGCAAAAATCACATATAGTGACGAGGGATATAAAAAAATGATTAGTTTGTTATTGGTTTCTGCCTTGTCTGAAGAATAAAGGAAACAGTGCATAAAATGTGTTTTCTTTTATCTGTAACTTTAAGGCATTGCAGGGACTTTGTAGTCTTAGTTTTATGCATTTACCTGTTCATGATCCACGATTTAAAGTGGCAACATTTACATTATCAACAACAGAATTGGTCATTTCTAAATGCTATTTCCCAGCGTCCTGGTCGGGTCAGGCAGTGCTGATTCACGGCACATAGTCTCTTTGATAACATCACGCAGGCCAACAAAATTTAGCAGAAAAGAGAAGAAGAGTCCTTTTTCTTGAAGAAAACAATTCCTTGGATTCATTTTGTCGTAATAGTGGACAAAAGAAAAAGGAGGTCAAAGCAGAAGAAAGTTAAACAGGGGAGTGATAGAGCACAGGCTAAAACATGGATTAAACTGTTAGTGATAATGTTGATTCCAACCCACAGTCAGCAGTTATTCTGCAGTGGTCTGTTCAAACTTGAGAGTCTATCAATAAAATGAAGAGTGAGGTTATGTTAGCTCTGATTGGTGAGGTTGGAGTTGGTAGATGAACTCTGGTAGGACATAACCAGGATTCACTGAAGTTACAGACACGTCTCTGAGCACCGGGCTGTGAGGAACACTAAAGAGATAGTCTGCTCACCTTCTGAACACTAAACTACAACCTGAGTTTACAAAGTTTGATTGTTGTCACCTTTCAAACAACAGCTCAACATAACAAATAGATAAATTACCTTGGCGCTTTGCATTCTGGGAAAAGTTGACTTGAACAAAGAAAAGTAGAGTTGAAAAGAAGATAAGCACAACGCCTTAGTAAGAGTCACGTCTTTATGACAGTGGGCAAATCTCTACCTCTTCTGGCATAAGATGGCCCGGCAATAAATGTTTGGCCAGTTGTCCTCACAGAGCCTCTAGAGAAGTTTTTCACTTCTCTCGTCTCCTTTGCTGTCTGCATATCTGAGCTTCAGGGGGTCAAACTTGTTACAGTTCTGGGCAGAACTAGCAAGGTACACGCTGGACCCAAAAGCGAGGCGGAGGCAAGGAAGCAGTTTAAGAGTTTTTATTGCACAAAGGGAGTAAGTGAGAATGAGAGTCCGGTTTGTAGCAGCTCTCTCCTGAGAGCGCTGGGCACAGAGAGTTGTGGCTGTGGAAGGTGGCAAGGGCTGTAGCAGTAGCTCGAGGGAGGCACTAGGACAAAGCAGCACAAAGACAGGATCAGCAAAAACTCACAGAAAAAGATACTCAACAATGTGAGGTCAGTATACTCAACACGAAGGAGACCAAACTACCACGAAGCAAGACGGAATCCACTGGCGCCGGTCCACACCTGACGAGCGTCTTAAGAAGCCGGCGCCTGATTGAAGATCCGCTGCAGCTGTGCCGGCTGCAGCCGCGGGAGAGAGGAACAGGGAGGGGAGGGGGAAGGAGAGGAGCGCTCCCAGAGCGCAGCAGATTCACCACAGTACCCCCCCCTCAACGGACGCCTCCTGGCGTCCTACCAGGCTTCCCAGGGTTGGCACGGTAAAAGTCATCAATGAGAGAATTGTCCAAGATCAACTTACGGGAAATCCAGGATCTCTCCTCAGGACCATAGCCCTCCCAGTCCACCAGGAATTGGAATCCCCTCCCCCGGGGACGGACGTCCAGAATCCGGGAGACAGAGAAGGCCGGATGGTCATCGATGATCCGGGGGGGAGGGGGGGGGACGGCTGGAGGACTAAGGTCACTGGAGGAGACAGGCTTGATTAGTGACACATGGAATGTGGGGTGAATCCGAAGGGAGGCAGGCAATTTCAACTTTACACATGAGGGGTTGATGACCTTTACCACTGGGAAGGGTCCGATGAACCGGGGCGAGAGCTTACGTGCATCCGAGAGGAGGGGGAGGTCCCGGGTAGAGAGCCACACCTCTTGGCCTGGCTGATACACAGGAGCGGGGGAGCGATGGGCATCAGCCAGACGCTTATTCCGGTCAGCCGTTCTGAGGAGCGCCGCCCGCGCCTCCCGCCAGATGGTCCTGATGCGACGGTGGTGCTCCCTCACCGACGGCACGGCCACAGTCTGTTCCTGCTCAGGAAACACAGGGGGCTGGAAACCGTTACAGACCATGAAGGGGGACATACCTGTAGCCGAGCTGGTGAGGGAGTTGTGGGAGTATTCAATCCACGGCAGGCAGGTGCTCCAGGAGGCAGGATGCTGGGCCGCCACACACCGGAGCGCAGACTCGAGATTCTGGTTGGCCCGCTCTGTCTGGCCGTTGGTTTGAGGGTGGTATCCAGAGGAGAGGCTGGCTGCTGCGCCCACCGAGGAGCAGAAATCCTTCCAAACCTGGGAGATGAACTGGGGTCCTCTGTCAGAAACTATGTCCGCAGGGATACCGTGAAGCTTGAAGACGTGGAGGACAAGGAGGTTGGCAGTCTCTAGAGCAGTTGGGAGCTTGGGCAGGGGAATGTAATGAACCATTTTGGAAAATCGGTCAATAACGGTGAGTATGACTGTGTTACCTTCGGAGGGGGGCAGACCAGTGATGAAATCCAGGGCGATATGGGACCAGGGCCGACTAGGCACAGGGAGGGGGCGCAGCAAACCAGCAGGCGGGTGGTGAGAAGCCTTGCCTCTGGCACAGACAGAGCACGCAAGGACAAACTCCCGTGTGTCCTTGCTCATGTTGGGCCACCAGAAACGCTGCTGTAAAAACTCGAGAGTGCGGGTCACTCCGGGGTGGCAGGCCAGCCTCGAGGAGTGTCCCCACTGGAGGACTTTGGCACGGGCGGACTCGGGAACAAACTGCCGATCCTTGGGTCCTGTCCCTGGATCTGGTTGGGCCTTGAGAGCTTTTTTAACCTCCTGTTCTATCTCCCACTGAGCTGCTCCCACGAAACAGGAGGAGGGAAGGATAAAATCCGGGTCCTCTGAATCCGTAGAGGGGGAATGAAGGCGAGAGAGCGCGTCAGGTTTGGTGTTCTTGGAGCCAGGTCGGTAGGAAAGGGTGAACTCAAACCTGCTCAAAAAAAGGGACCACCGAGCTTGTCTGGGGTTGAGTCTCTTGGCTGAGCGAAGGTAAGACAGATTTTTGTGGTCCGTCCATATGATGAAGGGGACGGCAGTCCCCTCCAGCCAGTGCCTCCACTCCTGCAGAGCCCATACCACAGCCAGCAACTCTCTGTTACCCACGTCGTAATTGCGCTCTGCTGGAGAGAGGCGTCGGGAAAAGAAGGCACAGGGGTGAATCCTTTGGGTGGATGAATCCCGTTGGGAGAGCACAGCTCCTGCTCCTGTGTCCGAAGCATCCACCTCCACAATGAACTGGAGAGAAGGGTCAGGATGGCGGAGGATGGGTGCACTGGTGAACAGCGCCTTCAGCTGGTTGAAGGCTGTCTCAGCCTCAGGGGTCCACAGGAAGGGAGAGGAGGTAGAGGTTAGACGGGTGAGCGGGCTAGCCACCAGGCTAAAATTGCGGATGAACCTCCGGTAGAAGTTAGCGAATCCCAGGAAACGCTGTAACTCCTTACGAGTGGAGGGAGGGGGCCACTCGGCAACCGCTTGGATCTTAGCCGGGTCCGCTTGAAGTTTACCCTGGGCGATGATGTAGCCAAGGAAGTGCACAGAGGAAACGTGAAACTCGCACTTCTCTGGTTTGACGAAGAGCCTGTTCTCAAGGAGACGCTGGAGGACAGAACGGACATGCTGCTTGTGTTCCTGAAGATCTCGGGAGAAGATCAGTATATCATCCAGATAGACAAAGACAAAGCGGTTCAGCATGTCACGCAGAACATCATTCATCAGGGTCTGGAAGACAGCGGGGGCGTTGGTGAGGCCAAAAGGCATTACTTGGTATTCGTAATGTCCCAGAGGTGTGTTAAACGCTGTCTTCCATTCATCTCCCTCCCGGATGCGGATCAGATGGTAGGCGTTGCGTAGATCCAGTTTAGAGAAGACCCGCGCCTCACACAGAGGCTCAAACGAGGGGTCGATAAGGGGTAGTGGGGTCTTATCCTTGATGGTTATGTCGTTGAGCCCCCGGAAGTCAATGCAGGGTCGCAGGGTTGAATCCTTCTTCTTGACAAAGAAGAATCCAGCTCCGAGAGGGGAAGAGGAGGGTCGGATGAATCCAGAGGCCAACGAGTCCTTGATATACGCCTCCATGGCGTGTTTCTCGGGGCGAGAGAGATTGTACAGTCTACAGGAAGGTAGAGGTGAACCAGGGAGAAGGTTGATCGCGCAGTCATACCGGCGGTGAGGTGGCAGAGACAGGGCACGGTCCTTACTGAAGACTGGCGCGAGATCGTGGTACTCGGGAGGAACAGCAGACAGGTCCGGAGGTGGAGAAGAACACAGAGGAGCTCTGGTAGTAGGGACGGCAGATTGAAGGCAGTTAGCATGGCAGGAAGCGCTCCAGCCTGTTATGGATAATGTAGACCAGTCTATAGAGGGGTTATGCAGTTTCAGCCAGGGGTAACCGAGGATCAGAGGAGTAGTGGGGGAGTGGATAATGAATGGCTGAAAAGTCTCTCTATGGTTCCCAGAGATGATGAGGGTGAAGGGCTCAGATTGGTGAGTCACTGTGGCGAGGAGACGGCCATCCAGGGCGGTGACTCTCTTGGGCTCGGGAAGGGGAACTTGTGACAACCTGAGCTGTTGAACCAGTCCTTCGTGGATGAAACTGTCATCCGCACCAGAGTCAATAAGAGCCTGAAGAGAAGAGGACTCCTGTCCCCACAGGATCTGAGCAGGTACCAACATGCGAGGAATGGAACTGGCAGGGGTAGAGATCTGGCTCACCGTGATCCCCTCTCTCAGCGGTGAGCCTACCCTTTTACTGATGAAGGACAGGAGGCAATGTAGTGGCCAGCCTCGCCACAGTAAATACACAACTTGTTGTTCATGCGCCTCCTGCGCTCCTGTGGATGAAGGCGGGCTCTGCCCAGCTGCATGGGTTCCTCTGGGGGCTGGGGATTAGGTGGCCTGACCGGGGAGGCTGAGGACGGGATCTCTGGGGCTGCAGGCTCACCTAGAAGGGCTGGTCTGCGAGGTCTAGCACCCCGCTCTCTAACCCTCTCTCTTAGTCTATTATCAATTCTGATGGCGAGCGAAATTAAATCCTCCAGGGAGACTGGTTCATCCCTGGTAGCCAACTCATCTTTTAACTGATCAGATAAACCCTTAGCAAAAACCCCCATCAGGGCTGACTCGTCCCACCCACACTCACTGGCTAGAATACGGAATTCTATGGAGTAGTCGGCAACAGAATGAGAACCCTGAGTTAACGCTAGGAGTCTCCTGGTAGCCTCCCTCCCCCTAACCGGGTGATCAAATACCCTCTTTAACTCAGAGGAAAAACTTGAAAAAGAAGAAAGCACAGGTGAAGAACTGTGCCAAAGGGCAGTAGCCCATTTAGCGGCCCGGCCGCGAAGTAAATTAATCACATACGCTACTTTAGCTTTATCACTGGGATAGCTGGAGGGTTGCAAATCAAAAACAAGAGAGCAATTTAACAAAAACTGAGCACAAGCTCCTAAATCACCAGCAAAAGGCTCGGGAGAGGGAACATAAGGCTCTCTAACAGTGCCAGAGGGTTGGGGGGCAGGCTGCACAGGACTGCTGTCAGCAGAGGGCACTCTAACCTCACTGGAGGAAGCCTGCGGGGTGAGCTGGTTGATCTGGAGGTGCAGGCCCTGTAGTGTCTCCAAAATCCCCTGTAGCATCTTGTCGTGCCTTCCAAGCAGCATGCCTTGGTGGGTGAGGGCTTCCTTAAACTCCTCTGGAGAGGTTGGATCCATACTTCTTGGCCAGTGGATTCTGTTACAGTTCTGGGCAGAACTAGCAAGGTACACGCTGGACCCAAAAGCGAGGCGGAGGCAAGGAAGCAGTTTAAGAGTTTTTATTGCACAAAGGGAGTAAGTGAGAATGAGAGTCCGGTTTGTAGCAGCTCTCTCCTGAGAGCGCTGGGCACAGAGAGTTGTGGCTGTGGAAGGTGGCAAGGGCTGTAGCAGTAGCTCGAGGGAGGCACTAGGACAAAGCAGCACAAAGACAGGATCAGCAAAAACTCACAGAAAAAGATACTCAACAATGTGAGGTCAGTATACTCAACACGAAGGAGACCAAACTACCACGAAGCAAGACGGAATCCACTGGCGCCGGTCCACACCTGACGAGCGTCTTAAGAAGCCGGCGCCTGATTGAAGATCCGCTGCAGCTGTGCCGGCTGCAGCCGCGGGAGAGAGGAACAGGGAGGGGAGGGGGAAGGAGAGGAGCGCTCCCAGAGCGCAGCAGATTCACCACAAAACTGACACAAACACACCAACACACAAGAAAGCTACGTGCCATTGTTCACCACTTTAAAAAACTTTGTGACAGGATACAAACTGGAGGCTCATTTTAGCTTTGTCTTCTGTGTCTCAGCAAGAGGCAGTTACTTTTTTTGGGGAGATGACTTAGTATTCACTCGGTTAACGAGAGCACTCCCAGCTAGCTCTGCTCCTCCCACTTTTCACTGTAATACACACAAACAGGTAAACAAAGGTTGACTGTACAGGAAAATAAAACTGAAAACAGGTGACAAGAACAAGAACTAGGTATGTTTTGAAGCACCAGGTTGAACACCATAGCGCCAGTTTGACTCTACGCAGCGGGACTTTCGTCTCTGCAGGTTTTGTCTCTCTACAGCCTCCCTGTCCTCTCATTATCTGTTCAGATGATTTGTTGAAATAATTCAACACATTCACCTTGTAGTTCAATGTTTGTCAAGAATTTCCTCAGCTGAAGGAGTAATTCAGTCAGACAGCTCACATAGTGTGAGGTGTTTGCAAACCGTTACCTGCACTGAAGGAATTTGGCAGCAAGGCTCCAACCTTATCACTTCGTGCAGGAATTAATAAAGTGAGACACGTGAGATGCGTGTTATCTTAAACCCTCTGCTGTCAGAGTCCTGAGGTGGATGCTCAGAGGAACTTTGGTGCAGGGCCGTAAAGCCGCGGGGCTGATGACAGAGCCGAGGGAGGGTACGGGAATCTGTCAGCTCTAATCGCCCATTGTGTTGGGAGGGTTTGTTTATCAGGTAATTGTGAGGATGACGCATGTAAATTGTGAAACTGGAGCTCGGGTTGCCCTCCTTAAGTAGCTCTCAGGCGTCACTCCGTGAATCATCGACCATAAACGGGGAGTGGACACTGAAGCCCAAACTTTGGCACGGTGTCACTTCTTTGAGCCAGGAGTAATTACACTTGACAATGAGCCAGAAACTTCCTGAGCACAGGTAGCTGCAGATAAAGCTCCCTCTGCTTTATTTTGACGTTAGTCTCAAAATGTGACTGCAACTTATAAAAAATGTTTCTTTAAAACTTTGATGAAACTGTTTGATCTGAAATCTGTGACGTTGGATTTTTCTGTTTCAGATCAGTAACAGCGTGCTGATCGTGTTTGTGAGCTACTTTGGAAACCGGGTCCACCGCCCTCGGGTGATTGGAGTTGGTGGACTTCTGATGGCTGTCAGCGCCATGATCCTGACCTTACCTCACTTCCTGTCGCAGCCATACGAATACGACTCTGTTCTCCACAGTAAGACGACTCACCACCTGCTGCTTCTCGTGAAATTTACATCATAGTTTGCTCAAAACAACGTTGCATCTCTCAGCTAAAGCCTTCAGCTCTCAGCAGGAGTCAAACAAGCGTCTGCTGTTTGTCTGTCTGCACTATAGGGGGTGAATCAAGTCCGCCAAGTTTGAGCTCCAAGTAAATTTTTGTCTTTAAGCAGAAGAAAGTTAATAATCTCAAAGCACTCATTGAAAGCTGAAGAGATTAGAGCTTCCTCCAGGGCTTTTAATTTGTAATAACATCCTCCTCTTCCTCTTCTTTTTGTCTGAGTACTTTGGCGTTACACCGAGTACTAGTTAGGAGCCAGAGAAACTTCAGGAAATTAAAAGTAGCTGAACATCAGCATTTACTGACGTGTTATTAACTCACTCTTTCCCCCCTTTCCTCTCCCCTCTTCCCCCATGTTTATCCACTTCTAGATCGTCATGACATCTGCAACCTGCAGGGGAACCTGAGCGCCCCCGAGACCTGCGGCCGTGATGACAGCAGGCGCCTGAAGGACACAAACAACCTGTGGTTGCTCATGGGCAGCGCTCAGCTGCTGTTCGGTGTGGGCTCAGTGCCAATCCAGCCGTTTGGGATCTCTTACATCGACGACTTTGCAGGACCAGCCAACTCCCCTCTATACATCGGTGAGTGGCTGACAGAGGGGGAGTGGGTTGTGGGTTTTAAGAAGATGCATGATGATTATTTGTTGATTCTGTAAGTTCAGTATTGTCTCACCAAAAAAAGCTGTTAACTGTATAAAACATGGATACCCTTTAGCTTCATAAGTTGCTTTAAAAAATTGTAAAATCTGTCATTGAATTTTCTTTTTGGTCAGCTGGTTTGACAATAAATGTTTGGGAGTGAAAGAGGAGTTAAGTTTCCACAATGAAAAAATATGTTTAGTGCACGACTCAATCTGTGCATCTCATTCCAGTCTGAGTCATAAGTTTATTTTTGTAGTCATGTTTGGTTGTTTGACAACAATGACATCTCCCATAATTCAGTGCTCTTTTAAACCATCATTAATCTGTCTTTTGCTTGTTTTGTGGTAGGAACTACAAGCTACAACCATAAATAAAGTAATTCTGATACTAATTCAGCAGAACTGTATCTAAACACTGATTTTTGTGAGCCTGTAAAACAAACAGAGTCAGATTGACCTCTGACATAAACCGTCTCTAAATCACTCTTCAAACTCTGCCTCACCTTTCCATCCTCAGCTATCCTGTTTGCGGTCTCTGTCTTCGGGCCTGCCATCGGCTACCTGCTGGGCTCGGTGATGCTGCGGATTTATGTGGACGTGGACAGGAATGGTTTAGGTAATGACCGGCCTGTGAAGGTTATGGGCAGTTTATGTCTGAAAAGATGGCTCTCAGTGTGTGTGTGATGATTGCTGCTTCCTGCAGGAGCCGAACAGGAGCTGAGACACGGTGACCCCCGCTGGGTCGGGGCCTGGTGGATGGGTCTGCTCATCGCCACCGGCTGCTTGGTTCTCACCTCCATCCCTTATTTCTTCTTCCCTCGCAGGATGCTGACAGATGATAATGTGAGTCAGACTTTCACTGACAAAACAGCCTTTTTAATAAGATTCATCAAGGCAATGTCACACAGTATATCTCATGTTTTACTGACACCTGCTGGCTCTTTAGCTGCATTACAGCTTCATCATCACTGATTTTACCTACTTCAAAAGTTCAATCAAGTTTTTCGGTTTATCTAGTAATACTTTTGTTTCTATGTCACATATCTAGTTACTGAACACATTTTAATTTCTTGAACCTGATTTTCACTTTTGATTGTTTATGTTTTGAATTAGTTTGCTACAGAAGATTTTAACCTGCACAATCTTCTTAGGTCACACCCCTCCGTCTATGGCATGATGTTCATGATAAGAAAGAAACTTTCTTGGCTGTACAATGTTTAAAACATCTGAAATTGTCATTTTATGAAAAACATCTCTGAGCACACCAAAGGTTATTCTTATCTATTACCAGATACAGTCAGGTTGAAAACTCTTAAAGTTATTTAACTACTGTGTCAGTGCTTTATTATCCAAGACAAAGATCATGTTAATAAACAGGTATAATCTCATAAGCAATAAGATATCCAAATTAGCATTATTTGGTGAATTATGCATACGTAACCGGGATTACATGTGACAGTATGACAAATTACAACTGCATTTGAAAAAATGTATTAGGATTGTGCTGATAGTTTTCATGATGTGTTTCTTAAATCAAAATTCAAAATTAACTCACACCATTTTATAGTCCCTGTGAGGAGTTTCTAAGTGATCTTACGATAGGTCTCACCTCTAGATATACACCTGATCGTAATCCACACTTTAAATTGATATCAGCCCCCCCAAATTTTTTTTCGAACACTAGTTCTCAGACCCCCCCATCAAGTTGGGTAGGATCGATTTACGGCACGTCTAAGTCTCTTTGACAGCACTACGCCGGGCCACAAAGTTTAACTGAAAAGAAAGATCTGTGTTTTCCTCTGTTAAAAACAATTTCTTGGATTTATTTTGTGGTAATAGTGGACACAGGAGCTGGATTGTCAGAAAGAAAACGTTCTACGTCAAAACAAATAAATACATCATTTTGTTACTTTGGGTCCTAGGAAAAGTTGAACAAAGAAAAGTAGAGTTTAAAAGGAATCACTCTCCATTTATTTGATTAAAAGACAAACGCACACTTTGGTAAGACTCACCTGTGACAGATGCAAGTGCTCATGGGAAACAGAGTTTTTATCCCAGAAAAACATTATTGATTCCAGATAATCCTTACAGCCCCTTTAAGTTTGGAAATTTCAAAAAGTTTTTTTTTCTATCGTACAGTTCTCAAAATAACTTAAAAGTTTAAAAGTTATACTTTAAAGTTACAGTAACTGCATTCCTTTAAAATGCAACAGCAACAGCAATGTTATGATAATAATCCATCATTCAAAATTAGATTTTCAGCACAAAAATTAGCTCTTTCTAAATGGTACCTCTCAGTACCCATTGACGGGTTAGAGTTTCCAGAGAGAACACACAAATCCATTTACAGCCCCTAAGCCAAGAGTCCTTTTGATGACACTTAGCTGGCCGACAAAGTTTAGCCGTGAGAAGTAAGATCTGACTTTCTTTCTGAAGGAAAATATATCTTGAATTGGAAAAAGAAGTCATTTTATAATGATTTTCATAAACAGCAGATGTGTTTTTTTCACCAGTTCAGTCCCAGCTTACCTGTCATGCTACTGCATGTTAAGATCCATGTCGGACACTCTGCATGCTGGATTATCATGTGACCATACAAACATGCTGCACAAAAACACAGGTTACAGAATCACATGCGCTCAATTCATGATTGCAGTTATATTAAGTTGAAAATCTACCTGAAAGCACTTGCTATACCAGTGGTTTCTAAAAACATTCAGGCATGGGAACCCAAAAAAAACAGTGCTGGAGAGCAGTTCACTATATGACCAAAAGAAACAAGCAAAAAGAGGCCCAAGATGAGTAGTTCAGCTGATCTGTAGAAAGTCAGGCTACCTGTGAGCTCATGTTGCTGTGTTTCCTAAATTAACCTGCCTCCACTGATACCATCGTTATCCTGATTGTGTCACCTCAGGGTCTCACTTTGGACCCACTTAGCTGCACAAATAAAATGAACCACCTAGACTACCACCCAGTAATAGCAGGAACTTGTACTCCAAACCAAAACACTGAGATTTCAGTGTGACAAGCTGTCGAGCTGCGGTGAATGGTAACTTGAGTTCCTTTGTTTGCTTTGTGGTGGTACATCTGACTGAAACTGTTTGGTTTCTTGAAAACGCACTAAAACTCTGAGCATGTATGTCAGTGAGGAAAAGAGACAAGTGAGATGAAAAAGTAAAACACGGTGGTGTCTGACAGCTTCAAATGATTCTGAATGCCTGAACAGTGTGAAGCCGTCGCACTGAGCTGTCAGACCAATCTAATGTTTGCGTGTCATATAATCAAGCCCACAGAGACGGAGAGCAGGAGAATATGAAGCAAAAGAAACGTTTGGAGAAACAATGTGATTTGAAGCAATGAATTTCACCTTCCTGGCTGATTTTACCCTGCGTGTTCTCTGGATTGGTACCTGTTAGTCAGTACACACCAACCTTCACGCAGACGTTTATTCTGTGTGTTATTTTGCAGGATACTGAAAGTGAGGATGAAATGAAAGATGACTTTAAGAAACCAGACATCTCCCTCCTTGATTTCCTGAAAAGTAAGTGTTTCTAAGTCATTTTCTCCTTACCTTGCTGACATGTTTTGTGATAAACAGAGTTGACACTCATTATGCTTACATTTGTGGTGATGTCTTATCAGTGTTCCCCCGGCTGTTTGTCCACCTCCTGCTGAGCCCCCTCTTCCTGACGCTGGTCCTGGCCCAGTGCTGCTTCTCCTCGGTGATCGCTGGTCTCTCCACGTTCCTGAACAAGTTTCTGGAGCGGCAGTACAGCACTTCAGCTGCCTACGGGAGCCTGCTGGTTGGTAGGTACTCTGAGTGTTCCTACATCATGAAAAGACCCAATTATAGCTCTCTACAGCTCTGTCAGTCACTGTCATCTCTTAAATAATACAACTCATTATGTTCAGCATGGTATGTATTAAACCATTGTTAAAAACTCTGTGGAGGGGACTCACGCTGGGGCTTCTTTTCAACACAGTGAAAGGTCTTACACATCATTTTTAATTTTATTATAAAAGTTTGTGCTCCTTTTGCAGCAGCACCATGATTTATGGACTTAGGCATAGAATTTGCGTCAGGTGTTTATGATAGATAATTTGTTGAACCTCTTTGTGAAAGATCAAAAAAATATCAATGTGGTTCTTTTAGATATTTCACAAAAACTCTTTAAACAAATGCTGTGAATTGAATTTAAAATGCAGTAAGAGAGGAAAAATGAAAGTCCTGCTCCCCCTTGTCATATTTTGTAGGAGTGGAGTTTGTGATCACACTTCATGCTTGTATCATTATACTGGACAATACTATCACGCATATTTTTTGTGTCAATATGCTTTCATAAAAAGCGGAAAGTAAAATCTGCTCAAACTGTGTGGACGCCTCAGTCCTTGAAGTGATTCTCATTGGTTGGCCGTTTGTAACATGAAACAAAGGGTGGTATAGATAAAGACTGTGTGTGGTTTCCAGGTGCTGTCAATCTGCCAGCTGTAGCGGTTGGGATGCTGATGGGCGGGGTCATCATGAAGAAGGCGGGTCTGTCTCTGAAGGCCATCCCACGTTTCTCCGTGGGGATGCTGACCATCTCCACTCTCCTCTGCATCCCTCTCTTCTTCATGGGCTGCCCCACGCAGAAAGTCTCAGAGGTCAATCATTACCAGATCGGACAGTATGGGTGAGTGACAAGAAGATGGTGTTCACATGTGTTATTTGGACTCTTCCACTGTGGAAGTTCATGAGCAATACTTGGTCTGAAACAGCTTTTAAAAAATAATTGTCTTCAAAATTCTCCAAAAGTCTCAAAATTTCCCACAAATGTTTGATATCTTTGCTTTAACCCTCAGAATCGCAAGCATTTTCCGCTTCTGTTATATTTTTACTCACTGTGGTGTGTAAAGTGTAACACCTCTATAGACTAAAGACAACCATGGCTATAGGCTGATGTAACTCAACTATGTCTTTATGTTGAGTAAAAAAAATTAAAAGCTGTGATTCATTAGCGTTTTTGAACCCACCCACAGGTTTGGGATCTAGAGGGTTTAGGTTTTCAGACAGTAGACTTTGCAAAATACCCATAAGAGAGATTTCCTCTTTACTGGATTTATTCGTTGGGTACACTGTGTCCCGCTGCTATGATGTCACAGTATTATGTTACTGATGCGGCTATTGGAATCCAGTTTACATCCATCCATGCCCACGAGGGGGCACAGTTGGCTGTGGAAATGCTAACAGAACCAAGCTTAACCGGGCCAAACTGTTCCAGACCGTACTGATCTAAACCGGACTGCCTGGTGAAAACGGGGCTAATGACAAACTGGTGTTGCAGCTTTGACTTTTTAGAAAAGCTTATAATAACATGTGTATCACATCTAAAACCTTTCCAGGTTTATGACAATACTATCTATTTGCATGGACAAAGTCAACACATGCAAATGATTCATAGGGAGCTCTCGCATAAACCCTGACATGAGGCTGTTGATGTTGTCTCTGCAGGTCTCTACCTTTGTGCTACTCCAACTGCTCTTGTCCTGCCAGTGCCTTCAACCCTGTGTGTGGCTCTGATGGTGTGGAGTATATCTCACCTTGTCATGCAGGCTGCACAAACTTCACCAAAGACCCCAACAACACCCACAGAGTTCAGGTCAGTTCCTCCTCTAAAGCACCTCAGCACCAAAGACGTTTGGTTCATTTGTCAGTAGAGGCAGTAGAGATTAAAACACAAATAACTGGAGGCTGACTGAGAAATCTACTCTTACTGATATAAATGAAGGCAGCTGAATGATGTATTGAGCAAGTTGCTTTCAACTGAAGAAAAATATACTGTAATCATATTTGTAACTGTAAACTGAGTATTTGGTGTAAAAACAATTGATTTCTCAGGTAAGTAGTAGATGTGTAATGTGAAGTATAATGAGAGATTAGACTGATCTAATGGGATCAATGAAATCAAATCAATATTATCAGTAAATTTGTTGGTGTGCAAGAAGTGTAAGGATGAATAGAGAGCAGATTGTTTTGGCAGAGGAAGGTGAGACAATACCTCTCTAATTTTCTGTCCCTGTTGGGTTTTAGGATAAAGGATTACGTACAATGCATAGTTGGTTTTGCAGCAGAATCTTGACTTGAAATGGAGTTCAGGATGAGATAAGGCCGCTTTGCCCTGAAAACATGGATATGGAGTTGATTGTATCAATATGAAAATTATTTATTTTTACAGCTGATAAAAATAGTCCCTTTGATTTCTTTAATGGTCGTTTTCAATGGATTGTGGTCACCTTAACATTAAACTGAACCTTTAGTTTCATAGCCAAGTTAAGACATGAGCCTGCTTGTTTGTCATATTCCCGCTGACATTTCTATCCTCATTCAGCTCTCTTTCTTCTCAGAGCTTTGATGCTGACTCACCCTTAAACAGAAATGACTCAAATGTCTCAGCTTTGAACATTGTTGCTGTTATCTCTTCCTCTTCTGTTTGAAGTGACAGCTTAGAGATGCTCTCCCCAGCTCTGCTGTTGGTGTCTGGATTGCAGGACAGGATGTTGCGCCTTTTTTCTCTATCAGAGATGGCTGGGGTCCAGTAGCTCCTCAGGCTGATCTTACATCTGTGCCCAGTAAATATCTTTATCCCCCTCTCTGAGAGCAGCCTGAGACACACACACACTAACATTTTTTTTTACCACAGTGTCAACAGGCAGAGAGAGTTAAGTCAGACTTCTCTCAGTGGTTTAATTTGATATGACTTGTGTGATCAGATTGTTGCCTTTATCCAATATTGATATTACTGTCATGGCTCATACCCATATTTACCAAAATCAATATTGGTAAAAAAAACAAAACAAAAACAATCTAGGCTGATGTGTCAAGGTGGTTCAGAGAGAAAGAGTGGTACCATCTCGAGAAGAGACGACTATAGAGAGGATCAGAGGATGGAGTGTCTGAGATAAACATGATCAAAAAAGGACGTTTTGTTTGTTATTCAGATCAAAAACAGGAAGAGAGACATAAAAGAGGAGGGTCCACTCTTCTTAGATAGTTTTGATGTTTGCATAGTCATAGAAAACAAGATTATTTGGGTCTTGAAAGATTGTTCAAGATGCTCTTAAAATGGATGGCAGCTAATGAGTAAATATTGACCCACTTTTACACATCGGTTAAAAAACCCCCGACATTGGCTGATTTGGATATTGAGACCAATATACAGTTGGGAAAATAAGTATTGAACGCGTCAACTTTTTTTCATTACATTTATTTTAAAAGTTGCAATTCAAACAAAATTTCAACCAGACATTGGTATTAACTCAAATAATCCACACATGAAAAGAAAACACAACGTTCAAGTCCATAAATAATGATTATGTGGAATTCAGTACCATAACACAGTAAAAAGTATTGAACACACCATGGAAAGGCTGTATACTTTGGCAAGGAATTGCACCATACTGCCTGAAATCTGTCTGTAATTATTACTTGAACTTCCAATTAGTGCAAAACAACGTCAGCTGGGTCAGAGCAAATTGATGGTCCTATAAAAAAGGCTGTTTTTTTCACCAAGCAGTTAAATACGACAAACGGCAAAGAGCTCTCTGAAGACATTCACAACCTGATTGTTGCTCAGCATCAGAATGGAACTGGTTACAGACTTATATCAAAGCACCTGAATATAATATTCCAGTCAGCACCGTTGCGGCCATTAATTCCAAGTGGAAGACGCACCACCTTACCATCGACAGGCCGCGCACAGGAGCTCCTTGCAAGATTTCTGACCAGGGAGTCAGAAAGATAGTCAGAAGAGTACTCAACGAGCCAAGGACCACCCTGAAAGTGCTCCAGAAAGACTTGGAGGCAGCAGGTACAATTGTTACAGAGAAAACAATAGGCAATGCACTACACCGCCATGGCCTCTAGAGACGCTCAGCTCACAAGACTCCATTCCTCAAGAAAAGGCATGTTGAAGCTGGTTTAAAGTTTGCTAAACAGCATCTTGACAAGCCTGTAGAATACTGGGAGAATGTTGTCTGCTCAGATGAGACCAAAATCGAACTTTTGGGCTGTCATACTACACACCATGTTTGGAGGAAAAATGGCACTGCACATCACCCAAAAAACACTTTACCAACAGTGAAGTTTGGAGGTGGAAACTTCATATAATTGACAAAGCAATGAATGGAGCCATGTATGGGGAAATTCTTAATATGAATCTGCTGCCATCCACCAGGATGATGAAGATGAGACGTGGCTGGACCTTCCGGCAGGACAACGATCCAAAGCACACGACAAAGTTGACTCTCAAATGGTTTCAAAAACAGAAAATCAATCTGTTAGAATGGCCTGGTCAATCACCTGACTTAAATCCAACTGAACATTTGTGGAAAGAACTTAAGAAAAGGGTTCACCAGAGGGCAATATTCTAGATTTAAAGACAATCTGTGCAGAGGAATGGGCCAAAAAGAAGAGGAAGAGAATAATAAATAAATCATCAAATCAATGAATTCAAATTTCTTAAAGCAAATGAAGTGATTAAGATAAGAACAGACAACCCCAAATTTGTTAATCAGTGTAGACAGTTGATCGATAGATGAATGTTGTTGGGTTTTGACCAATCAGAATCCTGTATTTGACACAGCCTGGTATTAATCTGTTATAACAATCTACTCACTGCATGTTATCACGTCAGTAACAGTACAGACAAGCTCGCCAAAGAAGGCAATCAAAATGAGTTATGACTTTCAGCCAACCTTTTATCAGGGGAGAGTCTGTGCATAATGAGAAGTATTGTTCAGTTAATCATCGACAGTAATCTGCAAAATTATCTGCTGCAGAAGGATGGTGTGAAAAATGACTTCAAGGTAATTTAATTTAGATTAAATTATAGAGGAATGTCCTAAATGAGTGACTTTTTCTTCAGCAGGTGAAGCACTAAGAATAGTAATTACAATTATATATATAATCATAATTATGAAAATAGTTTATTATAAACAGCAGGACTTTCTGAGTGAAGGTAGAAGTATTTGGTTCTTGTCCTGGCTCAGGATCTGTGCATTTGCCTGTCAGGGTGTAATTAACCTTTCAGTGTGTACACGAGGGCAGAGAGCTGCAGGGATCACATACTGAGAGTAAAATGCAATTAAGCTGCATTGAGAGTGTTTTCAAAGCTGCTCTCCAGGGGGTCGATGTTGTGGTGTTCAGTTTGACACAAGAAAGAAGAAGTGACTTTTTGCCTCAGATGGCTCCAGATGTGAAAAGAAATCACAGCGTCTTGTTTCACTCCCAGTCCTCAGACTTCCTGATGAATCAGCCTCCTGGTTTAGAAAGTGATCGTACGTAATGCATCAGCAGTGGTGTTTAAAGTCCCAGATCTGCCTTATAAAACATGCCTCATCCACCAGGAGCAAACAGAGAGACTGCTCAGACTGCTAACAGGACACCAGCGGCTCACAATCAATGTCTGATCAATGTGGATTACTCACCGGGCATATAGGAGGCGTTTGAAGGGGGACAAATCCTCAGTATCTAAACGTCACAGCTGGTGAATAATCTCCAGTGGGAGGATTGTGTTTCTGCTAATAGAGTATTAGTCAGTTTGACTCAGCTCTAAACCCACTGTGCAACACTAAAGCCCAACACAGACACTGCTAGAAACAGCTAGCTTAAAGGTGCAATCTGAGGATTAATGTATGTCTGAACTGTGGACTCATTTAATCAGCTGTCTTAAAAGGATCATAATAATAGTTTTCTAACTGTTTTCTGCATTTTGTTTGGATTAACCAGTATTCAGGCAGATAAACAGATTATAACCTGGGGGGACAGAGCTTTCTGTCACTGCCCCCACTCTCTGAAATGCTTTACCACTACACATCCATAACTGTCCCAACCTCCCACTTTCAAAACACTAACCAAAACCCACCTTTTAAAAACGCCTTCAATGTCTGACTGTCTTTGAATGCACTTTGTTTTTCTGTTCTTCTTCTTTTCATTCATGTTTTGCTACTGTGTGTGTCTAGAAAAGTGTTTCGTAAATAGAATGTATTACTACTATTATTATTATAACCCTGAATCCATAAGAGTGGAACTCTGCTTATAATGATGGTAAAAAACAATTTAGATGGTTTGCAAATAACTTAAAGCCAGTATTGCAAAAAATTAAATGTTGAAACCTAAAGTTGTTTTATATTTGATGCAAGCAAATTATTTTCAAAAGAAAAAAAGTTGGAACAGGTATGACAAAGTTGTGCCATGCAAATAGATTGAAAAAAACCCTGAAATAAAATCTTCCAAAGAATTATAATTTGTAAATGGTAAGTTGGATAACAGGGTTTAAAAAGGGGACTAAAAGATATAGTTCATATAGTCTTTTTTGGTATTCTAAGGGGGAAAGCAAACAGCTTCCTGATGCCCAAACACCACCTGATGGTTTTGTTATGTGACAACTGATAAATACAATGGGAAAAAAAATATCAAAAATGAGATAACATTCACATGAACATTTGATTATTTTTTACAAAAAATGTCAAATGTTTATTACATCCCTTACATCCCTTCTTCAATTATAAATTTTATCATTCCTCCTTTTTTGAACAGCTAAATATATCACTTATGGAGAAGTTAGCTGTGGCAAATGTTAATGCAGACGTTTTAGTCAGCTTGTAGCTATCACTGTACCCAACACTGAGGCCATTGTGAAAGTTTAAGGAAATAATAAAAACAAAATAACTCCATCATTACAGTCTTATTTGCTTTAGGCTCACAAAGAGGTTACAGCAATAAGGTCAGTCAGTAATGGGCTCCTTTTTTTTAATTGCCTCCGCCATGGAGGTTGTGTTTTTGGGGGAGTTTGTCCATCTGTCTGTTAATTTGTTTGTCTGTCTGTGAACAACATAACTCAAAAACTAACACATGGATCTCCATGTAATTTTCAGGAATTGCTCAAAATAGGATAAGGAAGAAGTGAATACATTTTGGAGGTGATCT
Source organism: Halichoeres trimaculatus (assembly GCF_033239565.1). NCBI lineage: Eukaryota > Metazoa > Chordata > Actinopteri > Labriformes > Labridae > Halichoeres > Halichoeres trimaculatus. Next base: position 31,263,457 of record NW_027437182.1, on the reverse strand, counting down.
GGATCACCACCTGGATCCAGGATTTTTTCAAAGGATTCTTTATCATTGTGAGATAGGGCTGTTTTCACTGTATGTGTATATAACTCCACGATAAATGGTCAGATTGCTTTGCAAAACAATACAAGACAAGGTCACCACAATTTCTGACAGATATAAAAGTACAATCCAGATCCTGGCAATATTCTCTCAGTGTGGTCAAACCTCCTTGTTCCATCATCACAGACTGATGAAATCAAATATCACCTGTCCCTCACGTGTCTCTTGATCCCAGATGATCAGTGGTCAGTTTTCTGCAGTGTTACATGCTGTGTAAACATCAGCAAACTCTGCTTCTGACCAAGGAATATGTTCTCCATTAGGGGGTAATATGGAGAAAATATGTCAGGATGTTTTGATGGCAGGATCAGTATCTGGATTTTATCAGGATTGTTTACACAATGTTTTCAAGACTATTTTGGCCTAAAAACAGTTTTTAGGCCCCTTTTTTTTTTTTTTTTTACTTTTCTGCACTATTTAATAACTTTGACTCATCGTTTACCAAGAATGTAAACTAGTGCAGAATTTGAAAAATACAAATGTTCCTGTAAAAATGTTTCCATGCTGTTTATATCATCAGTATTTCCTGTTCTCTTCTCTCTTTGTAGCTCTACACCAACTGCAGGTGTATATCTGGGAGTCAGAGCTTCGCCCGTCCAGCCTCCTGTCCAAACAGCTGTCCACACTTACTTCTACCCGTCATACTCGTCATCTCTCTGGCTTCACTCATCGCCTGTCTCACTCACAACCCAATGTACATGATGGTGCTCAGGTGAGGAAAAACAACACATCACAACAAAAATATGTGTTTTTTTATTCATGTGAAATTTTTAAAATGGGTTCAAACTTTTAGTGACCTTTTGAATGAAAGATTTCCTTCATTAGGTTGACTCTTTGTTTCTAGAGCCTTAAAGTTCAACTGATTTACCCAAAAAGAAAAACACGTTACATAAAAATGCTGAACTAATTATATGCTTTTTTTTGCCAAACATGTCTCAAATATATCCCAATCTGACCATGTAGCTCTGACACACACATTAACTCTACACATCTTCCCCCTGTTTTCCTCGTCCAGTGTGAACGTCTGCCATGTTCAGGCTTTAATTCTTCCTCTCACAGTCTTTTATTGCCGTTTCCCTCCCAGACACTGCAGCAGTCAAACGCTGAGCTGCTCTCGTTTTTAACAGTCTCTGCAAGGCTCCATAAAAAATCAAAGACAGCAGTTAATAAATGAGTGCAGCGGGCTCTTAATGTACTGTAAGACAACGGAGAATGAATGGAAAGCAAACACCGCTCAGTGAGGGGGATTGTTTGAGTTCATTTTGTTTTATGTTTCATAAAGATGCTCAAACTGACTTATTTAGTAGTCTCCTTTAAATCACGGCTTTCACTTACAGGATTGTTTTTTTAGATGGGAGAAAACAAAAATGATTAACCACCACCATTGATAAGTAATGTGTCAACACAATACACCAATATTGAGCTGGTTTTGACCCTCTCTTGTTTTTCTTTGTTTCAGATCTGTTTCCTCTGAAGAAAAATCGTTTGCTATAGGAATTCAGTTCCTCCTCATGAGAGTATTAGGTAAGTCAGGACAAAGATGCTTTGATTTTGTTTAGTTCTATATTCATATTAACTGATCATTATAATAATAAAACTAGGGCTGGGCAACGATTAAAACTTTTAATCGTAATTAATCGCATGATTTCCCTGATTAATCATAATTAATCGCATTGTGAAAGTGCCATAACATCTGTCATGCAAACACTAAATCAGTACTTGTTATACAGTAATAGTTAAATCACATATTTCGTGCAAATCAAATTTACAAAATGTAAATACAAAATTAAAGCTTATTGCCACTGTCAGGGCATTAAAGTGATACTCCGGGATGGAACAAGTTGGGTCCTATCACAAGGTTTAGGGCAGAAATTACCCCTACAGCAGTGTTTTTGTGCAGCAGAAGCCCAGAGCGCTCGCACCCAACACCCGGGGCCATATTTTACTTGACCAAAAACACAAATAAACAAACTCCCACCGAAAAACTCTGATATCGGTCTGCATTCACTCTTTATTTAGAGAATTTTCAGAGTGTTGCTTTCACACAAAAACACCGCTACATAAGGCTCTAGTTCCCATCGTGTCTCTTCGTCCTGGCAGACTACCTGTGTTTGTTTATATCTGGCACGCCGTGCGCGCGAACTGATACACTAAGCGGCGAGCGCCTTTAAAAGGCAACTCCGTTTTTTTGACACCTGGACCTTATTTATAGGTGTGTGCATGCTCATATACTCCCTCAGACAAACATCGTGCAGCTCGGAGTCCTTCAGAAGTTATTTAGATCCAGCTGATTTTAGCCGCACTTAGCGGGGGCCACAGCAAGGGAGCCTCAGCGCGGGACATAATCTCTGCAAAATCGCTCATTTCGGCTATATTTTTTCATCCATCGCTATCCATCGTTATCACAAACACACTCCTCTTCTGTTGCCATAGGCAAACACGGTCCACAAGCGCACCACCAGTTCGCATTGAGTCGTGGACGTGCTCCTGTTAGTTGTTCTCGAGCCAGCTCTTCGTCTCTCTCCCTCTTCATCCTTCTTTCATGGAGCTCCTCGCCCGTGTACTCAGGCTCTAACGGGTAAGGACAACTGTCAAACTCGAAGGCCTAGCCTGAAGACGGTAGACGAGCTGACTTTATGATAACACTGGCAATGGATGAAAAAATATAGCCGAAATGCCCCTCTTCTCCATGCTTATTTTGGTTACTCATCGTGTTTCTCCGCCAATTTCACTTCCGGTCAGCGACAGACATTTACAGAATAAAAGCATGTGAGCAACATGCACTAATGTGCGATAAAATATTTAACGGCGTTAATAGATTGACGGGTAAACGCGAAATTAACGCGTTAACTTGCCCAGCACTAAATAAAACATTAAAATTCTTTCTTTGAAGCACCGGTCGAAGCCCTAAAACCCACAAAGAAAGGATTAAAGTTACCAATATAACTTTTTACATATGTCACTTTAACCGATTGGGGAGTGAAGAAAACACATGAAAGTTGTATCAGCGTCAAACCTTCAACCACTGTGAGGACTACGGCCTCTGTTTGTGGAACACATGCTTTAAAGCAGTGACTCTCAAAACGGGGTCTCAGGACCCCCAGGGATCCATAAACATAGCTCAGGGGTCCGTGGAGTAATTTCAGAATGATTGTTTAAGTGTGCTGTATCATTGAAAAAGCATATCTCTTGCACCAGTAAAATCTGTTTGTTTTTTTGATCAATAATGGTGAGACGTCTATCACTCCACAGTGCTCAATGATAGAAAAAAAACTCAAAACAAAAAACACAGTGAAGCCAGCATTTTCAAAAATGAATTCATCGAAAGTATAAAAGTAGCCCAATTCTATCCTTTCAAAGTACTGCATAGTTCATTACTACATAGTATTTATAATTTGCTTATCAATGTTATGATAATGAAAGGGTCCTTGGAAGAACGTCACACCTGAGGTGGGGGGGTCTGTGGTCTAAAAAAGTTTGAGAACCCCTGCTTTAAAGGGACAGTTTGTCTTTTTTCAAGTGGGTTTCATATTGGGCACTAGTCAATCATAACACTTTTGTGTTTTTACTTAATAGCGCTAACTCATGGCCAGGCTTCTGCTCTAGTTTACTGCTGTGTTTCTTTTCAAAATAGCTTCATTATTCACCCCTGTGGATAAATTAATAAAAAGTCTAAAAAGTCATAAAAAAGAGGATTGTGTCACATATTCCTTAAAGACTGGGTGTTGTGCTTTTTCATATAGGCTTTAAACTGTTTCTGGTAGCCCTATAGAGTGTTTACATAATTTACAGCTCATAAAAATCTTGATTGTTCTCACACAGGTGTTTCAGAAAACCCTTATTCCAGCCCCCATCTGAAACGCTTTGTTTTAGCTGCTGTCTCTTTAAGTCTCCCAGCTCCAGAAACCCCCTTCCTTGCTATTGGCTAGCCCTCTAGAGACCTGTTGAGGGCAGAGCTATAGGTCAACCTTGGTGTTTGAGGCCCACCCATTGAATATGTCATGAATCAGTTAAAAGATCTTTATGTGATGACCTCATCATTTAAACAAGTCCCATGAAGATCTTGTGAAGGTCTGGTGCTATTTTTAGAGCAGAGCGCTTTTATCAGTTTACAGTCAGATTCAGGGGTTTCTAATATGAATATGAATATGTAGAGGTTTGAAAATCTGCACACATTTAGTTTGAACACCCAGCATTGTTACTTAGTGTTTAACTTAGTGTCTGGCTTATATTTTTATTTAACTTGAATTTGAACTTAAATATTGCTCAAGGTTTGAAACCTTTTTCTTGCTGACTTCATCAGCGTCCATGAACTAAAGTTAAAGTCATTAGTGTTATTTCTGTTTAACTGTAGATTTATTTTCGTTGATGTTACACTGAACCTTCTCCCATCTTCTCCCTCTTAGCCTGGCTTCCTGCCCCGGCTCTCTTCGGGATGGCCATCGACACATCCTGTGTTTGGTGGAGGCATGTGTGTGGCAAGAAGTTCAGCTGTGGTTACTTTGACAACAACATCTTGAGGAACAGGTCAGAAAAATTCTTATCTCTCAGTGAGCACATCACCCTCTCCCACGCAGTTCACTTATCTGTGTGTGTCTGCTCCCTGCAGGTACCTGGGCCTACAGGTGGGTTATAAGGTCATGGGGATCGTCCTGCTGGTTATGCTTGGCTGGAAAGTGCAGCGGACTCAGGAGTACAGTCTGGAGAAGAGGCCTGAGGGACTGCTGTGATCTGCTGAGTGTCTATCTGGATCCAAGTTTCTTAAGGCTTCACAGCTGTGTTCAACATTTTGGAGGACAGTGTGAGGTGTAAAGCTGTAGCATTGGGAGAAAGCCAGAGCGAGGACAGTCTGATATCAGCCTCTTCATTGGGAGGCAAAATTCCCTACCTGGTGCTTCACTGTTTGGATTTGAGAAGAATATTTAAGAAAAAGAACTGTCACATATGTTTTAATGATTTAAAGAGTATTATTGGAATCATTCTCATTCTATGATCCACTTATCAAGAGGAGGCAGCTGACAGCTCTGTTCAGTGGTCTGACATGATGACATGAGTCTAATGGATGAGCAAACAAACAGATAAATATCTTTGTGTATAGCTTTTTCCTATAAGGTAGGGATCTAACCAGGTTTCTATTTCCAATGGGAACATATTCTGTAACTAATGAACTGTATAGCTTAATATTTAAGTTTATTTTTTATAGGTTTTTGTCTCGTACAAGGAGACAGCTTTGATAAATGTAGTCTTTTACATATGATCACGTGTAACTCTTAATCTTTTTGTATAGCCAATGAATTTTAAAGCTTCTATATAAATAAAAAAATACTTTTTTTCTTGCCTATACATATGTCTTTCAGTCCCCCTCCGGCTAAGCAACTGAGAAAATGGAAGTTATGAAGTCTCTGCTTTGTTTCTGCTGCTCCCATACAAGACAAAAATATTTTACAAGGCCATGTGAATTTGCTCCTGTGGTGATGTAATGGTGGGGGTGCATTGCAAAGGCAGGTATGCAAAACCACTCCTCCCTTCTCTTCAATTATTTTGTGTCATGCTCCATGTTGCAGAGCCAAGATGTCAAAGGTTAGCGTTAGACACCAACTGCTTTGTTGTTCTTACACACTGCTTCATCGAGGGCTGGCCAAATAAATTCACACATGGTAAACATGAGAAAGTAGGGATTCAGTGTGTTCAACGCTAATAGGAATTTCAACAAAGCTGGACCGTGGCATTTTCTTTTTCTTTAACAGTTTGAATGAAATATGGACTATTGAGATGTAGAGAAAACAACTATTAGCTGCCAACATAGCACAAATCGTTGATTTGTACCCCAGCCTGGCCTCTGAAAAGGCAATAAGTAGATCCTGCTTTCGGATTTTGGTTTGGTCTATCAGGCCCAATCTCAATGTCCACACTCATATGTTGACTGACTTTGAGGGGCATCCCTGCAAAGCCAAGGCTTAGTCATTTATCTAATTGCAAAGTGCACAAGGGATCTTGCCCAGCCTTTTGAGCCCTTTCTGAAAGTGGGCGCATTTGCAGACTTGGCACAAGGTAATTACCTAGAGTTCATAGAAATGTGTTGTGAAACTAAGTGGCAACATCTAGACTAGAAAAAATGATGTCTATGCTGAAGTGCTAAAGCCACAGTTCATTGAGGATCTGCATGAGGTTGGCTGTGGAAATATCAGAAACCATATACTCACCAAGCCAAAAAAAGCAGACTTTTATGACATTAAAAAACACATTTACACATGTTTTGTTGTAACTCAGCGGTTTAGACAATATATCACAAGTTTGCCCATCCAGAGGTGCAGCTCACCTGACTGACAGGTCTGGCGCCCTGTAGCTGTTAGTGGGGGGATTAAAGCCTCAACCAACCAACCCTAAACCCTTCCCCATATGATGACGTGCACTCTGCCAGAAGTCACACTCACAGCTGAGTGAACTCCCCCTTATTAAGGTGTAGGATATAAATTAAGCAGGCGGAAACAGGGATTGTGTTGCCATGGTTTCACAGTAGCATTCTCAATTTGTCAACACTTTACAATAAAATAAACAAACCAACTGTTTTCTGGACTAATGCAGGGTAGGTCTTTTTTGATACTCACTACCATGTATATTTTAAGGTGTAAACCTCTGTAGGACAGTCATTAAGAGGCTATCTTAGTTTAACAGTGACTGACGACTACCACCCAACACAATTAGCAATGCATGTCAGCATCAGTGCAGACTCGCTCTTGGAGGGTTTTATAGCCCACTACTACTCCCTATTAATTGGTTTGGGATGGACTTAATATGAAAGACCCTCTGTGCGAATGTGTGAACAGAGGGGTAGTGGATAGGGATAGTGTGAAATCGCAAATTTAAAAAAGACTCTGAGATTCAGCTTCAGAGTTCAAGGGGAAGGAGTCACCCATTGCCACCCTCCAGAGACACCCCTGGATATACTAACCTGATTGGGCTAATGTTTTTATTACACATCTCTTGCAAGTTTTCTTGTTGAAGGTAAAGCAAGTCACAAAAAAATCTTTTGAGAAAATTTACTTGGCAGAGTTATACCGGACATATACTCAAAGAAATAAAACTTTATTTTAAGACACATAGTTAAACAGAGGTCACATGGTGTTGGAAGTGATCGACAGTGTAGCATGTTTCTTTCTAAAACACGGTGGACTAACAGAAGAGGAGGTTCAGTAACAGATGAACCTAAAGCCAACAGGACCTTTATCACATCCGCCTCTCCCTGCTCACATGACGTCATTTTATATCAGGGCTGTCAGTTCACCGGAGAGCGAGGAGAGGCCGCGCATGCGCAGAAGCCTCGGGCTGAGGAGGAAAAAAAGAGACACCCGAAGCGTCACGGAGCGGTGCAGCTGCGGCGTGTTTCCATCACGAAGAGAGAGAGAGAGAGAGAGAGAGAGTGAAAGCAACATCCCCTCCTTTCCACCCAGCATCTCCACCGACCAACAGCGAACTCGAGTGGGATCTCACAAGTACACTCAGGCTGTCCTCCGGAGTCCAGAGTTTCCCCTTTTCCTCCTCCTCCTCCTCAAAATGTCCGTGGGCAGTGACTTTGGAAACCCTTTAAGAAAATTCAAACTCGTCTTTCTGGGGGAGCAAAGTGGTGAGTTATGTTTTGATGCTTCCGAGAAGTTATTTTTGGTCGTGTGCCGAGTGAACCCGCTGCACCTGCTCGCATGTTAGCAACTTCATCAACGGTTAACCGATCTGTTTGAGTGCAGACATTTAAAGCGTAGAAGAAGAAAGCGTCTCAAGTGGTTTAATGTGGGTTTAGTTTGTGTGAGTGGATTTAGAGAGTTGAGGGTATCATTTTAATTAAATTACCAGCCTGGGAAGCTTCACACAATGGGCCACACTGTTTAAATTGTAGCCCGCAGTCCTCAAGTTAAATAGTATAATTACAGAGCTTCTAATGGTGCTTAAATCCTTTCGTATTCAAGATTTCAGCTGTAACAGTACTGTTTGTATGGAGCCGGTGTGCAGCCCCTGGTTGATGCTGTGAATGGTACAAGTTGGTAAATATTCCTGTGTTGAGACACACCCAGACCAGGCTGTCGGTAGCGATGAGATAACTTGTGTGGCTGCAGTCCCTGCCCTGGAGTTCTTCCAGTTTGCATGCTGAGGCTCACCAAAGTTTGTGTTTTTGCATGATTGTTCCTGTTAATCATTATTCCAAGCTGAGACTCATCTTCGATTAATCTGTTCCCCCCTGAGCCTCCTTCATCCTAAGCTCTGCTCACCCACACACCCTCAGACATCCAAAAGCTTTCTTTAGATGAGGCAACGAAACAGTTTTCCGTGATATTACACTGAGCTGGCTCAGACACGATTCGGATCTGTAGGGTTTTTAAGGCTTGTGAACAGGGCAGGTCTGTTATGGTCTAATTCAAAGGTCTTGAGCAGCCAGATTAACACCATTAGTCATGGTTCAGCCCTTCAGTGGGTCCTATTGATCATCCGGTGTAGTGGGGGTCATGCATTTTATTGTAGGTTGGTCCGTTTACAGCAGTATGATATACATAAATCCTGTAAAACAACACTGGCTCTGTGGATTTTCAGCTAACAGAGATACCTTTACTTGACAGAGGAATCTTGAGAATGCAAACTGTCAGGAGAGGATTCCCTGCAGTGCTCATGGTTTGGACTAATGCTGGAAAAAACATTCATTGATTAGTACATAAATGGCTAGTCAATAGGCAGCAATTTATTGATCATCATTAAGGCAAAAGATGGGAACCACTCTCTGCTTTCAGCCTTGTAAAATCAGTAATTTATTGATATTAATGTTTTCTTACATGTGAAATTGATTATTTGAAGCTTTTGATCTGTTGGGGAGACAAAAAATATTTTCATATATTTTTCACACTAAGATTTTCATAATGATCAAGGACTACATTATTTAAGGTGTATTTCAGTAATTTTAGACATTTTTCAGCATTTGAAATATTTTAAAGCAGCTGTGAGAAGTTTTTGATGGGTTGGAAAGCAGTTCTAAATTAAACACGATGCATCTGTATGAAACAAAACAAAAAAAGGCACCTAGAAGTACAGTAAAAACTTTTATACTGTAACTTTGAGTGCCTGTAACAGCTACCAGATGACTGACATCATGTTGAAGAAACAGCCTTTTCTAAAGCAAATACCACAATGAGTGATATGTTTTATTCGGTAGGATAGAGCTGTTTTTATATTGGAATTAAAATAAATACCACTTTGTCTTATATAGGACAAAACCATCGCAGGAGCAGCTTTGTCCACAGGAGGCGCCAAAACTGACACAAACCATCAAAAGCTTTAAATTAGATACCTTACATTGCTTTAACCATCCTTACTGCACATCCATCCATCCATCCATTTTCTATACCACTTATCCTGTTCAGGGTCGTGGGTGGCTGGAGCCTATCCCAGCTGTCATTCGGCGAGAGGCGGGGTACACCCTGGACTGGTTGCCAGTCAATCGCAGGTCCTTACTGCACATGCAACGCTAAATTTTTTCAGAATCAACTGAGAGTGTCCGTCTAATTAACAGTTGATAGTTTTGAAAAATATATTATTATAAAATAATCATATAAAAAGAGAGATAAAAACTGTTATGTCAGAGGAGTGGTCAAAACTTGACACCAACACTAAGTCAATGTAGAAGATAATATGCAGGTTTGAAACCTACAACCTTTCTCATCCTTATTTTAACAGAGCTTTTAGTTTGAACAAAAAAAAAAACTAACTAAAATAATAAAGTTATATTTTCTACACAAACAGGGGCCTGTTAGATGGCTTAACTCTTGAGTGGTTTTGTAATATTAAATGCCAAGCAACAAGCCAGAGGAGATTTGGCCGCACAAACCTAATACCATGGAGTGCATTGTGTTCAGTAAACCTCTGAGGTAGATGAATGTTTCAGTTTCATTATTAAAGATACGATACAGTGAAAGATAGGGTAGCTACTGAAAAAGTATTTATAGGTTTCAGAGTCAAAAAGCTCAGACTGAGGATATCTCCTACAGGATAATAAATGATGTAGTTTCTGAGCTTTTTTTGAATGTGTGCTCTGTAAAATGTTATTGAGGCCTCCTGTAAGTCTCATTGATTCACCCGTCAAATACAAAATTCACCTGGCTTTAGTTTCATTTTGATCCCAAACAAGCAGCCGGTAGTGATGGGGGCGCAGCTCTAGGTTTTAGGTCCACAGGTTAGAAAAGGCCATGTATCATTTCAGGTTTGCTTCATCCTCTTTATTTCTCCTCTCTCTTAGACTTGGTCATCTTTTACCTTTTGGAAAATTGAATTTCAGCAGCCAAGTCCAAAGTTAAAAAACACTCAGGAAACAGTTGAGACTGAGCACAATTTGTTCGACACAGCCGGAGACGAATCACAGAGTCTGAGGGTAAACAATGTGGAATTGGTTTGCTGATAGTGGCAAACTTTAGCAGAGCATGTACCACCAATCTCCAGCTTTTTGGACAAGTGAACATCCACATACCTGTGAGTAGTGGCTTTGTAATGCCATTTGCAGTCTGTGAATTTTTACATTGGGGTAGTAGAGCATCATGACATAATGTCAATGGACACTTATAATGACCCATATTTTGGGCTGCAAACAACAAAAATTGCAACATTTGGTTTTACAAACTAGTAATTCTGTGACAATGATGATGTAATTGTTTTACCACCTTAACAGACACTACTAATCATGTGTCATTATTAGCATTGTGGGCGATTTATTAATCATTAATCAAACCTTGTGATGATGCAGCATCTTTTTTAATAGTTTGCACTTTTTAATCACATCAATCTGGTCTTCAAAGATTTCTTCATCAGTCATTGTTCAGGATGTGATAAAGTGCTTCTGTGTGTGTGTGTGTGTGTGTGTGTGTGTGTCCTTCTGCAGTGATACTACATGATGGCAATGGTGTAAAGCTCTAATAGTAGGCAAAACAAGATCACAGATTCAGCATTTCCCGTAATTACTGCTGACATCACCCTGCATGGTAATGATGGGAACTGCTGTGGGGTTTTATTAGAGAGAAAAACCTTTGACTCAATGAAACCTCGAGATCGTGACAAAGTGGATCATATTCCTTGCTGCATGCTGCCATACGAGTTATTCATCTCTACATTTCTGCAGTTTGGCTTTTTTGATGGATTTGAGCTTGCTCTTTCTGAGAATCCATCTCAATGCTCACAAGTGAGATGAGGCACCTGAATCTGCACCCAAAACGCTGTCAAAGCTTTCATTCATAAGTGCCAACCAGTCCTCAAATTCTCAACCCGAAGAGATGCTGGAAAAAGCAGAGAAGCACAAAAAGCTTTTCAAAAACTGAACATGTCCCTGAAAGATGAGATGCCAAATCTCCTAGGACAAATCTCACGTGTGTTGTTTGTGCTGGATTTTATTTTATTCTAGTTTGGAGACATGAAAGATTTTGCAAAGGATTAAGATCACAGGCAACCTTTTCTGTTCTAACAAATTCACAGAAGTCGTTAGGTAATGCAAGCTGTAAAAGACTTCTCAGTGAAAAATGTACCTTTGTCAACAAAATGATTCACAATTCAAAACATATTGATCAATAGCATCATCTTTAAGATATAAAACATGATGTTTCAGCCATCTGACGTGTCAGCCAAGCTCTGTTTAATCCCATCTTGAGGGATAAACCAGCAGCATGGAAATATTTAGATTTCAGAGAAGGGATGGGTCAAGAGACAAAGCAGAGGCCATGAGCAGAAAATGCCATCATAGGATGATGCACAACAAGCCTGGTGTGGCACTGAAAAAAGAAGACAGCTCTGAGCTCTGTGTTTGCCCAAATTCAGCACATATACCTGAGAATTAATTCCCTACATGATGAGTAAAGGTAGGTTCAGAGAACTGAATGATCAATGTACTGAGATGATGTTTTTTTGTTGAACACTGCAAGTGAAAAGTCCCAAGATGCTATTTTGGCATCATTCTGTCTCGTCTTAAAAAAATGCTGTGGGTCTTTGAACTCTGAGAGACCCTGCAGGTCTTCACTGAGGGGTCCCAGCCAGTCTGGAGGAGTGGAGTGTAAACCTGATACCAGTGGGACTAAGGGGACTTTATTCGTCATCCAGTGCTCATCCAGACAGTGTCAGGCCGCTCCAGCCAGCCTCGTGTTTGATTGGGTCGTCTCCTGCGGTGGAGCTGTGTCTCCCTGACATGTCGGCTATAATTGCAGCTGGTGCCCAGGCGGGCGTGAATCCCGTCAGCTCTGCCACCATCATTTATTAAAGAACACGACCGGACTCAAGTGTGTCAGGAAGAGGGCCATGAGGAGAGACACTGCGTTGAAATGGACGGCTTGTTCTTTCTGCGTTGATTATTCCGGTGTGGTGTGAAGTGGCTGAAAATGTGTCTATAAAGGGAAAGATGGCATGCTGTTCTGTTTTTCATAAAAGAATAAGCTAACGTCAGAGAGGTGGGGGCTCTGGATTAAGTGGGTGGAAGCAGGCAGAATGCTAAATGAGCTGTCAGGAAGTCTGTCCTCCTGCATACTTCTTTGGGTGTTTTTTTACACAGCCAGTACAAAGGAAGCTGGCTAAAGACTTCCTTGACAAAGCTAAAGGATTTAAAGGAGGCCAATCAGCTGTTTCCAAGTCAGTATGCCCACGCTCCGAGTAGAAACAGCATTTTGCAAGTTCTCGCCTTAGAGCAATCAACCAGGTCATTGTTTGAACACTCCTCATTACTGCTGTGCATTTATTGGGTCATAGACTTTTGGCCATGGGCTGATTTCAAAAGAGCAGCACTGTGTGGTACTTTGTAAAAGCTAATTGTTTGGAGGTAATCCCCTGACGCATGCTTCAGCTCACCTCAGACAAGCAGATGGAAATACATTTGGTAGACGCATCCGCATGGCTGCCATGAGATTTCGCCCGCTGAAATAACGCCACCTTCTATCTTTCACTGTGCAACCGAGATTACCATCACACAAAGTAGAGCTGGCTCCAAAATACTGCTGAATCACCCAACCAATAAGCCTCAAAGTCAGCTTTAGTTGGTTGTCTAATGCATCAATCACTGTTTGTGTCTACAGGGAGCAGCTTTCTGAGCAAATGAAACTCTGAGCTTTGGCCTGCCTGGGCAGGGAGCAGCAGACCGAGCCTCACTGAGGCTCTGAAACCACAGATGTAGATAAAGATACTGCACATGAGGACCGAAAAAAAAATCACCTTCTTTTCTAGAAAGCATCCAATGAGAATACAAACATACATTTTGTCCAAAAACATAACTCAGGCCTTGATCCAAAAACCCCATAACCCAATTTAGATTAAAGGTTGTTCTAGTTTTTAAAATAAATGTTACACGCTGATTAAAACTGATATCGTCTTACTCCTCGCTTGTTCATGCAGAGTTAAATGTGTATGTGCTCTGGAAATTGTATATGGAGGCATTCTGCTTGCAGGCAGCCTTGTCTATCCTTTTTAATGTAATCCTGATGACTTCTTTTACTGGCTCTAAATCTCTTGTGATGCGAGGTGCCACTGCACCTGAATGTCTGTCCCGGGGGTTCCAGCTTCTCATATGGGACACTATGGGAAAATTATTCCACTAATGTTACCTGCAGCTCTAAATGTCTTCTGTGCTGCTCGCTGTGCCACACACTTGGCTGTGTGCTTCTGTTTTGAGTCCCTGAATTAGTTTTAATGTTTAAATAAACTAAACAGAAGCCTTGAGGGGGAGATTGTTAATGGGGGTCAGTGGGGGGCCTCATTTCATTAAATACAGTAAAACATGGTAAGTATAATTTGAAACTGATTTGTAGAAACAACCTACAGAGTCTTGAATATGTGCACACGTTTCCTCACTACAACTGAACAATTCTTCAACAATGAGAGAGTCTTGCTGGTGTGAATCAGAGGAGTTTGGAAACAAATGTGTTGAGAGCGATGCTGTGATTCTCACGTTGGTTGGTTTTTATTTGGTCTGACTTACTGGTTCTTGTGTCAACACAGAAAATGACAAAAGGAAACAGTCAGATTAGTTATCTTTATTAATCATGTTGATGCAGATCAAAGTTGGGCGTTGTAACTGCTGCAGTAGCGCATGCTTGATAGAACAGAATAGAAAATATTTTATTTATTCCCTAGGGGAGATTCAGGAGGAGTCAGCAGCAATCAAGAAACCAAAAGTAAGAAAGTTTATAGAAAGTGCAAAACGGTCCATAAGAAAATGCTGACAGCTTGTCCATCATTGTCCAGTTCAGCCAGTCTCCACCTCCACAGGGTCCAGGACTGAGCTTCTTCAGCAGTCTGTTCAGTCTCTGTCTCCTGGATCCTGTCTGCTCACAGCAGGTGAAGTTCTTCCGATGTTGTATTGGTGTCTGGTGTTAGCTCTGTTAGCCATGTCTGTGAATAGCATGATGCTGCCCTGCCTTCAGGTATTCCCTCTGTTGCTGGGTTAGCACAGCTAGCTCGTCCATCTTATTGGAGATAGATCTTAAATTCCTTATAACGATGGATGGAAGGACAGGTCAATGTCACTTCTTAGCTCACATCTGAGAACCAGCGCGTCGTCCTCACCTTCTTCTCCTCACCTTGTGGGGAAACATCAGGCCTTGCACCAGTTAGCATTGATATGCTACAGGCTGCTCACAGCTGATTTCAAATGTGAACAATGCAGCCATGGTTACATGTTGGATCTCCAGACAAACACAGGTGCAAAAGTAGTAAAAATATCACTGAAGACACAAAAAGTTTGGCATTCATGACAAATGAGCCATACAAAGTAATGATTCACTCCAAATACAAAGGTTATGAAAAAATCTTAAAAAACGGACAAAGAAGACAGAGCTGCTGCAACAGGCAGCCATAGCCAACAAGGCGGCGCCTAGATACTGATGAGGTGATTTGTGGTGAATTGACCTTAATAATCAGAATCAACCTCATAAGTGCAATACTGTATTAGCAGTTGGTGGAATTGAGCAATATGACACCGCACCTAAGATCAGGCTTATTACCAATGCTGCTCAGTTTTGAAATGATTAAAAACACTGAGACAACTTCATCCTGACAGTTAGTCAAAGATAAATCTCAGTTGTGGAAGAAAAAGCAGCAGTGACACAGAGATGCTTGTGGAGTGGAGCAGAGTTGTGTTGGGAAAGCTTGGAGGTTACAGCAGACTGGTGCGGGTCATAGGTCTTGAACGTGAGCTCTGGGTTGTTGTTGATGCTGTATTTGTTTTTGGGACCTGTGACTGAGCAGAAAGTGTTACAAAAATATGCATGCTGCAGGAAATGGGTTCACTTCGTAGACTTCCTGGTCTGTGGTTCACAGATTTCACACAGTTTGTGACAAACAAAACAGAAGATAACATCAAACTTTATGTAAATATGCAGAGCCCTTACATTACCAAATAGGTGTTGTTGCTTAAATGAGACTGGAGGGATTGGATTGGTTGACGGCTTTTAGTTTGGAGGCTTCCCATACATGGGGTATCTTGCACAGGGATTGCCGCCCTAAATCAGTGGTGCAACCACAGATTAACTGTCATCGAGATTGTGAAGTGCTAAAAAATGCTAGTGTTAAAAAATGCAGAAGTACTAGATCAACAAAAAATGAAACAAAACAAAACTGCATTTCCTGAATCATCCACTCGAGGCTGCCTCCAAGAGATAAATGAAGAGGAAACGTCATTGGGTCCCAGACTATGCAACCTATGAGGGATGACTTTTATAAACCATGCACTGAATGACGTCACGCTAAAGGTAGGAGCCATACCCAAATGTCCAAAGTCAAAGGGTGTGGGAACTTCGATGGGCAGATGGATGTGCTTGAACTGGTTTCCAGGAGGCTTAAGGTTGCTTCAGCTCCAGCTCTTTGCTGATTGGATGTTAGTTTTAAGACACTGTGAAGACTATCTGGAATCAGTATTTTTCCAGAGTAAAGACACCGTTTCCCACAAGCACCTTCACCCACTTTTGTCAGGACGTGAATATTACCAATGCCTGTATTTATTCTTAAAGCAGAGAGCAGATCATCGTTTTAACACTGACTTCCCAGGATTCAAAGCGATTAAGTAATGTATTTATTTGCAGTTAAGTGGCACTAATGTCTGAAACATGATCAAAATCAAACTCTGAAAACTCAGTTTTTACTTTAGTGTCCAGAAAGTGAGCAGAGTGTTTTGTGTCACTCACAGCTTGGTGCTCTGAGACGTGTCCATAACATGTAAGGATAATGAATCCTGGCTATGACAGACCTTGAACAGGCAAATATATGAAAATGAGACTATTTCAGTATCACGTATAAAGTCATCACAGGGCTTTTAAGGTAACATTTCCAATGCAGTGCTGCTGTCATTTGGCTGCAACACCCCTCTTCAGAAACCAGTGAGTGTTGCTGCTAAGACTCCATCCATGTATTATTCAGTCTTTTCTTTTCTCCAGACTTAAGTCTTACAGAAATGCAATCACGCTTAAATTTGTTCTGAACTCAGATGACACTGTTGTATCTTAAGTGACAGGAAAACAGCTTCTTTATCAGTGTCTGTTGAAGCCTGCACTCCTGAAAACCCATGCCCATCTGAGCCAAGTATCTTGATATTTGAGACTTCCATTGGTGGAGATTTGAAGACCATTTAGGGTTGTGTAATTTATTTAAAGGGCTTTATCTTAAAACTTCTAGCTGTTTCATTTTACTTCTTAAAACCAATGGGCGTCTATGCTTCCTCTTGGGTTGGCCTTAATTATACCTTTGCTGCTCTTCTGATGGACCAAGGTGTAACAGCATTCTCACACCCCACTGAAACTGAATCCTGATGGGTGGCACATTCAGCAAGCTGTGGAGTAAATAAAGTTACTCAAGCTTCAGATCGTAAGATTTTCTTTGAATGAGCTTTTTGAAGACAGACTGTCGATATTCACTCAAAGATTGAAATCCCTGGGAGTTCAGTCTACATTCCCCGAGCAGCATCATTCGGTTATCGAGCGTATCTTGAGATAACCGGTCGTCTCTTTCATTTCGCATCCCAGCGCTTCTTCCCGGCAAGTGTTCTTCTTCTCTGATGGATTGGGGGAAACAACTCCCTGACAGCTTTGATCTGCTATTGATCGGCTCAGCTGCCCATTAATGGGTGTAATTGATCAAAGGCACCAACCCCAGTAACACGCCAAGCTAGACCCTCAGTCCATGGCTGTGAGAGCAAGAACGCACATCTCAGAGCATGTGTGTTCTTCTCTACTGTTTGAGAAAGATTGGTTTGTCTTTTTATATAAGACTAGTTGATCTGGTTTTCCCTCTTTTTTTTTACTCTTTGTGTTGACTGCTGTTGTTGTTTTCTGCTTCCAGTGCAAGATTCTTCCTATCTTATTATTTTAGCACGCAAGACAATCATTGAGCATTCATCAGCATGCTTATTCTGTGATACATTCACAGTGTGTTGGCTGCATAACCTTCAAGATGCTTACAGAAATTTAGGGGTCAAAAAATAACATTAATGACATGTTTGTTTTATTTTCAACAAAAGTGGAACATTTTCTGACTTATTAAGAAGATCTCGGTCCCGCAGGAGCTTCTCTGCAGCCCAGGAATACCAAACAGTGCGCTGTGAGCTCTATACATACATATGCTGCACAGCTGAGTGGGCGTGTGCCCAAAGGCCCATGGGAAAGCGCAGGCTCACTTATACACTCTGACCGGAATAAAACAGGATTGCAAATCAGTCTGCTGCTCAGGCAGTGAAGTCGAGAAAATGTCTGATTCATTTCCACCCGTCTGTATGCGAGTGGAAAGATTTTTGGAAACAATATCTGATGCCACAGTTTCACAAAGAGCCTCTCTGGGTGTTTTCTTTGAATAAATGTGAGGAAAAACTTCAGGAACAGATTCAGGAACTTTTAAAGTGCCTCCCATCATTCAGCAGGAGAGACTGTTCACAGGCCTTTCTCTCTAAATTGCATGTCTCAGAAATGGATTGGACTTGTGCTTAATGTGAGATCTTTGGAAGGAGGAAGACGGAGGACACCATTTAAGCATAATCCCAGTTGCTCAAACAGAACAGCTCCATGAATAAAATCCCTGCTGTGGAGGGAAGCTGTCATTTACCCAGCGTGGGATGTGACACTTCACTGAGTTCAGCAGGTCTCCATCAGTGTTTACCCTTTCCACAGCTCCCCCACATCAGCCCTCATTATGGGGCTGCCCGAGCCTGCGTGCAGCCTTCTAATGGAGCAATGTTCAGCGGCTTTCATTTATCAAACAGCTCTGTTGTTTTTTGAAAATGATTTTAAATCATGATTTTAATTGGCACTGCTGGACAGTGGATGTGACTTTTGAATGTGTCGTCTCATCGAGGTGGCGGTGTGAGCAGCGTGCAGAACATCCTGAGCAGATTTATGGAGCGAAGGGGAGCCCAACATTCATCACTCCAGTTAAACATTGTAGGGATGTTTTATCTAACTCTGCGAGAGAGAAATGAATCACTACAACAGGACATGCAGACAAACAGGTGGCACAGATGCTGTTGTGCTGCCGTAGTCGACAACTACTCGTGATATATTCACGGATGTCTCTATTTAAAAACATATGATGCTCAGTATTTTACGCCATATCCTGTCAGCTTCCATCTGTAGTCTGGGAGGCGTCTTTAGACTCTGTTTAATCGTTTTGTCTCCTTTTCTGCCCGAATAATTCTTTAGAGGTTGTCGGCTGTGTGGATTTGTCCCTCACACACGCATGCACACACACACCCCTGGTACCGAGGGATAGTTCAGCCTTGGAGCAAAGGCGAGCCTTGATCCTAAACACAATGGCTACAATGCTTGTTTTGTTTCCACTGTGGAACAAAGATCTAAAGGTAAACAGGATCAGCCTTGAGTCAGCTTTTCTTTACTGCAGGAGCCCATCTTGACAGTTCTGCAGAAATGTAAGAAGTAGATTTTCCCCCATTTCTACTCCATTGTACCATTGTTTGCAGTTTATAGCTGTCATGGTTCACGTCTTTCTTTGAGGTTCAGCCTGCACATTTTGTTCATGCCAGGACTGTATAATGACATGTAAGAATTGACAAAACTGTATTTCATATTTTAATTTTTTAAATTAAAGGTGTTCGCCTGTTTTACACATGCACTTGGACCTTACAGAGCTTTGCCAAGATGTAAATGGTGCCAGAATTTGGCTAGTTGGTTAGTGAGGGTTAGAAGTGGCAGATGCTGTCCTGAAGAGGAGGGAACGTCTTGTTAAATTACAGAATAGACAACTCCTCTTCTGTAGTATGAATAACGTAAGGACATTTCATGCAAAAATACTTTTTGATAGTTACTGCTTATTATTTGCAGATGAGAGTTTTCTGCCCCTGTGCAGACATACTGATGTAGAGATCTGTCTAAAACTGGAAAAAAAAATGTTGCAGCCTCATTATGAGAGTGAAGGTCATGATAAAGGAATGGATATGATGTATGAATGTATGTTTTATAGAGCAAAGTTTGGACTTAACCTAATTTAACCTAATTTTTTGTTTATATTTTTGTCAAAGTTTCTCCCAGAATTCATTGGTGCTGCAGGAATCCTTGTGGGTTTTTTCTCCAGTTCTGAATCAGTGCCTCATCTTCTTTACCAGCTGCTGGCTCTGATGCTTTCTCATGTTTTTTGACATGTTTTAGGCACGATATTGGATTTTTGCCGATATCCGATATGCTGATATATCGAAACCCCTTTTGGCCGATGCCGATACCAATAATCACAAGTATGTTTGTTTTTTTCACTGTAAAGAAAGCTAAGTCTATCCTGTACTGGAATTTCTATGTTAATCTTATCGTGACAGTCTTATTTGTTTAAGAAACACACATAAAACAAGACAAAAAACATTTGATTTTACCATAAATAAGAAATGTATTATTTTTTCAAACTTAAGACATTCAGTATTGAAATACAGAAAAATAATTTCTTTAGATCACATGAACTTTAAATGTACAATGCATTTTTAAACATAACCAAGTTGCATTTGATTATTTTAGAGCTACTGTAACAACCTGGTGACAGACACAGAGCTCTGCAGTGCAAATAAATGAAGTGCTACATTTTATTTAAGGAGCTTATTTTTCAGATGGAAAATAATAATAATCCTAACTGAATAGCACCTTATCGGCTGTGCATATCGGCAGAAATTTTCATATCTGCCGATACCGATAAACGTGTTTTTAAGCTTTTATCAGCCGATACCGATATTGTGCCGATGATATTGTGCATCCCTATCTTTTGTTATTTAATGACAAAGATAAACAGTTTCAGATACCCTAAAAAATGGAAACAGAATGGAAAAATATCATTTCCAAGATGAGATGATAGTCACAAGATCTATTTGATTGTTGATTATTTAATTAGTATTTGAATGTTTGAGAATCAGGACTCATAGCTCATGTAAAGCTCAAGGTCCCAGCATGTCAGTAAGCCTGGTCTTTTGTGAGATAAGTATCATAAACCTGATCATGCAGGTTTATATGAATAAGCTGAAATTAACATTCTTATTGCGGCTTTTATTACTTTTTCTTTTGTATTAAAACTTAAAATGCATTCCAAAAATATTGCATTGTTTATGACTTTGTTCGACAAATAAAGTCTGAATAATTGAAAGTTCTCAGTCAAACAAGTACAGAAAAATATTACCCTCCATCATTATTTAATCATTTTTAAAACTATTTGCTCTATTTTTAATTACATAATATAAATGAATAGTTTGCATTTCTTATCCATTTGTCATGAATTTGTGTTTTAATTGTTGTGTGGGCTTGAAGGATGTCTGCATGTTTGTTCAGAGTTTTTCACAAAAAAATATGAGACTGAATGATTTAAGAAAGCACGCCGCAGATGACTCAATATTGAAAAGAGCTTTGCTCGCAGCCCCTCCTGGAGCTTTAGAGCAAAAGATGAGGCCAAGTCATCCTGACCTTCTACTTTCAGCACACTCAGAGGAAAAATATTTACAGTCTTGGTTTGTTTCCAAAATCCAGACAGTGTTCATGAAGACTCCTTTGGGACTCTCATGTTTCTGAGCTCCTTTACACCAATAAGACTTACAGGTCGTAATGTTGTGTTATGGGTTATGTTTCTGAGCTTTCACATCAACTTAAAAGATAATTAATTCAAGATAATCTTTTTAATTTCTGTGAATCACTAGGTTGCCCACACATGGAATTTAAGTGTCTTAGCTTTGGCAGTTTGTCAGAATGTAAACAGCAGTGTGCTGAAAACGCTTGCAGGAGGATTGACTGACCTTACTGTGCAGCACATCGACTGCTTCTCACCATGAACTGGATCCGTCCATACTGGTCTAAACAAGCTGTCAATTAGAAAGAGTATAGTGATAAGTGAATTATAGGCTCAGAGGGTCAAAAGCATGTAATTACATTACCATGACTGTACCAGATTAAAAAACTGAATCACTGCATTGTTAGCAGCACTTCAGTCAATATTAGCTCAACATGTTCACGCCCTACCCCTCACTAATCCATTAACAGACACGGAAATTGCACCTCAAGGACACCTGGGTAATTAAATTTCAGATGATTTACAATAGACGGGAGCTGTAAATTATTACTGTCAAAGGTTTTAATTAGTTTAACAACAGTATTTGCCACCTAAAAAATATGAAACAGGAGTAGCTGTAATTCAATGAGAACCCGTTTCTCTCATATGTGACCCTAAAAGGCACCAGATACACCATAACTGGAGAATCTGCTCATCAGGTCTGTTGATACTTGTCAGAGCAAGGATTTTGACACAAGAAAAAAGTTTGACAACAGCAGTTTTTATTTGCACATTGGACATTGAAATGATTTTACTTGGATGTGTTCAGCATATATTTTGGTTCTTTAAGTCTCGTCAATGTCATTTTTTTGAAGGGGCTGTGAGGAGTTTAAAAGTGACCTTTAAAAAGTCTCCCTTCTTGATATATGCCTGATGGTAATCCACACCTCAAAATGATATTATTAGCGCCAATATTGTTGGTTACATGGTTTTTTAACTTCTTAGCTTCCAGTTCGGGTCGTCCAGGACTGGATTGATCTACTAGGTCTGAGTCTCTATTACAACACCACGCCAGCTGATGAAGTTTGGTAGTGAGGAGAGATAAAACATAGAGATCAGTGTTTTTCTCTGCTGAAAATGATTTCTGTGATTAATTTTATAGTGATGGTGGACACAGGAGCCTAACTGTCAGACAGAAAAAGGACAGAAGAGCAGAAGAAAGCTAAACAGGAGAGTAATAGAGCACAAACTAAAGGCTAGTTAGCCTTTAGCTCTGGCTGTATCACTCTATGACACAGGAGCTGAACTGTTTGTGCTAATGTTGTTTCCAACCCACAGTCAGCAGTTATTCTGCTTTGGTCTGTTCAAACCTGAGAGTCTGTCAATAAGATGAAGAGTGAGGTTATGTTAGCTCTGCTTGGTAGATGACTGGCAGGACATAACCAGGATTTACTGACGTTACACATTACGGGCACATCTTGGATCGCCAGGCTGCCAGCTGAGCTAAATATCAATGGCTACTTAACTACATAAAAACTGACGGTGTTTACTTCTTGCCATGTTAGCCTAATGATACATCGGAGCACCGGGCTGCCGATAGCGCTAACATATAGCCGGCTGCTACAACATTTGCTTGATGTCACCTTTCAAACCATAGCGTTACATAACAGTACTGATAAATACCTTACCTTGGTGCGCTGTATCCAGTAAAAAGTTGTCTTGAACTAAGAAAATTTGTTTCGGTCCGATCTCCATTTAATTCCAAAACAAACACACGCCTCATGAAAAGTACTTTAAGACAGTGTGCGAAGACTCCGGGCCACAAGGTGGTGAGGGAGGGCAAATAAAACAGTTCCTCCTCATAGCATCTTTAAGGTCTTGCTTGTCAAATGAAGAATTTAAGAAAGACAATGTCTATAAGTGCTGCACATTTAATTGAATTTTAATCATGATCACGATTTTAGCCACTGTGGTTAAATTTGCCTTATCGTCTTTAAAATGTGGGTTCTGTTGTATATCTAACCTAGCGCTTTCTTAACAAGTCAATAAACCACCAGGGGACGAACATATGATTAAGGCTCCATTAAGCTTCCTAAATAACAAGCAAGCTGCATGTGTACCCTGCAGCGGCAGCCTCAAGCCACACTCGGTGGACAAATGAGAGTGAGTCATGACGAGAGAGAAAAGTACAGCAGCAATCGGAGATGAAGAGCATCATGGTGAGGAGCGAGCGCCTTGAAACGTATCAGCATCCATTGTCAGAGCTTGCTAAGCCAGAAAATGTTGACAGGCTGGTGTTTGTTCCCAAGCCTAAGCCTGATTTTATTACCTTTTCTGTATACGCTGTAATTGTTTCCACTGAGTCACAGTCCGTGACTGCACTCTGTAATAGCATATTTATTCAGTTAGCTCTTGGTAAATTTTAAATTCTTGGTTAAATTCATTTCTTGATTTTCTGTCATTTATTTTTATCTAAAGTTTCATTTTGCACTTCACATATTTTTTGTTTTAAAATAGTGCAATGAAAATACAGATGTTTTCCCCCATGAATAATCATGATTAATAACCGTGATTATCATTTTGGCCATCATAGTGCAGCCCTGATGTCTATACATTTAGACAGAAAAGAAGCTGGGGTAATATTGAGCTTACAAAATTCATCTGGAGAGCATCAACGAGGCTGTTTTTAGCGTGAAGCAGTTTGTCTACCCTTTGACTCTTTGATTAAAGTGTTTGATAGCCTTAGAGCAGAGACTCTCTACTCTCTGCTCTTTAATTTCCATAATAGAGTCTGTTTTGTTTTCCTCACCATGTTTTTTTCATTTCCTCTGTTAAAAACACTTGAAATATTTTGAGCCAAGTATAAAATGGGATTATGATTTAATCTGCCGTGTTCCACACCAAGAAGAAATGAGTTTATCTGATAACTTTTGAAGTCATAAAAAAATGTCTATCTGTAGGAGTGAAAATCTTTCCTCTTAAGGATGCCGTTTCCATTCCTCCAGCCCCCAGCTGCCCTCTGCCCTGCCAGTATGAAATCAGATTTAAACATTAAAACGTCCAGTTGTTGTGTCTCAAGCCCTCTGGCCTCTAACTGAAGATGTATGACTTCTATCTCTTTTCCCCAGGCAATCACAAACACCGCAAGATTCACACAGACCCATTTCAGGGCCGGAGTCACACCTGGCTGGATGTGTCACCTTACCCTGTGTTTGTTTGTATGTGCATTTGTGTGTGTTGCTATTGCTTTTAGCAACGTCGAATGCCTCATTAGTCTGCATAAGAGCTGAAATGGCTTCCTGAGTGCTTTATGTGTGCACGGGAGACTCAGCCTTTGTCGACTTTGAAAGCATGTTCATCCATTATTCAGAGGTATTGGTAAATGGACGTGTCCTGGCAAGAGTTCATTTTTGTAGTTTCCCTGCAGGTGCTGTCCATGACGGACATATTAAAACAAAGACGGCTGCACAGGTTCTTAATGCCGTCACAATCACTCTCTGTGAGGCCCATTTAATACTTTTATTTCATGTCTGATTTCAAACAGTCAGTGTGATGAGTTTACTGTCATATCAGAGGACAAGAGGGAGTGATTAGAATAAAGTAACTGGATCTTTAGACCAGTCATTATTTGTCAGAGGTTTAGGAGGACGACAGTAATCATAGCAGCTCTGTGAGGGTTGAGTTTGGCACAGCAGTGCTTTGAGCTAAATGCTTGCGTCAGCAGCACACGCATAAAAAGAAGCACAGATTGTGCTAATGACTGTGCCATTATTTTTTGCAAGAATTTGGTCATTAACCAAATTTGTTTCAAGGATACATTTTTGACTTGGAGCAAATTTGAAAATTCTGGGAGTCTTTGAAGTCATAACAAACAGGCTCATGTAAGATCTGTTTTTTGGCAATCCATCCAACGATTCAGATATTTGACCACAAATATAAACCTTAAAGGGAGTGCAAGTCTCAAAACAAGTTTCAAAGATTTGTTATTCACAAATTTTCAATACCATCACAAAATTTGACTCAGAAACAACATGAGCAGCAGGTCTACACCTCTGGAAGTCGAGTTAATTTTATTTTCCATATCGCGCCAGATCACAGCAGAAGTAATTTAGAGTTACAGCTCTCATTAAGCAGGTTTATAAAATGTTTTTATTTTTTTTAACAGACTAAACAGCCTTAGTTTATTTATCTTATTTACATGACAGGATGCCATTTGTGCATCATCGTGTTCACATTTCTCTTTGCGCTCTTTCGTGCACGGTGAAGTTCTGCCCCAATGTGCCCCTCTACCACGTAGATGATGGCTACATGACAAGGCTGTAAACCCAAGGAAAACACTGACCTACCATTGTTTTCAGAAAGCATGATGAAATAACATTTGTCGTTATTCCAAAACAAAGAAAGCACTGTAAATTAGATCGCTAATCAAACTGTGCAAGGAGGTTCACCACTAAAAACAACAGTTTTTACCTGAAAAACTCACCTTGGAGAACGGGAAATGGTTTAAAGCTTTCGTAAAATTAGTGAGTAGATGGTAGACATCAGCAAGTGGACAGATATTCAGTAGACAGATATTTTGGTGGATAAATTCAGTGCGCACTCCAAAGAGGGGTCTTAAAAAAACAATGTTTATGACTAAGGACATGTACAGACCATCAAATGAAAGGTGAACTTAAAACAGAGTTTTAAAATGTTTCAACTTTGGATCAGCCAGAACAGTTTGAGTTTAGAGTTAAGAGACAGATAACTCTTCCAAATTAATGAAGCGAAACAATGGTTTTGTTGCCAAAAAGCATGAAGATCTTTATGAAGACGGTGGTAAAGAGGTGTATGAATTAGTGTGTTTTTGTTGATTCTGAGATAAGGACTCTTTTCGGCCACAGTTCTCTCATGTTCTTGGGCTAGCATGTGTAAAGCCAACTCTGACACTAAGAGTAACAACAGTAACGTGTTATCGAGAAGTTTTCATGTTGAGAAGAAGGTTTCTGTCGTGTTTAATACTGACACAGAGCTCCAGCAGACTCGAACATAATTCTTGTATTTGATGATGCAGCAGGGTCCCACAGTTCGCCTCAGGCAGCCTCACATCTAATGGCTGAATCCAGGGAGCTCATGTTGGCTCAGTTTTGGGATTTGCTGATATGAAAAATACAAGACCTTGATTTTCCCCTTTCATTGGAGGCACAGTCTGGGACACCCTGATCTGAAGTCCTTTTGTGGATCTTTTACTTTGTTATAAAGCTTTGGGTGAAGTAAACTCACAGCACTTTGAGAAGTTTTACTGCAGTGACGTTTTTCTCGGCTGTAGGGTGGCAGTTGCTTCTGATTTGTCAATGCATGTGTGATTTGTTAACTTAGACTGAAGGAAATTCATTTGAAGGCCATCTGCTGTTTGGCTTTCTCCTGTCGGGTTCTCTATGCCAGCTGCTGTGACTATGAATAAACAAGTACACAGATGCAGGAGTCCATATCCCTCCCACTGTCCTGTATCTTCTCCAGGTCTCTGTGTGCTCTCCTTCCCCAGCATGGACAATTATAAATAAGCACTTATTCCTCTCTATTCCTCCATTCATCTCTAAATATTAGATATCTTCCTCTTCCCAGTGTTCCAGGCTCCCACCCTGGTGTCGTGCAAAAGGAGAGGCATGACAAGCTTAGATTTATTTTTATCCACTCCTTGTGAGTGGGAGTCGGGCCCATGTAGAAAGCAGTGCTAGCTCTGATTGGCTGCCAAGTCCTCAAGGGTATTCCACCATGCTTGCCGCCAAGTGACCAGCAGTGGATTTACCTGGCTGCTTAGCTCACAGCTTCAGGGCTGGCTCGACCACTTAGTGTTTTAGTCTGTTCTGAAGAACTGTTGGTAGGAAGTTTCTTTGCTTTGGATGTTTGCTCGTTCTCCAGTTCATAGAAATTAAGTTCAAGTCAAACTTATGAAAACTTAAATTTTAGCGTTGGCCATAACAGCTTTTTAAATCAAATGAAAAACTAAATGTTTTTAGAAGTGTACACTTCACACCCTGTCACATTCTTTCTCTGCAATTATTTTTACTCCTGATACCCAACAGTGGTTTATTGATCATTTTATCAAACATTTGAATTTGAAGTCACTGTTCTTTATATGCAGAGATCAGAGAACCTTAACTAAGTCACTTGAGTCACTTGGATTCTCTGTTCATAAACAACAGAAGGGGAAGCAGAGCTTTATGTGAGCCTGACTGTGCCATGCTTTAAACGTGCCATAAAATTTCATTTTAAGATCTTCAGAGATGCCTTGATGAGGTGTCTGCTGACTGTGCTCTGTGGAGTCCTGGTGGTGAAAGTGCAGGTTGTGCAGCAGCAGGTGTTCACTTCTCTCCGTTAATTGGCCCTCATGTTGCTAACTCTCTCCACAAAGTCTTTGAAGCATCGCACCAAGTAGAGACTTCATTAAAGCCAGGGCTACATAATTGGAAACACACCACGTGGGAATCCCCTCTCTGTGTTACAGTGGATAGAGCTGTCTATAAGGTTAACATGGAGGGGATAACTTCCTCATTAGCAACACTTTTCATCAATACTAGAGGGGTTGTTTCATGCTGTAAATACTGCGTAAGATATCAGTCAGATTCATTGGTTAATGACATTATTAAAGTCAAGTTCAGTTTGGTCAGCATGGAGAACTCTGCCAGGTAATACTGCCTGACCTTAACCTGTCTGGTGTTTTTGACCAGGGGAACTTGGGTCAGATTGTCGGTCTGGTGTAATACATTTTAGAGGTCGACCGATATGGGTTTTTTAGGGGCCGATGCCGATGCTTTCCAAATTGGGGCAGCCGATGCCGATATGCATAGCCGATTTTTCCAATTTGATATTCAGGCCAATTGTTAAATAAATATATATTTATCACATTTTTGTGAAACGCAGCAATTTCTGAGCAACTAAAAGAAATCTATTACAACAAGTCGTGTCCAGTCCTCTGAACATTTATTCAGCTTTCAAAACAATGAAATATTTTGTCTGAGTAAACACACAATGTAACAAGCAGTAGTAAACATTCACACTCTTCTTAAAATGTCAAAAAAGACATTTAAACTTATTAATATAATTTGAACAAAAGTATGTAATGTATCCAAGAGGTTCCACAAGTTTGAGGTGCTCATCTTTTTTGTGCCTCATCAAAAATTGCGTCATTTTATACAACGGCCAATGGCCAATAGAGACAAATGTCCAAATATCGGCCCGATATATATCGGCCGGCCGATATATCGGTCTACCTCTAATATATTTACCCCTGAGAAAGGCTCTGCCTGTGGGTTAGGTCTTTTCAGAAGTCCAGGTACTTTGCAAGGCGGAGCTTGCAAGCTAAACATTTCTGATTGGTGGAGCACCCACAGTGTTTTTATTTCAACCTCTATCCACAATAACTTACCACACAGCTGTGATTAGCTTGGTTTAGCAACTCCTCAACAATGGTCTTCTTTGAGCCTGACAATGTAAATGTGCCTCTGTCAGCTCCCTGTGTTAGTCTAGTTAGTTTAGTGACCCTGTAAACCTGAGACCTTCAGCTGAACGTGTCAGTGGATTTCCAGTTTACGACAGCTGTTTAAAGACAGGTTGCATCCCAGTTTAATCTCCTCATCAGGTAAGTATTTAGTGATGATCTAAACCATTTGAGATGGATGCACACTGCTGAAAGACGACAATCAATGTGCCTGTTTGTTTTAAGCTGAAACACAGGTTAGGGTCCTTATGTCGAGGCTTTTTGAAACAGCTTTGATCGGCAACGGCATTAACACTGGTGTTAGTCTTCATGTAAGTGTCAACCAATCCATCTTCAGTGCAAGAAAGCACAATCAAAGCTAGCACAGGATGGATATCCTCCATGGAAACAGGCCAACAGTGTGCTTCACTCACAGATACTGGCCTGTCTTCTCCTTTTATGGAGTCATTTTTGCCAAATTGCCTTTGTTGTCGTCTTACTTTCCTCTACTAGATTTGTATTGTGTTGAGTTGGGTTGCAGCAATCTTTTACTTTTACTCTATGTATCACTGGCCTGATTTACATCATATACACAGGTCTTTCACTTGTGTTAAAAACATAGTCCATCAATGAGCCACATTGTGGGAGTGTTTTACATAAAAGACCATTTGGTGAAAAACACCAAAAGTAACCCCTAATGACATCCTCCTGCCACTAAGTTAACAGCTCGGGTTGGTTATCCCAACTGTCACTGACATTGTGATGGTCCCCTACGTTTTGTACATCATTAGCCATGATTTGTTTAACGACTACAAACTAACAAATATAAGTTAAGAATTTATTTATGTTTTCTGATTTTTTTTTCTTGATGTCCAGAACAAAATGTGAATGGTGCTTACATCTTAGAACCACAGCCCTCTTCATTTTCCCCCGTCAGCACTGTCAAACAGCTCTCCATTGATCAGCACTAATTGGCACATCACTTAACTTCAACTACACAAGGAACATTTGAATTTTTGCCTCCTCGTGCAGATCCTGGGCTCTTGGTGCCTCCACACCAAAGCTGCTGAGTCCAGGCTTTTGCACACAGGCCTGTCATTTAAGGGGCCATGAAGTTAAGGGATGAGGACATTTAACAGGCGCTGAAGGTCCAATAAAAGTTGCCTTTAAGCACCATTCTGGGGTATGTGAAATCCAGCGTTTTGTAGCTTGAACCTTACCAGGGAGGAAAGGTCGGGATGTTTCTGCCTCTGCTGGATTTATTTCCATTCCTTTAAAAGTCTGCCTCACTGTAGCTTAGTAACTTTAATATTTCTTTTCTTAACATGTTGGAGGTATTCTTTAATCAGAAACTCAATAAAACGATGCAGCATCTGGTGACATTACAAAGTTCGCAATGCATCTGCACAAAGGTATCACACAAACGACATTTGTTCACGTTCTGAAAGGATCTGTGCAGCTTCATCGCATGCTGCTGTCTGTCCCTGTTCCAGCAGATGGACTGTGATATAACTTCATGTCTAAGTGGAAGATGAAGTCGTCAAGTTCACATACAATGCCGCACTGCTTGTTAAAGATTTAAATGCCTTATGTAAGCTCATGAATTCGCCCCCTCTAACCCCAACCGTAGCTACATAACAGAAGGGGATAACTCATCTAAAACAACCACAGCCAAATGAGTCAAGCTTCACAAAAATGCTTGTAACCAAAAAAACAAAAGAAAAAAACCCCACAAAACAATCATGCTACTGATTAAAAAACACAATGAAATGTGGGTTTCATGCAAAAAACAAAGTTCAACCATGGCTGTGGTGATGAATACACGTTTTTTCAGCTGTGGTAATAACTGTGCAGACTCCAGCACTTAATATAGCCACCAGTCAAGGTAGCACAAAATGAACACATTAGCATTTTCAATTTGAGCCCCTCCTCTTAGTTTAGTAACAGATGAGGACCTGAATGAAGCGTCCTTACAACAAGCCCGCTGGGTGTTAATTTATAGACACGTGGAGGCTGTTTGTGGCAATGAGGCTGCTGCTGTGAACAGTAGACAGCTTCCTCCTGTTATTAAGGTGGCCGTTTGCACTGGAGGGACTTGTAAACTTCGTGCACTTCAATTAGACCGTGATGGTAATCAATAGCTGCCAGACTCTGGAGGAAAAAGCTACATTAAAGCTGAAATGTCAAGATGACACATTTGCACAGACGGTCTGGAATCTGTGGGAGAAATTTATGAAACACAAACTGGCAACTAAAAATAAATGTTGCATCACTGCTCTCACATGTAGTATCTTGTATGTTATGGTGTTATAGATGTAATGTTAGTTAGTTGATCAGGCATTGGCTGTTTTATACAAAACTGGATGATTACTAACTCTTCCTCAGAGTCATTTCAGATTTATCTGTCAGCTCTTGATCAGGTTATGAGCTGATGTTTTGTGGTCTTTGAGATTTGATTTGCTCTTTCCCTTGAGGTTCTGTGTGTGACATGTTATATTTATGTGGACGTTACTAACAGACAACACTGAGGATGAAGTCTCACTTAAGAGTAGCAGCAACCCAGCTTACAAAGGTCCAGGGATGATCGATACCAATTCTTTTTTAGACCGATACCAGTATGTGTACTCCCACTTGAGTACTCACCTATACCAGGTACTGATACCACCAGTACTTTTTCTTTGTAAAGTTTCAGTTAACAGTGACAGATCATTCTGAATGAAGGCAGCAGCTACTCTGCCATTAAGTCCAAAATAAAACACAAACAACTCCCTGTCTGAGTGTACCGTTTGTTTTTAATACAGGGTGCCCACGGGGCCTTAAAAAGTATTAAAATTTTATAAATCAATTTTGGGAAAATTAAGGGCCTTAAAAAGTATTAAAGAGTCTTAATTGTGGTTTTATAGGTATTGAAGCTTTGACCCAAAAAACATCCATGAATATTTATTGTCCTCCTTGCAACTGTCCCCTGATGGGGACGTCAAACATTCAGCCGATTAAGTTCTAAAAATAGAATAGAAAAGAATGGAGTTACTGTATTGATCCCAAACTGGAAAATTGTTGTGTTAACAGCAGAAATCGATGGAGTCAGTAGAAAAATACAAAAATAAAAAAGAATAAAATAAAAAAAATACAAAAAGACTCTAGTCACAATAAAATACAACAATAAGGATTGTGAGCGGTATAAACACCAGCTATAAATTAACGCAATTTCTAGTTTCATAAAGAGAAATTAAATACAACATTAAAGCAAATCACACTATCTTGGGCACATGTCCTAAATTTTAAAAATAATTAAATAATTTCTCATTTTCTTCAGCAAGTTGTCCTTGAATAACTGCTGTTTCTTGTTGTGGGAGTGTCGATAAACCTGCCTTTAGTTTCATTTGTTCTTTCAAGCTTTATTCCTCCTTAGCTTACATCATTTCTGTAAAAATATAAACTACAACTGTTAAAAAGTGGATGCCAACAACAACTGAAAGTTGCGATAAAGTCTTAAAACTTTTTTTAAGGTTTTTGAAAAAGTCTTAAAAAGGTATTGAAATCAACCTCAGGATTTTAGCATATACCCTGTAATAAATGAACAAAAGTGCAAAATGAAATTAACAACTGTCAACTGTTTACGTGATTTGTTTTAAATAAACCACAGTGCAGAATAATACAGTTTAACAGTTAACTCTTCCTGGTTAATTCAAGTTGTCTGAAAAGGACCTGACGCAAATTGCCGTGCTGTCAAACTGCAGCAATGTAGCGCCAGCTACTGGCGAGGACTTACTTGGCCGAGGATTTTTTGCTTTAAGGCTGCTGGTATGGGCAGCCTTCACAAGTATCAATACCTTGAAATAAGGCTGGTACTGGCCCTGTTTTTTGTTGTTGAAACCAGTTTTGTACATGAAGGAGCACATTACTGAGCTTGAGAGTCTGCCATCTTGTTTGAAATGACGACTGAGTCTCGGGATATGTTGTCTCAGGACGCACCTGATGCATCCTTCATGGTTTGTGAGAAAATAAAGGACAAATTTAAGTGCTGCATTTAAAGGCACCTTCAAAAGGGGAAAGTCTTTCATGCATTAATGTGTTGCAATTGGTCTTGAAATGGACCCTTTAGATGATGCAGCCTCTGACACATTTTTTAACCTTAAACTACAAAATTCATACTTAAAAGAATTTAACAAGAGGATCTCTTTGTGTCATGTGTCACCTTTACAGATAATTTTATAAAATTCCTGGCCATGCTTAGTCCTAAAACGATGCCAAGTGAAACCAATGTATGAAGAAGCTCAGAGATGCTGTGTGTGTGCTGAAGAGCACTGCAGGCACACTTTATTTCCAGAGTGAAACTGATGAATTTAGTGTTTTTACCTGTTTTAATCACAGGCTTTGTTTGTTTCGAAGATGAAGAGACCTCTGTGTATAATTTAGCTGCTGAAATAACCTTGTGATTGATGAACACTGTGAAGTCTTTTTGTGGTTCTGTTAATTTACTGCTCTGCCTGGTGCATGCTGCTGCTCCTCCATTTTTACTGTGAAAACATAAGATACAGAGATCTGACAGGCAAGTGCACTTGAACATTTGTTTTCTTCAGAATCAACTTTTAATCAAAGTTTCGACTCGAATGCCAGCCTCAGTTGAAGTCAAATATCTTTCCAGATAACTTCCCCTACACATTTCCAAAGCTGTGAGAAGTACTCATTGAAGTACCATTTGCACAGGATTAGTGTTACGTTGGGCCCTACTGTGATTTTAAAATTACCCCCAAACGCCAGTTTTTGGTTTTGGAGGGGATAAGCGAAGCCTGTAAATAACCTGACATTTCCCATGTTTCTTATTGAAAATGCTGCACAGAACCACCAAGCTTGCTGCTAAAGCAGCTGCACCCCACTCTGCAGCTCACAGCCAGCCATACATTCTGATAAGACATCCACATCCATATGCCTCAAAAACTTCAAGACATGCAGAAGTAATTTGATTATCTTAAAACTCAGTTTGACAGCGTGGCTCCGGCGTTTACCATTGTATGGTTTTAAAGCCAAAAGACCCCGTCACAGGGGCCGCCATTGTGCAGCCAGAGTGTGCGCAGTAGAGGTTAAAGGGACTCAGAGAGAATCTGAGTAGGGCTGTGTGACAAAAATAATAATAATAATTTTCTTTCACAAGTCTTAAATCTTCTTGGCTCTCCCTCCAGACATATTTTACCATCCCTGAAAAAAATACACAAAAACAGCAGCTGACAGCAAAGCTATTCAGAAAAAAGAGAACTTGAATACAAGGCAGCCAAATAATGTCTTCAAATCACCACAACAGTCGGACGTGAGAAACATTTCTACGAGTTGTATGAATTTTTTTAAGTTTAACCACAGCCCATCTGGAATGACTGGAGAGCTGGATTTTTAGACCTATACTGCAGCCAGCCACCAGGGGGAGCAGTTTTTGTGGCGGCCTCACCTTGAGCCAAGTAAAATGAGGTCCATTATTTTAACAGGTAATGGTTGTACTCCTGATAGACTGAATCAATAATATGATGGTGTGCTTTGAGACAGTGCCTCAGTGCCAACCTGCCGTGCGCAGAGTGTGTGTGAGAGAGACTCTCTCAATGTTTTTAGACTTCTTGGGTTATCAGAATCAGAATCAGAAATACTTTATTGATACCCGAAGGGAAATTGCTTCATTGGATTATTATTTATGGAGCTGTCTAAATTTTTGACTGCAGTATGATTTATTTGTTGGAATCATGACTGTGCCAGCCTAACACTCTGAGTGACATTAAACCTAAACATGCGTTTTTTTAATTGATATGTTTATTTTTGTGTTTATTTATAGGATTATTTATGGCCTATTTATCGATGACATGGGAAATAATGGAAAATGGAATTAAAAAAAAATGGAATAGCAAATCTCCCTTCATCTTATGCTTATTGAAAGTGCTGTTATAACCTTCGTTTAGAATTTCCAACGCTGCCGAAACTATTTTGAGTAGAAAATGATCAGTAAAAGTTGTAGAGACCGTCTTAAAAAATATTACCACTCAAAATTACAGAGATGCCACTTTAAACTGGAACAGTATTATTAGAGGAGGACCTATGTGTGTCTTAAATATGGTAGGTGATTTGTCCTGGAAGTTTTACTTTACAAATTATGGACATGGTCAATTTGCAATCATCACAAATTATCATAGCTCCCCAGGTAAAACTAATCCTGTGAGAATAGGGCTTTAGTGTTTAAAAAAAACTTCAAAAAACTTTGAAAATAGTCTTTATGAATTAGTTTTATCGGTGTTGATGCTTAAGATCAGAAAGTAACGTATTAAAGTTTTAGTCTGCTATTTTATCCCTTTCAATTCACCATGGTGAATTTTTTGCAGATCCTTCCTCCCCTCATGTGAAATAACAACACCACTGTGATCTCCTCTGATTCTCTGTTAACAATGCCATCTTTCATTTTCTTCATTTTACTTCCTGACTCAGCTTTTTGTGTTATAGAAATAATTTTGTGTGAAAAAAGTTCTACTCAAGTTCATACTCACTATGTATGGTTTAGATTTGTTTCTGGCTCATATCAGAGTCTTTAAGTCTTTTAGAGTATAGTTGACATTGATTATGTTTAGTGTTGTCTTCTTTCTTTATTTGCATCCTGCCTCAGTTTTCTCTGTGAACTCACTGACCTGTGAAAATACACCCCTAATAAGACCTCAGTGATTAGAAGTTACTGCAACATTATTTCTGCCTTTGCTTTTACGTCTGACTAAAGCGATTTCAATCATCATTTCAATCCCATCATAATCTCCAAAAGTCTTCAGTATTGATGGCAAAGAGGATGAAAAGCTTATGAGAGGAAATGTTAAAAAAACAGAGCGCTAATTCTGAGATGTAATCAAAAATCTGCCATCTTAATCATTCCTTTTTAGCCTGACAGAAAATTCACTAAATTATTGCAGCCATGAGCGTAACTAAGCTTCCTGCTTCCACCCCAGTAATTAAATTCACACAAACAGACCTGGAGTTATAGCTGGAGATATTCACTAAAGCTGAACATTACACCCAGCTCAGCCTTCAAAGATACCGTAGGTGGGATGTTTTTGTTTCCCTATAAAGCTGTGCCGTAAAATCTCAGTTATGTAATTCAACGTGCATCGCTTTGAAGCTCTTTACAGACATTCAAGCTGAACCAAGGTGTGCTAGTGTTTCTCTCTGGGAGAGAAATGTTGGTGTCGCTTCAGATTGTGTTCGTTCTGCTCTCTCACAGATAAAAGTTGAGTTCGACAAAAGAAAGAGGACGAGCTGTCTGTCCCTGAGTTTTGAGGCTTTCAGCAGTGACGGAGAGCCCCAGAGAGTGCTGTCTCATGATGCTCGGCAGCCGAGGAGGATGAGTCAGCAGTGAGGACACTGGATCAGACTCTACATCCTAATGTTCTGCTCTTTTATAACCACTGATGTAAAGGCATGCAGAGTAGAAAACAGAGACTTAACTACATGATACCTATTATGGTCAGTGCTTTATTTTGATCTGTAGCTATTTTTATATCAGATTATTCAGATTGACTTAAACTGATATTAAAAAAAATTGTTACAATTTACTTATCCCAGAATTTAAATCCTCAAATGTCTTTGATGTTTTTTTTAAATTAAGATTCAACTTTATGGCAAAATATCTCATTAGGTTCCCCTTTTTATTTTTAATGAGGGTGACGAGTGCCACATAACTCTACCAGTGTGGGGAGAGTAACATGACACATGGCCCTGTTCATGTTTCACCTCTTAAACAGTATGAAAGCTGAGTTTTTCTTTTCTTGGATGGCACACAGTGGCAGCAGATTTTACAGATTGTCACATTTTGTGTGTTATCTATTTTTAAATATCCTAAATACCTTTATATAATTGTTGTTGAGAATAGTTTCCAGTCGGTGGTTTCCTCAGCTTTGTTTTTGCTCATTATTTTCATCTTGTCCAGAGGAAATCCACTTTCCTCAGTAATGGATCAAACAATGCTCTGTGGAATCAGACGCATTAACATGCCATTAGAAACTGCAGGCTGACTGACTGTTGACTATTTACATCTGCTGTATGAACGAGGCACCTATATCTATACATATAGAGTATAATATTCAGAGGTTACTGTTGTTCAAAAACATATTTTGAATTTGAATTTATTTGATAGGGACGATGCAGTCTAACATGGTGAACAAGGCATGAATCCGATGTGCTGCACAGAGTTTATAGCAAATGCTAATTTCCAACTCTTGTCCCTAGTTGGGCCTTTAAAAAACAAGATCATAAAATGTGCATT
This sequence comes from Halichoeres trimaculatus, assembly GCF_033239565.1. NCBI lineage: Eukaryota > Metazoa > Chordata > Actinopteri > Labriformes > Labridae > Halichoeres > Halichoeres trimaculatus. Next base: position 31,226,618 of record NW_027437182.1, on the reverse strand, counting down.
TACCAGCAATAAAATGGGTGAAAAAATACAGGATGACAATAAAATTACAAGGATATCGTCAACCTAAAAAACATCAAATTCCTTCTTCAAAACAGGAAATTATAAACATGGCAGACTTAAAATGGTTACAGATCTGTTTTGCTTTCAGCCAGCACTTGAACTCAACACTGAAGGATTTTAAGTCTGTGTTCAGTTTGATTTCAGTTGGTGATGAATTCCTAAGTTTTACCCCTTTAACAGAGAAAGCTATTTCTTTACATGTATGAAAAGAATTTTATCATCAAAACTTAACCCTTTGTGACCTACCATACCAAGTCTGCCAGAAAGTATCTTTACAGTTTTACATACTGTTGTATTATTTACAATACAACCCTTATATATTGTCCTGTATTCAATATATCAATATGAATGTGTGAAAATGTACTGTCTATAACTGGGTGTATGGTGCAGTCTGGCCCTGGTCACTCTTGTAAAAATGATTTAAACTCAAAGAGGCTTTTTACCTGGTGAAATGAAGGATTACATATGATATGATACAACCCTCATATCCCAAACTTTGAGAAAACGTTTAGACTCATGTCCAGACTAACTAAACAAATTACTAAAAAGTGCAATGAATCATTACAAAAAAAGACAGTTTTACATATTTTTCTAAATATAGAAACGTCCTGAAAAATGTAAATTTGTGATGAGGTGTTCAGTACAGAATGATCTGGATTTCTGCAAAACAGTATGAAGGAAACAGCGCTCTGGGACATGTTTAAAGCCATACAAAAAACAGTATAACAGTGTAACTCACCAGATTTTATATGCAAAAAGAGTGATCTATCCATCTTATCTGTTTTCAAATCTAACACCAATCAAAACTCAAACTTACTAAGGGTTAATTAACCCTAATCTTAATATGGGATGACATTCATAAGGAAAACCCTCTTTTGACTTAAGAGTAATCTTTTTTCAACATAAAACCAGATGTAAAGCAGGCAAGAGCTGCTCTACTTACTCTCTCTGACCCTAATGGTCACTCTCTCAGTTGTGCCATTAGCTGACATCAGAGCCAAGTCTTAGAGCACTTCTTTACTTTACTTTTATTGAACTGGTTTCAGAAAGTGATGAAACAACGTGCAGCACACTTCAAACTCTTAGATGCTGCAGCTCTTACAGCTTCATGCACCCAATATATGACTTCATTATACAACTTATGATGGAGGTTTAAGTCTTAATAGACCATGACTAAGTAAGTGGAGCTGCTATCAGGAGAAGGCAAACTCTGGAGCTAAATAAGCGAGATGATGTATTGATAAATCATTATGAGATCATTAGCATAATCAGTGGTGAAGCATCAGATCCTGGCTCGCAGATATGGATACCAGTGAGAGCACAGTCACATGTAATTAGTCTCCCTGATTAAAACTCCTTCTGTAAACTATTGAAACTGGAGCCAATTTGTTTGGCTGTAAATTAGTGACAGATTATGCTTACTGACGGAGACGGTGCATGCAGATTTCTAAGAACTTCGTACAATACATTTCTCTTACAATAACAATGAAGTTCAGTTTGTCTAAACATTACAACATGTATCTGTGGTAGAGGTTGTGCGAACAGATGATGTTTTCAGATTTATATGGAAGATCAAGTTTAGATCAGTTAAGGGTGCGTGAGATGACTGAATTGGTCAGGACCATACAGAGTCTGGTCTGTGTTTCCTGGCAGACAGGACCTAACTGTATAACTCTGGATCAGTTCCACTTCACTTAAAGGGATATACGATATCAGCTCTCTGCCAACCGTTTCCACTGATGCTAAATGGAAATAAGAGGAGGATGTGATTGATTTCTGCTTGCTTCTCCATTTGCTGTTCTCCCGTCCCCTTCATTAGTAAAACCACCAAGGATAAAAAAATAGGAAAAGCATGCACTCATCTATCAATGAGTCAACCCTGTCTCACCAGCCCTGTGACAGAACTTAGTGATTTATTCTGGTACATCAGGCCGTATGGTCCTAAAAATGATGAATACATTGTGAATTTGTTATGAAATTAGTTGGCTGTCCCACAGCTATTTATCAGTCACAAACCATAACACGCCTCCATAATAAAACTGGCAGTGTAGTTAAGTATCATTCTGCAGCATGGCAAAGAAGCAGCTCTAATAGTTTTATTACAGCGCAGTAAAGGTTTGAGATGATACAGTACAAGATAAACTTGATTTTAAAACAAAAACTGACCAGAGAGTCAAAAGCTGAAAATGCTCCCAAACTAGCAACTGACTGTCTCATTGTGTCCATCGTTGTGAAATTTTTCTTGGAAAAAAATCACAAATGAGAGCTTTGTTTCACGTCTATGTATCTTTCTAAAATGTTGGATATTCTAAATATGGAGCAGTCAAAGTCAAGATTCAGATTATTTGGATATTGAGAGCAACATGCAGTCTCCTGATCTTCTTTAACTTCACTGCTTGAGTGTGATCAAATTTGACAGACTGTCTGGCAACTTCCTGTTCTCAGAAATATTTTAAGAAGAAGATGTTAGCAGTCTTGATCTGTTCTGTGTTACGTGGATATCTTTACTGCCCTGACAAATGTTGTTTTACAATTACATTAGCTCACATTCATTAACCTGTACTTAGCCTAAGAAAAAAAATAGAGCTACTTTTTTCTAATTTAATGATAAATTGATCATGTTTAGAAGGTGAACAAGTTTGTTTTATTTTTCTTTTAATTGCAGACAAGAAGGTTAATAATGAAGGTTGAGCTTCTTGTGTTACCTTTCTTTACATTTACTACTAAAATGGTATTAAAGCCTGATTAGAATAAGAATGCATTTTGTAAACTGGGATATTAGTCCAGTTACATCTGAAATAGTAAGATCCGATATCACTGACAAAGAGCAGATCTATTCAACTCAGTTCTATGCTCTTCTGTGATTCCAACAACCAACACTGGTAGGTCTGTGCAGATTTGCTGCACAGAGCTAAAATATGAGGAAGATAGCAACAGCAGTTCAGCAGTTGGGAGGTATTTCATGCTTGTTTCACCAACATTTCTGATGAAAACTTGCAACATGAGCAGGTTTATTTCCTCATTTATCCGCTGTTGTGGTTTACAGGTTAACTGTAATTCCTGTTCATGTTGGAGATTTGCTCACCACACTTTTACACATTTATAATTCCATGAAACAAAAATACAGTCAGTTTGAAAATATTTCTATTTCATTATTTTTAACAAAGTTAGAAAAGCCTGAAGTTTTAAAAATATAATTCTCAGACTCATCCTCATATTAAGAAAGATAATGTTAAACTAATATCAGTTTCAGTATCGGCTGTTACCAAAACCCAGGTATTGACATTAGTAATGGGACTTGATAAGTTGGATCAGCATGCCTAGTCAACACTTCTATCATGAGGGACTGGTCTGATTAGGGTCATACTGTCTGTGACACATTAGACCAGCAGGATAACTATGCACAGGCATAAACAGTTTTCTTCAGATGTGTGTCTTACCTGGATCATTGTTTGAATGGCACCTGTAGCCTCAGCTATTGGTGTAACTTATCATATATTTTTCAAATAATTTATTGATGTCAAGATTGAGATCCAAAGTAACTCCAAGAATTCATTCAAGTTAAACACTGAACACAAATATTACACAGGCTGATAATACGCACAAAAAAACAATAGATGGGTGTATAGTGGCAGGGTGGTGGAGCTTTGATTATTCACCATTTTCCCTCCTAACAAGAAGATAAAGAACTTATGAGCCAGAGAACCATCAGCTCTCATTTTGTAAGACTTATTAATCTCTACTGGCCTGGCATTCTGTTTCGATGCTATGCAGATGATGTACGACTATACTTGTCAGGAAACCTAAGACTCATTATTGTTCGGTTTTATTTTGCTTTGTATCTCGGTATCCCATCAGCCTGTGTTGCCCATAAATGTGCTAAATGAGAAATTTCCATGTTGGAACAAACATGATGCGGGCAGAGGCAGCAGCGCTGTAATTACATCTGGACCTGATGCCACTGCTGACCTCCCGGTCACCCCCACACACAGTAATGAGCTCCCTGGGCGGCATTGACAGCAGCGCCAGAGAAACCACAGCCAACAGTCGTGCCGTTATGTTTTTCTGTACCTAAATGCAGGAAGCCTTTGTCTCTTGTTTAATTCTTTCAATCTTTCTCTTCTCTTGCAGTTGGAAAGACGTCTCTGATCACACGGTTCATGTATGACAGCTTTGACAACACATATCAGGTAAGCACTGCAGCAGACATACAGCAGGCACTGAGAGGGAATACTTTGTCTGTCAGGATCAACCTTTGTCTCGGTTTTTCCCTCTGACTGTACCGTGTCAGACATTAATCTAAGAATTTGATTTGTGGGAAGTTCATTCAGCAGAAATAGCTGTTTGTCCTTGTACAAACAAGGAAGTTATAGCCAGTGCTGATGTTAGAACAGACACCTTTGAACTGAACAACATCAAGAGCGCTGCTGGCCCTCAGGCAATCACTATTTTTTCCCTCTCTTCTGCAAAGCAGCCTAATCTTGTCTTCCTAAAAACAGAATATTGCTTATGCAGCTACCGCTCTCTCATACAGGTCTGTGCATGCATCTTCAGACTCACAAAGGACCTGTAAATAAAACCTGCAGTATTATTGCTTTATGAGAAGAAAGGATCTACTTACACAGTAATAAAAAAGGAATTAAAAATAAATCTCACAAAGCTTTTCCACCCTCATGTCATATAGTTTAGAGAGTGTGAGTTTTTAGGTGTGTGATTGCATTAGCGTTTCAGTTCACTCAGCCTCTTTATTTAAGGAACGTACAGTTTTATGAGTCTCAGTAGTGGATGGAAAAATATTAAGCAGATTAGCTTGAAAAGCACTGAAATAGCATCAGTATATAATAACACCAAGTGTGGAGGTAACTTTTGTTCTTCTAAACTTCAAATAAGAAATGCAGCTTAATTTGTCACTTATATTATTCATCACTGTGAATAATATCCCTGGTAGAGCACACAGTGTCACTGTCTGTATGAAGTCTGTGTGAAGCTTTTTGAATTAATTTGCAGGGATATATTTCTACCAATTTAAAGAAGTTTGCTTCACAGGTGAAAATTTCTTTATATCTTACCGTTTCCTGATGAAGCTGTGGTGTCACATTTTTATTTGAATTTCCATATTGCTGAGGCCGATTTTTGGCATTTTTAATGATCAAATATTTTTACTCATCAAGAAGTTCATTGTTTACATGCTGCCAGAGTACTCTGTATGTTAATAAGACCTTTAGTAGAGAGGGGGTCATGTAGGTGTCAGTCATTCTAATTAACACAAGAATAACAGTTCAACAAATTCTTAACACTTTTAAAGTATACACGAGTAAATGTATGCTCAAACTGCCAAACATAGGTCGACTGTAGTCCTGCCAACTGCCACAGCTACTACCGTCACGCTATAATGCTTTACTACAAGCATACCACAGCCACAAGTTGTATGTTGGCTGTGAGTTAAACTGTTATAAAACCACCTACACATCTCCATATTAGACATTTCGTTAAGATAAACTGTAACCAGTGCAGGCTTGTGGACATTAAAGGCACTTATGAGGACTTAATAAGTGATCATAAAATAGTCTCACTTTTGCACAATTTAGAACAAGGTCATCAACATTAAAACTGTTTATTTCTAAATGCTGTTTCTAAGTATTTGTGGTTGGTTCAGATTTTTCAAGAACACAAATCCATTAACAGCACATAGACCCAAAGTCCCCTTGACAACACTAAGTCAGCCAGAAAAGTTCAGCAATAACAAGATCTGTCCTTTTTCTCCAAGAAAACAGTTTCTTGGATTTATTTTGTAGTGATGGTGAATGCTGGAGTGGACTTTCAAAAAGAAAAAGGAGGTCAGAGCAAAAAAAAAACCTCAACAGGAGAGTGATAGAGCACGAGCTAAAACACGGGTGAAGCTGTTTGTGATGAAATGAGCCAGGTTACGTTAGCTCTGCTTGGTGAGGTTGGAGTTGGTAGATGAGCTCTGGTAGGACATAACCAGGATTCACTAATGTTACATGTTACAGACACGTCACCAGGCTGTGAGGAACACTAAACAGATAGGGGTGAGCAGTGGCAAGAACCTCACAATAGGATATGTATCACGATATCATGATATCACAATACTGTAGTATGTATTGCAATATTCCTCACAGTTATCTATTTGATTGAAACAACTTTTCTGTTTCCTTGTGTTTAAAATAATGAAAGTCAGATGCAGTGTTTTATACATACACTTCATGTGAAAACAAAGTGTGTCAAGTTTGTCAATTAAACTACTGTGACATTAAATTAATGTTGTAAAGAAACTATTGGGTGAAAGATGTGGTCAGATGGTGAAACTGATAAATGTCACTTGGTGTAACCGATGTTACTCATAAAAATCTAATATTGCACAAAACATGACCATGACTGTTAAAATTAAACTTAAAATGATTTCAAACTAACTGACCCAAGAATAGAGAGAAAGAATGATGTTTACAGCATCAAAACCCACATCATCAAGTTTAGGGATTTTTATTATACAGTTTTTGAGCAACGTACAACAGAGTAGCTCTCTGGCGCCATCTACTGCAGTGGAGGTGTGGAAGATGTATTGTACTTCCAACTCACCTAAAATATGAATTTCATTTTAACAAAAATATCAATATTAAGAGTTGGAATATAAATATTTTATCACAGGTATAAGTATCGATATACTGTTTTATGGATATTTTTTCACACTTCTTCTTTAAGCAAATGGACTGCGCACCTTCTGGACACTAAACTGCAAACTGAGTTTACAAAGTTTAAATGTTATCACCTTTCATGAAACAATAGCTCTATGTAACGACAGATAAATACATTACCTCATTGCTTTGCATCCTGGGAAAAGTTGTCTAATACAAAGAAAAGTAGGGTTAAAAACAATAGTCACGTCTTTATGACAGTGGGTGACTGTGCTCATGGGAAACAGTCTTCATCCTGAAAAACCTCCTGGAAAATTGATAGTCCTCACAGCGCCTCTAAAGAAATGAATCATATACAGAAGGTGACATCATTACAGCTTGTTATCTGCTGCTCTGGACTGATGACTAATGAGTGATAATGTGAGGGTGAATACTTGGAAACAACAGTGATGTAACTTCAAACATGAACAGAGAGGTTACCTGGAAATGTTTTAGTGTCCCTCTGACTTTTGTAGCTTGTGGAAACTGATCGGTGTGTGATCTCAAAGGTAAATGAGGGTTGCACACATTGATTTAGAAGTTTGGTGATATTCACTTAAAAAGCAATTAGTAATGTAATATAGAAATTATAATGTATATGTTTAATAAAGCCAAGCTCAAAAATGCTCCAGACCCTTTTTGGGCTTTAAAAATGTCTGTTCTGATTAAAGTAAACGTCCCTGTATGAGTTTGCTGTGTTGATTTAGTTTGAGGAGATGTTCTTTTCATTTTAAAACATTTGTGAGTTGGGACAGACATTTCCCTCCAGGTATTAAGTTTGCCAGCAGGCATAACGTCAGGCCAGCAGAGTTAATAATGTTCTGTAGCCTCCTGGTCCTTCTGAAACTTCAGTCCCACAGGCTCAGGTGTTAATCTGTCTCTGCCTCTAAATCATTCGCAGCAGTCTCTAAAAATCCCTCTCAGTTCTTGTTCTAAACCCTGCCTCTCTTTATTGCCTGACTTGGCTTTCTGTCCTCTTCAGTATAAATATCTCAAATTTAAATGGTCTTAGATCATTAAAGGAAAAGGTTTTTTTTTCTGTATGATATACTCAATACTTTTGAAGTGAGGAGGAAAAATAATAATGCTTCTCTGATATTAGTCAGTCGAGTCACTGCTCTCAGTTTGGTTTAGTTCATAACCCAGCTGTGTTAAATACTTGATTCTGATTGGTCAAAGTCTACAAACTGCACCTTTAACAGACAGATGAGAGAGGGATATCAATTCTGTCAAACTCTGTCAGAGAGCAAATAACCGTAGCTCTCAAAGGATTAGTGAGATAACCTCTGCTGCACAGACTGAGGCCTGGACATGGTCAGACAGCCTGTAACCAGTTTCAGTTTCACATCATAATCAGTGTCTCTACTCACTGCTTCCTGCTAAACCTGCCCAAAAAAGGAAGTGAAAAATCATCTCTGATCTTCAGTTTTCACACAAACACTGAGCTGTAATGAGATTTGGATGGCTCATTGTGTGTGGATTAAGTTGTCTGTGTGAGCTTGGTGCTGCTGTCATGAAGGACTGCAGAGCCTAACACTGACTGTGAGGGCTTGTTTCTTTATGTTGTTAAGCTGCAGAATCTCCATGACGCATAAATGTTATTTTACAGATGTTTGACACAAATTGCTCAGGAAAAGCTGAGATTTGTGTGAGGCTCTGGACGTGGAGTCTGTGGAAAGAGTTGTGTCAAAAGCTGTTAAGGAACCTTCTTACCTCACAGTGGGAAAGGAAATAAACCATTTGTTGATATTATTATTAATATTTGTCCAGTAATCAACACAAATTGCTTACTAACACTTTACCAAGTGACCTTTGTGGAGTCAAAGGCTCTTTCAACATCAAATAATTATGATGATATGAATCTAGGTATTAATATCTGATTGGAGTTATTTATTAGACTTCAAGCGCACAGAGAGCTTGTGGACAGTAGCAAACAAATATATAAGAAACTGAGAAGTCTCAACATGACTACAGCCAGCCAACATCTGCTCTGCAGGGAAAAGCAATCAATACTTTTTGGATCCCATGCACTGGCTGCTACAATAAATCAATATGAGAAATACAAAACGAACTAACATGCCAGAGAAGATGAGCACTGGGGATGAAATGATACAGTTTGCCCACAGATAACAGACTGTTTCTTGGTTTTGATTCTTTGGAGATTAATGGGAATTTACAGGGACAGCAATGGGAAATAAAAAAGAGCTTATATTTTAGATTATGAAACTTTGTCTTTTGAGCCAAAACGTTTGCGTTTTCACACAGAGTCCTGGTGTACGATATTATGTTAAATTGATGAATGTGTCTATGCTCAGCCACACCCTACGTTTCTTGACTCCTGTATCAATTGAGAGCCTGTATAATTTTAATACAGAGTTTGGGTTTGGAGTACAGTGCTCTTCACCCATTTTGAGATGCTGTAAACTGTCACAGTGATGTGACTCCATTGCCTGACGATCCAGCTATCTGCAGTGAGAACAAGGCTCTGTCCTTTGGCCAATTTGTTGTCAATTCTTTTGTTAGTTATGTCGTAGGGGTCAAGAAATACTTTGGTGTGAAATGATAGCATTACCATAAGGTAAATAGTAATAAAGCCCAAATCTCTAACCCCAAAAAGGAAATCTTTCCTTGGTAATGTCCCCTGCCTTTGTCACGTTTCCATGTCTCTCTGAACTAGTGGGGTAAGAATGATGGAAGGCACTAGATAGGATGCACAGATCCAATCCTGGTATCAGTTAATGCTAGTGCTGCACGATTTGGGGAAAAGGTGCGATTTGCGATTAGGTGGACAATTTTGCGATTGCGATTGTGCTTGCGATTTAATAAAAAAAGTTGTGTCATGATGAGTCTACAGACTTGTTTGGTTATCATGGAGAAAAATTTGAATTGCATGTGCTGACATCGAGATTGCGATATCCTCTTTGGTGATTACGTAATTGCATGTGCTGACATTGCGATTGTGATTGTGATTGCGATTGCGATAATCGTGCAGCCCTAGTTAATACCATAGACTGTTAAAAAAAGGTCATCTTGCTTGGGCTCAAAGTGAGGTATTCACAAAAACTGTTCCCCCTGGTGGCTGGCTGCGGTAAAGGTAAAACAATCCATCTCCTAAGCCATTCCAGATGGGGTGTGGTCAAACTTTAAAAAATTGATACATCTCATAGAAATGTTTCTCCCATCTGATTGTTGTCATGATTTGAAGATATTATTTGGCTGCCTTGTAATTAAGTCCTCTTTTTTCTGAAGAGTTTCATTTACATTAGTTATAAGAGGTTAAAAACGAGGTTTTATGTTACGTTTAATGATGATTGACAGCTGCCGTTCTTGCATATTTTTTGGGAGGATTGTAAAATATGTCTGGAGGTAGAGCCAAGAAGAGATTAGACAAAAAAATGCTTATTATTTTTGTCACCTGGCTCCACTCAGGTTCTCTCAGAATCCCTCACGGTCTGTACTGCGCAGATTCTGGTTGCCAATGGTACCTGTGACGGGGGTATTTTGGCTTCAAAACCGTACAATGGTAAATGGCGGAGCCACACTGTCCACAGTCTTTGTCCGATCCCGCCTCAGAAATTTAGATTGGATAAAGGTCTGTACATTTTTTCTATACAGCACTCAAATATCATGAAAGAAGATAACTACAGCAGCCCAGCAGTTTGGACCTATTTCATGCTTGTTTTACCAACAACTCACTAACAATGAAAACTTGCAATATGTGCAAGTTATGGTGAAAGCTTTTCCAGTTGAGTAGGAGATGGGTGTTGCCCACTTCAGATGTGAAAGATGCTGGTGTTCCCCTCAGGGAAATTGCAGGGAGGAATTTCCCTATTTTGGTGAATAGAAATCAATCACAAATAGAGACATTGACAGATATAGTTAGGAATAGTATGAGTGGAAGATAGTTAAAGGCAAAATTGAAAAACACAAAAAAGTACAAGTAACATGGATTGTGCCATACAGAACTGTTCAACATTAACTTGAGAAAACAGCATTTTTAGCATTTTTGTTAGCACAGATAGAGATGCTGGCTAATCATAGTAAAGCTTAAATGTTTCTCTTTACTGTCTTTGAGTACAGTCAACTGCTCTGCAAAACTGTCAGAAATATGTGTTTAAACATTTTATGTAAAACAAAATTTAAATGTTGAAAGACCTGAATCTTATCCCCCCCACAGTAAAAGTGAAAGAAAAATCAGCTACACAGACAACACTATTTTTTTTTCGGACATTTTCTTTCTTCTGTCAACATTTTATTCAACGTGGGGGTCTACGGGGATGTAATCTGTCTGGGCAAGCCTGCAGTGACCATTTCAAGGGACTCTGACACTTCCTGATGGCTCAACTCTCCAGCAGAGGAGGTTTGTGCTTGAGTTAAAATCCTCAGTGCCCTATTGCTGCAGTTTGCCATGAAAATGATACCTCTCCAAGTAGTTAAAGCTGAGTCATAGTGGCACATTCCTGTTTTATTTTCAAAAATGGTGTTATTATAAAATATTCTAATACCATTTTTGTTTTACGTCGTCCAAATGTCTCTTCATTTGCACTCTTAAGCTTTGGCAAAATACCCCCTGAAACATTCATGCAAATCAAGCCTTTTGGGTTGAATTAAGTTAAAAACACCTCCACTATTGTGCAAAATGTTGTTACTGTGGTGAGATTAATACCTTTATAAACAAGGTCTATAATGGATAGAAAGTAAAAGCGACACAGTCATTTCCCACATCGCTTTCAGAAAGCAGCTCTCCTCTAAGTACAATTACCTGGAGTGAATGTGGGCGTCTGTTGTTGCCTGCAGTCTGTCTCGCTCCAAGGCCACTGCTGTAACTCCCCACCTGAATGGAGCTGGATATATTACGGCTTTGAAATCAAGCAGCCGTCAAAGTGCAGTCATTCTGGGGAGCAACAAGGGGATTGTGGTTTTTCTTCACAGATGGCAAACATATACACCCGCCTGGTTTCGATGATGGTCTGATGGGGATGGAGAACTTTCTCCACCCTGGCTGTTTTCCGTCTTGTCCTCTGGTTGTAAGTGGGCAGGCAGATGCAGACCAGATAGCACCTGCTTATTTAATAACATCCCCATATGCTGTTTCATGTCAGCCACTGCCCTCACGCTGCTGTGCAGCCTGTGCACCAGATGAAAACAGCAGCCAGGGAGGAATATGAAAATATTTGTGTGTAAAGCAAATCAACGTCTCAACTCGTCATCTAATAAAACAGCCATGTTTCATCCTTACAGTCACCTTCTTGTTTCCTTCAGCTAGTGGATTAATGTTTTTTTTTTATGGGTTCTATAACCTCCACTTTGTAGACATAGATCAAGCTCAGACTCTCCTAAATGTGTGTGTTTTCTTCCTGTGTGTGTGTGTGTGCATGCTGCCCCCATCTCTCCCTGAGTCTTCTTTTCCTCCCTGGCTCAGTGACAGGCAGGGCTGTAAATGATTTTTCTCTCTCTTTTTTTTTTTATAGTTCATCTCCCGAGACCTTTAAGTATTAATTAAAATGCTGCAAGCATTAGCTAGGTATGAGTGTTTATGCTGCTGCTCAGAGGGGGAGGCTGGGTTCTCTCACTGAGGATGGAAAACATGCGATGAATGTGAGGCTGCAGTAGGTTTCAGGTCTCCGAGTTGAATCACTGCATGTGGTTTTCATGTTTGTCAAGCTTTTTAGATTCAAGCAGCTCCATTCCAACCTTTTGAAAAAGAAAAAGAAAAGCAGCAGTATATTTACAGACTGAGGGCTATCAGAGAGATGAAACTGAGCGTGGTAGTGGCTTTAGTCAGCAGGAGGATGACTAAGGCCAGATTTGCTGCCTCTAAAGCAGCAGACTCCCATCAAGCAAGCAGTCAGCCAAGAGAGACAGAGGCAGACGTCCTCCCTGCCCGGCAGCACATGCTAAAGGGCTCACAGCCCTCCAGAGCAAGAATGCTTTTGTCAGCTGTGGTGGAGCTGTCACTCAGGCCTGGCCACCAGGCTGTGACTGCACCGCATACTCAACAATTTAGTGTAGCAGCTGGAGATTTATTAGACATCTTTAAAACAGATCAATTACACTTTTTGAATCATATTTAACGAGGCGTACAAGGAGTCTGACACTTAAAGCTCCTGTTGGGAATTTTTAGCTGGTTATGAAACAGATTGTGATTCCTTCTGATCCCTCTATGTGACCCATAAATGTATTTATTTCCTCTGATACAAAAATGTCAGAGAAAACCAAATCCTTGAGAATTTATGAGACAAGATCTGCAAATGAGTCAGATATACTTCTTTGTGGAAGAATAGGCAGGGTCATGTGCACAAGCAAGTGAAAGGAATACTCCAGGAGTATTCTCAAGTACTGTAGGGTCTGAGACATCCAGTCACCATGTTGATGTATGTTTGTGCATATTTTTAATCGTTGTTAGTTTACGTTCTCACCTAGGTTTCTTACTTATTACCTGTATGTGTGGAAGGCTTGATTCTGATTGGTCAGTATCACTTGACGATGGCTAGTGACTCTGAATAGTGAAGGCAACCCTAAGAAGCACCTGATCATACAAATTATAATACATCTAGTATACTGTTTATTATTTTACCTCTCCCAGTTGATAGTCTCACTAAAACTTTACTTTTTCGAAAGCACAGACAACACAAAGGAATTTACTTTCAATTTATTTTGAGAGCATAAGACTTCAGGTTGGTGGTTGATGGTGGACCAGTCACCAGCAGAGAAAAGGAGACAAGAAACAGTGAGGAATGTTGAAATACAAGAGAGGTGCAGATCAAACTGGAGAAAACAGACACAAAGTAGCTTTAAAAAGCAAAACAGTCTGAGCTTTGGCAGAGTTACAGGACTGGTTCAGTGAGAGGGAAATTCCATCTGAAAAGTTACAGCGGAGACAGTCGTATACAGGTGCTGCAGTTTTTGTCTGTAAGTCTCTTGAAACCCAACTGGTTAACGCTTATATTCAGACTTTACTATGACAGAAAAAAGGAAAAAGGAAATAGGAAAAACTATGCCCATATCTGTCATTAAATAATTTCTAAATCAATACATTCATCTAATGATAGATACTCAGTGTCAACTCAGTTTATTTAGTTGGTAGGGAGGAGTACCTGAAGAGTCTCCTTAGGATGGACAAGCTAACCACCAGCTAACTACAGATTATTCCCAACACAAAGCATGTTTACTCACCCCTTTAGAAATACATAAAGTCATCAAAATTAAGTAAAAAGTACAGGACAAAAAACCTTGAACGCCTTACATGTTTAAAAACTTTGACACTATTTTGTGGTAAAGTTGCTAAAAAATCCTGAGTTATCAGTTTCTCCTGTCCCTCTTGTGCCTTATGTTGATTTAATATCTTTGAGTTTCAGAAAAACAGAGGCCATTAGGTTTGAAGATGTAACTTGTGACCGTAGGAGCTTGTAATGGATATTTGCAATTGACTGTATGATAAATTAGCATACTCTCTATGACATCACCCATCTGTTTGTCATGCAAAGTTTTGAACCCTACGATAAGGGGTCTTTAGCCTCTTTTTAGAATGTTACTAGGTGTCTGTCAGCCAAGTCAGCCATGCCCTTATATGGGCAGAACTTGTGAGTTTGATTACCTTGATATTAACTAGGTATCAAAAACATTTCTTCAGACTAAAGCTGTCTTTTTGAGACAGGCTGTAAACACGTTTGTTGATGCTGTAAATCAGCTTTGTTTGCTTGGTGTGTGTGGATTTTGCTGCTAGCCTCAAGGGAAACTCAAAGAACTGCAGTTTATAGCACAGGGCTTCATTTCTCACAGTCAGAGGTTGTGGCTTTTTATTTTCACCACTGTTAAAAAGTCTAGCGTCCAAACTTTATCTATCTGTTTCTGTTGGAAAAAAACTTGAGAAATTTGAATATCCAGCAGTTGAGGCCATGAACCATTTTTCACCTTCTAGCATTCAAGATTGTCAGCTCTTCGAGACCATAAATCCTAACCTCTCAATAGTTATTTTCTCTCAAGACTGGAACTAGTTTCTCAACAGAATTCAGTAAAGAACTGCTGCAAGTTTGGTATTGAAATTGATCATTTAAATCAGTCATCAGTCATCTCATCAAGATGGTAAGACCTCAGCAAAAGCTTTACTTGCTGTTTCCCAGCTTAAGAAAAACAAAAAGTTTTTTCCTTAAGTGATACTTCAGACTTTTTCAGACTCTTCAGGAAAATCTGTGAGTTGAATCAATGATCTATGTCAGGGATCCCAAACTTGTGCCATGGAGGGCCAAGAGGGTGCAGGTTTTCTCTCCAACCAAAAACACTACCAGCTGATTTCACTGATTATTTCCTGCTCTCTGCGTGAAGGTGGGGTAATCAGTGAAATCAGCTGGTAGTTTTTTTGGTTGGAAAGAAAACCTGCACCCTCTTGGCCCTCCATGGCATTTCTGATCTATGTCATCCAAAGAAAAGTGGTTGTAAGTTGCAACCCTCAGTCTCTGTTCCTTCCTCCGTTCGTCTCTAAGTGATAGTTAAAGTGACACACAAGCTGCTCTCAGAGTTGGAAGATTACATTAATTTTAAAAAATGGGGTGTTAGTCCACCCATGATTTGATTTGACTGAAACTAACTTAGTTATGAGTCTGTACGTGTGCATTTCACTGTGAGAAGTTACATGCTTTGATTATTATGTTCTACACACATCATAACCACAGCCTGCTGCCTGATGAAGAAGACAAGCTCATCTGTCTCCTGTTATACAGGCAGAAAACTTAAAACTGATCAGAAATTAAGAAATCACAAGCTGCTGACACTGTGGGCTAAATGCCAGTGGTCTCACAGTGACGAAAGGTCTGGTGGTTAAACAGCATCTCTGCCAGATGGAGGACCTTGAAAGTCCTGATGAGAGCAGCAGTCAACAGAGAAGTATTCAGAGTCTCCTCTCACACAAAGCAGAAATAATAACAGCTCTGACTTCATTAGATGAGATACTTTAACTCATAACTCTCTTAGCTCTCTGCAGTAAACACCCCAAATATGATTTAGTTTAGATTATGCTGCAGACCTCATACTGAGTGACCTCCTCTTCAGGGAACTCAGAGTTTTAGTTAGCTGTGGGGGTGTAAAGACATGATCACTGGAGTAAGAACCATTTATGTTAATTAAAGACTTATTTAGACAACGGCTGAGGATCAAATTAATTTTTCAAATCAAATGTGGTAGTGTTGGTAGTTGCATTTCTTGCCATCATCAAAAGACACAAAAAACGTTTTATATTATTCTTAATGTACTTCTAGACTGAGGCAATGTTACAGCCGGATCAGAGGTAGACCTAAGATTTATTTTTTCGGGTTAATTTTGGTTCTTCTATTTGTTCTGATAAAATTGACCAGATTTTAGAAACAATTCTGTTGAAGGCTTCCCACCTGATGATGGACTCTACAATCCCAGTTGTCTCAGCTGTATCCAGTTGTTTTCATTACAGATGATTTTCTATTTATTCTTTTGGTCTTCTTTGATCCGAAAAGTCTCACTGTTAATCATGTTTTCTGACAGCTCAACAAAGTGAAATATCTGACCACCAATCCAAATCCCAAAGCTACTGATTTTAAAAGTGAACAGAGTCAAATCCTCACATCAAGAATTTTTCCTTGAAAAATCTATCCATCCATTTTCCTGCGCAGAAATCAGGTCACAGGGGCAGCAGTCTAATCAAGTTAGCCCAGACTTCTCTCTCCTCAGCAATATTTCCTAGTTTCTCCTGGGGGATCCCAAGATGTTCCCAGGCTTGATGGGATGTGTAACCCCTTCACCTAGCTCTGGGTCTGTCCCAGGATCTCCTGTCAGTTGTATTTGCAGGGAATACCTCCAGAAGGAGGCGTCCTTATCAAATATCCAAATCACTTCAACTGACTCCTTTTGCTGCTCCTTTGCTTTGAAAGTCAGTAGAGGTATTTGGCAAATGAAATATCTAAAACTTAATGACCTCCAGTTATTCATCATATTTGTTGCCAGAACTTTTTGTATAAAGATGTTTTTTTAGGTTTAGATGAGTTACATAATTTTAAAGTCAACATGTACATTATAGATAAATTCTTGTTTTAAAATTAAATGTTTTAAAATTAGAGATTTCCAATGTCCCCTGGTTGACGGGACACTTGGGCTGTTTTCGAATTCACCTACTACATGCTGCTTATGAAAGTAGTATGTAGTAGGCACTGCCTACTACGTACTACTTTCATCAGCAGTATGTAGTATGACTGTTCAGTTGGTTTAATTTTGTAGTATGGTACGCTGGTCTTCAGTTTGAAGAAAACAGAAGTTGGCTACGGCTGACTTTTTTTTCCCCAAAAAACATTATTGAAAATGTACAAAATAAACAAACCACGAGTAACTTATCTGCAAATATATTGCCAGAGAGAGCGTTTTATATTAACTTTCAGTGGTGGAGATGATGAGGATTTAAAGATAAAAAAGAAATGGCTCTTACATTTATATTCCTCTGCTACTCCGGTTGTTGTTGCTCCACTCTCTGCCATTTTCACTTCTGATATGGGACCAGGCGCGTTGCATTGTGGGTAACAGTAGGCAGACTGGTCCGATGCATACTGTGGATTTTTCCCGATTCAGTACGTCATCCGGGTGTTTTTCTCATACTACAACTCTGACATTTGTTCGCATACTGCATACTGCATACTGCATTTTGGTCGAATCAGTAGGCACTGCTAGTATAGTATGCAAATTCGAAAACAGCCTTGGTCTCAGTTTGGTTGCTTCCTTTGTTTCATACAGGTTCTTTATGAATGATGCTCTTGTTCACAGAGGTGGTAAGATGAGAAATGACAGGTCACAATGTGCCATCCTGAGGATGTCCCTTTGACTCATGTCTTTTACAATTTTTGGCTAGCTTGGAGCCATCTATTTAGCATGCACTATGATTCTTTGATGTGGTCTATTCACAGGTCTGTGGTGACTCAAACACTTTTAAACAGAGATCTGTTGGCTTTTTTTGATGTGGTTTCCTCCTGGCATCAGTCTGATAGGCTACGCCTGTATGCTTAGCTCGCAGGTGATCTCCGAAACTCAAAGTATGGTTTTAATATTATATTTTAGTGTGACTCTGTGTCTGTTTTTCCTTAAGTGAAGTATACTATTTGAAAAGAAAGCGACCTTTCATTGGTTTGCTCTCTTAGCCTCTGTAGTGTTATGAGCTGCTGATCTGCAGTGAACTAATGAATGGGAAAATCTCCATGTGTCCTCACACATCCGTAAATTCCTTATTATAATCAATCTGGTGTAAGATGACATGACATGAAAGTATCTTAAGGCTATATTTAGTTAAGAAGTCAAATATGTTTCAAATATAATGTGGGTGAAATCCTTCAGGTCTGTTAAAAGCATTTCATCTCTGCGGGATAGCAGAGAGATTCACGGCTCGGTCTTCTAACGCTGTGCACTGATTAAAAATGCAGAAGGAATATTAATAATTTCTGCTGATCTAATATTTTCATGTATATCTGTCTGTGTGGGATTCTATATTTAAAACTGGGACCTGAAAAGCTCACAGCCTGTGTCTTCCCACAAGAAAAACTTCTCTTATATTTCTGTGATATCTTAGTGATACTCTCGGGACTCCTAGAAATGGTTGTGGATCAGTAAGAAAGAGCCTTTGACCTTTATACTTGAATGTGTATTTTGATGACATTAAGACCAATCAGTCCTCTTATTTGTCACTTGTAATCATATCTTATGTAATTACATGAAGCGAGATGGAAGTTGTGATGGAAGCAGAGGTTTGTTTTCCTCTGAAGTTGCTTTCATAGTGGCTGCTAATCTGCTTTCTTTATCCATGATGTAAAGTCTCCTGTAAGGTACTTTCAGGTCAATCTCAGCACACCCATCTGGACAAAGCTCTTCCTACATCTTTGCTCATCTTGTTCTGTACCTGTGAAAGTAGTGTTTTCTCACCCCAAATCACCCTGCTTTCCTGAAACAATCAAACTCATGACTCACCTCGCTGTGGGAAACCTGAAGGGAGGCTGTTTCTTCAGCCTGCTGTGAATGATTTCCTCCGACTCCTTCCCAGAGGCAGTGGTTAGGAGCACAGCACGTTACTGAAAATAAGTAGGCTGCATCCTATATACTGATGTGGCCAATCTGCTCGTATAAAAAATGGAGAGATGGGGTATGGGTTGGCTCAGCGGTTTAAGTAAGTGCCCCATATAAAGAGGATGCAGTCCTCTTCACTGGTTCTACTCTGAGCCACAGTCCTTTACCGACTTCACCCTGACTCTCTTTTCCCATATTGCTTTAGCCGTCCTGTCCAGTACGACTGGGATGTAATCAAAGTTTCTCCACAGACAGCCTTGATTAAAAAAACTTGGCCACAGCTGTTGTGTGTTGCAAGTGTGTTGTGTGCAAGTGTATTGCAACACAGCAAAGCATGCTGGGATACATACCAACAAGGACCAAGGTTGTGGTGCTCCTTGTTAATAGCATCACCACCTCATTAGGTGAAATTTAAACATTCTAAGAAATGATTGTTTACTGTTGACTGCTAGTTGGATTGAGAACACTTCTACGTTCAAGTCAGTGAGCGACCAGCAGAGGGCAGCAAAAGTGTTAGTGGCATCAGGGAAACGCTAGATCTGTGTCTGCGCCATGTCTTTGCGTTTTGACTGTGTACTCTCTCATCTCTCAAATCACACTCGCTGCATGTTCAGCTTGGGACGTAGCAGGACTGCCAGACAGCTAGATTACAAGATCGTAGAGGTCCTACACCACCCTCGCACATGATGAATCTCGTCATACATGAAGTACTGAAAAACCTCAGTTAGGGTGTGGCCATCATACCATGCTGTACTCAAGCACGAATGCTATCCCCCACTGGCCAATACAGTCTGTGGTCACACTTCTTCAATATGAACCAGATTGAAGGCACACGCATGTCCCGCCTACGTCATCATGAAGTGTCTGTTAACAGGAAGTGCAGTTTCATCAGAGTCCACACATTGGAGAATACAGAGAACATAGCTATGGCTTTCATTACTTTGTGGCTTATACTAAGTCGTTTTGGTCCAACACAGCCCTCTGAGACCCTCGTTATCATGTGAAATGCTTGTTGATAGGAGCAGTCGCAGTGGTTATGTACATGTGTCATGGATTATACATTGTGTCTTTGCTGTGTACCCGTGTATGTGCTTGTGCCTGAAACGTACCACCACCTCTCTGGAGTTTGCCAAAGCCAAGACTATGTACCGTGCCTGAGGACAGTACAGAGCGGTCACACTTGCCAATTTAACTGGTAATTAGGGTTGAAGTGTGCTTGGGCACAGTAGGGATGGTCAGTGGGACCTCGCCTTGAGTAGTTTGGATGTAGAGAGGCTTTAAAGTGATAAACTGCTCATTTTCACATCCACACGAGTAACCTGAAATCCTATCTTTATCGTCTTTTAGGATTAAAAAAGAAAAATATATTCAAAATATTTGGCCCACCTCTAAAGGAGTGAAGAAGAAGTTGTTTGGAGGGAGCAGACAGTTGGTTAGTACTAACAGTGGCAAGAACACAGAATGGATTTTGGAAGTTCCTGTAACCCACCTGCTTGTTTTTGGGACTGGTATGGTCTAAAAGTACAGTTTTTAACTTGTATCAAGTACTTTTATAATTAAAGTCCTGTTAGGCTGTTTATTTTCAGCCTCACAGAGCTCGATCTGACCGAGTGTGAAAGAAGAGTATAAATGACATCCTGTCCTCATGCCAGACTCTCTGAGTGAATCCACTGTGGTAGCTGGCATTGCCAAGGAAACGGGTGCGTGATCGAGCTGCTGATGCCCACCCCTGTGAAAGTGGGCAATGGGCACCCTGCTGGGCTGCTTTAAATAGAAAGCACAACTGATACACCCACCTGCTTCATTAAATTTGGGTAAAATGTGTCAATAACACAGGGAGGAAATGGGTCAGTCATGCAGAGTCTGTGCAACTTTTCAGTTCTGCAGTTTTCAGGCTTCAGTCGCTCAGACTTTCCTACATAGAGCTGGAGTCTACTATATTATCCTGGGGAGTGTCTCACACCCTCTACTTGGCATACACACACTAAACATCTGGATGAGCCACATGAAAGAGTCCCTCAACACATCACATTATAAGTGCTTTTAAAATCTCTCATGCAAAGCTCTCCTCTTTTCCTCTCACTCATCACAGCCTGCCTGACAGAATATCATGAATATTCACAATGCATGGTACATTGCAACAAAAAATAAGTTCTATAATAACTGATAAACTTGAATTTTGCAACAAAACACATGTTTTCCAGTCAACGAATAGACCAAATAACAAGACATTGATCTCTGGGTGTATCAGATAACTATGTCACCCATTTTTTTTATTATTTTCATAGGTTTTGATTTGTTTTCCTTCTGATTTCTTTGCAGCAATTTCTCTCAGATAAAGGTTTGATTTTTGGTTTCATTACCTTAAGCCGTAAAACGGCCCAAAATCTGAGATTCAGAGTTTGTTGTCACACGTTTATAGTTAAATGCTTCACAAGTTAAACAAATCAGCAGAGCAAACAAACCCAGATCTGCAGTTGGACATGGATTTGTAATCCAGAACACCTGATGATGGGACGGCAGGCAGCAGAGCAGAAAGCCATGGGCTTGGCTGCAGTGAGTAAACAAGCCTTGAAGAGGGAACACAGTGCCATCTGCCTCCTGACACAACAAGGGAGAGATTAGATTGCTATTATAAATTGATAGCTGTTTCATCATTGAGAGAGCCATGATTTAAACGGCTCGTTTGAGTGTGCTATATGAAGTCTGTGGGTGTAATGTTTGTTTGTATAGGGACAAGTATAAAGCAAGCAAACTAATGATGCACACAGCAGCGTTTATAACCTCAGTTAATGTGCAGTGAGCCTGAGCACTATGTTCATGTTTTACTCCACTTATAACCATGAAAGAGAGCGGAAAGACATATAACTGGGACATAGGGCTATTCAGTGCTTTTAATCATTTGTGTATTCATCACAATAAACCATAATATTGAACCTCATAATATTACAATCCATATTTTTGTCTTAGAGTGCAGGGCTCTCAAGTTTCACACTTCATCATAACAGAAATAAACACACTGATCAGAGCCAGTTGTAGATAATTGCAGTCTTTGTGTTGGGAAATATATTTATGTGTCAGTTAAGTCTGGTCAGTTTGCAACAATTTATATGATACCTTACAATACGATACGATATGTTAGACGTTATATGATCTGATCTGATACATGATATGATACAATATGATATGATACATGATATGATATGATATGGTATGATATGATATGATATGATATGATATGATATGATATGATATGATATGATATGATACATGATATGAAATCATATGATATATGATATGATATGATATATGATATGATATGATATGATATGATATGATATGATATGATATGATATGATATGATATGATATGATGTGATATGATACATGATATGAAATGATATGATATATGGTATGATATGATATGATGTGATCTGATACATGATATGATATATGATATGATATGATATGATGTGATATGATACATGATATGAAATGATATGATATATGATATATGATATGATGTGATATGATATGAAATGATATGATATAATATGATATGATACATGATATGATATGATACATGATACATGATATGATACGATATGATAGATGATATGATATGATACATGATATGATACGATACGATACGATACGATTGATGGTTCTATTTGAACTGTTTTGTTGGAATTGTTTAAATATTGAAATTATTGTTTAATAATGATAAAAATGTTTGTGGGGCATATTAAAGCTTTGCCATTACACAAATGAACGTTTATAGTAACATAATATATTGTAAGTGACTTCGCTAACAAATTGCTAGTAGAACTGATGCACCACAGTGAGGTTCAGACCTGAATCAAAAAGTATATTCAGTTCCAAATTTCTTCCATTATTGTGTAAACAAAAATTGGAGTTACATTTTATGTAAAACCATGCAAACCCCAAATGTTTGTTCTGTTTTTCACATTTTTTTGTAGACAAAAGACCCCTGAAGAGTCAGGGCCAGAATACTTTGCCACAAGGTTTCAGTGGCAGCATTTAATGAGGGAAAAACAGCAATATGTGAAAATGTGTCTACAGATAAGCTGAACTGAGCATCTTTGGCTTCTATTTTTGGTTGTTTTTGAATTGGCCTGTCAATATTCCCATGGCAGGGGCTCTCCGGTCTATGGCTCCACTATCTTTGAGGTCACAGGCTGAAAAGTTTGGGAACCTCTGTTTTAAGATGTGCTTTCTGTAATACGATTTGAGTTTGAGTGCCGATAACAAGCACTTTGGAAGAGGATTTTCCTTAACTGGATGCATTTGCCTCAAACGGTTACATTGCAGCTATTTCAACTCAGATAATCCACCAGAAATTGATTGGTATCCTGTTTTCACAAGTAAACCTTATTTTTTATCCCAAGATAAGAAAATGGCTAAACTGACTTCTTATCAAGGGGAAACCTGGGATTTGTTTCAAGACAATCAAAACGTTAAAACGACAAAAAACAACCAGCAGTAACTGGTAATCACAGCAGTGCAGAATAAATGAATATATTACATGGATAGATGTTTGTTTCTGAATGAAAATTTTCTCCTCACAATTTAAACTGTTTTTGCTTTTTTCCTGTGTTCAAAGTGACGCTAATCTGATGTTAATGTGATGCTATCCTCTTTCTCCAAACCAGGCCACAATTGGAATTGACTTCCTGTCGAAAACCATGTACCTGGAAGATCGAACGGTAAGAACCTTCAGTTACTGCTGTACACAGTCATGACAGAGATGTTAAATGTTTGTTATGTGTCAGCTGTAAAATGACTCCCTGTCACACACACACACACACATACACACACACTGTAGATGTGTGTATCACTGCAGTAATGGATGCATGCACAGAAAGCAGTAACTGATGCTGCATGTCATCCCTTTATCTCTCTACCTGTGATATGTAGATGAGGACAGTCAGAGCTGCCTGCATGTCTGTTTATCTGTAGGAATCAGTCATACAGGAGCTTCACCTTCATGAGGAGTCAACTTACATAAACAGAGCCACAGTGTGAATTTGTACTGTGTGCTCTTAGTCTGATATCTTATTGTATGTATTTATATGTGTGTGTGCGCGTGTGTGTGTGTGTGTGTGTGTTATGTAAGCTTGTGAGTGTGTAGGGAGCCAACTGTTCTCAGGCTCTCTGATAATCTGAATAATCTCAGCCTCCTCAGCTTTCTCTCTCTGAACCACAGGTGAGGTTGCAGCTCTGGGACACAGCAGGACAGGAGCGCTTCAGGAGCCTCATCCCCAGTTATATACGCGACTCTACCGTGGCTGTGGTGGTCTATGATATTACAAGTCAGTACCCCTCTCTAAATATTTAATTCTGTGACTTACACTACACTAAACTTTAACTGTATAACTTCTTCTATTAAAGCTGCAAGAATAACAGTAAGATATGGTTTAAAAATAAACATTTTAATCAATTTTTTGTCACCTAAATGTTCAGTGAATAATATTCTTGAGTGTTGGTTTGATACAATAAGTAAGACAATAAGTGACCTGTGAAGGAGGCTGGAGCTAGCCTTACTCAGTGCCTCACAACTATCAGCGCTCCCTCAGACTGAGCTGAATTACCACACCAGCAGCAAGCGGGCGGATGAAAACAGCTGGTGCAGGTCAGAGCTAAAGAGCTGCACAGAAACTGCACACTGTATTTACATTGTTTATGCAGGAAGACAGTTCAAACTCTTTAACCTCTGGAAGCAAATACAGACTGTGTCTTACACCTACGTAATCTTTATTTACTGTTTCTGTCTGGACTGATGATGTCCTCTGACCATGAAACTTTTATTATGGCAGAGAAGTAAGATTGTAATTTCGGCAGAGGTACCACCACATTCAATAAATAAGATTAAGAAATGACTTTATTTCTGGACTTAAATGCCTTTGCTTAGAGAGATGGCACAGTAGGATAACTCCAATGCAATTTACTTCAATATGATTTGTAAAATGTTTCAAACAGTTAAAAAAAACTTGTCATTAAGTATAGCCACATATAAATTAAAGAACACTTCAAACCCCTTAAAAGTCATTGGTGTTGCATAAAATTTCTGCCTGCTTTTTCTTTAGCCAAGCTAAACAAGCACCCCTAAGATTCCCAAAGAAGGAGTCAGAAAACACTAACGAGGGGTTGTAGAAAGCCTTCAAGAATCAAAAAATATTCAGCTTTACCGTTATTGTAAAAATCGAACAAAATAAGGTTTAAAGTTTGTACACAAACATGGAAACAGTGAATGTTTGATCTGTTTTCTACACCCCCCCCCCCCCCCCCCCCCCCCCCCTTGAGGTAAGTAAACCAGGAAGAAGACGTTTTCAGTGGCAATAGGCTAATTTAGAAAAATAGCAATATGTGAACAAAAGGTCAAGCAAGCTTTCCACTGATCAATAAAGTTATGTATCTGAGGCTGTTTTTGGTTTCTTTTTGCCTGTTTTCGGATTGGCCTGTCTGTGTTTTCCCACAGCAGAAGGTTGTCAGAGGTTTGGGAACCTTTACCGCAGACACATCTAGTTTTTGTCATTTAGAAAGTGAACTGCAACTTATAAACCAGTGTCACAACTGTATAACGTATTTAATATTTTATTTACTTTATATGACTTAGAGAAACTCATTAAGATGAAAGAAAGTTTTTCCAGTAGACTTTTCTTATTAAGTGCCTTGGCCATGATGCGTGGCAGCTGGTGTCAAGAACTCAGAATCTAAACAAAGGGCTGCTGTGATGCAGTTACTCTGGCCTACTTTCGATTCATTTACAGCACATATATATTATGTTCTTCCTGTTTATTTAGTCCATTCTGCTGCTGTAACCCAGATTTCATCTGATATGAGCAACATTCAGTGACTCTTGTTCTCACTCGAGACAGGAAGACAGGTGCTCTGCAGCTAAAATGGAGTATCAGTAGTTAGTGTCCATCCAAGAAACCCTCCTACCCATCAAGTTGACAGGTGATCAGACTGAACACTGGTGAACCACAATGAAGCAGGAAGCAGCAGTAAAGCTAATGTAGACAGCTGGATGGAGGAGGTTCAGGAAGTTGTGTACATTGTGGGGAAATATTAAGAGCCCAGACGAGTCCATTTTCATTCAGAGTTTTCAGTTAAGGCTCATATTTCTTTGTTTTGGTCTGAACAGTCTTAAGAGCATTCAAAATACATCCAAATAATTCTCATTTCTCAATATTTATGATTAATTTTTCACCTAACCCCAACCCTTTATTTTTTAAAGGTGTCCCTTATGTCTCTTAGAAGACCAAGACTCAGACTTTAAAACACTTAGCCTATGAGGAGTTTTAAGATCACAACACAACCTCAAACCACTCTGTCATCTTAAGAGAACTGTCTCACCAAAGCCCCAGTCCGAGAAAACAATATGCTGCTCAGTCAACAAGATGTTGCTGTGGACATTGTGAGGTTAAAGGGATTTATCAGGAGCTGTAATGTGTTGCAGAGCTGAGATGCGCAGTATTTAATGAACTTGTAACTTGCAACTTAAATTTTAAGACATGCTTCACAATATTCACTGTTTGGGATCTTCTCTGTATTTTAAGCCCTACATATGTTCTCTTT
This sequence comes from Halichoeres trimaculatus, assembly GCF_033239565.1. NCBI lineage: Eukaryota > Metazoa > Chordata > Actinopteri > Labriformes > Labridae > Halichoeres > Halichoeres trimaculatus. Next base: position 31,200,199 of record NW_027437182.1, on the reverse strand, counting down.
TGTCACTGTGGCTCCCTGGCCTCTCAGAGTTCATATACTGCAGTGTGTATCCATAGAGACTCATGATCAGTACTGTGTGTGTGTAACCTGGGTGATGATTAGTAATCAAAAAGTTAAAGTAAGCAAGTTAGTAATGAAGCAGCCGCTTCATTAGGAAGTTAAAGCAGGAGAAAGAAAGGAAAGATGGAAAGTTATCAATGAGACACTTTTTTAAACTGAAATAATTTTAATTCTAAAAAATGAAGACAATCACATCAGAACTGAAGAAAAATATGACAGAAGAGATTTGAAAGAGAATGAAAATACATCTGAATTATTTAATGTTATGTATGGAGGAACTGGGGAAGCACATAAACATAATTTCCATCTCGCTGACAGCGTTTTAATATTAATGCTAGCCTCCATCTCCTCTCATCATAATAATAAAGGAAGCCAAAACACTGCATCAGTAGGCGCTGACATGATGCTAAAGGCAGAAGTGATATTGCTGGGAAAGCTGTGGGATTGATGACATACCCTGACCGCTATTCAAACACATTTAACTTACTGATCAAAACAGCAAAGACCCCTCAGGTTGGTACAGTCCACAGCAGAACAGACAGGAATGGAAAGTTCAGTAACTCTGGTGTTTGTGTTTAATTTGTTTTCCTTTACTGCAGCTTCTCTGCCCTGACAGTCTGTTGAAAAGTTGTTTTACATCTTAATAACCCTAAACTTCTCTGAAAAATAAACTTGGGCATCGAACTGAACTAACTGTGATGAAAGGAGGCAAAAACTGGATATTCTAATTTCTACGCTGTCCATGCCCCTTTTGTGATTAGAGAGGAGGTGGGCGCTTCACTGCAGCCAGTCACCACGGGGAGCTTTAACAGTTTTGTCTTCTGTCTGTGGAGCTGATGTGCTGTGCTTGTTAATATACAGTAAAGGACAGCCACATATGTGTCTGCCATGTTTACCATTAAAACTTAGATATTCTTGTCCAGTGAGTTCTGAATTTTTCTGCAGACCGTCATTTTAAACCTGTGCAGGCTTTGACTTCTCACTGTTTAATTTGACATCAGAACATTTCCTTTTATTCTGACACGTACTCAAGCGATGGCAGGTCTGTCTCTGTAATGAAACTCAGTGAGCTGTTGAAGCTCATTTTAATGCAGCAGCAGCAGAAAAGGTGTCACTGTAAATGTATGAACTGTATCATTAACAGTCTCTGTTTCCTCTCCTTCTCAACAGACGTTAACTCATTCCAGCAGACGTCGAAATGGATCGAGGACGTGAGAACAGAGAGAGGAAGTGATGTCATCATCATGCTTGTCGGCAATAAAACAGACCTGGCAGACAAAAGGTGTGTAGTAACTTCTGAGCTTGTCTCTTCACCCTAGTTTAGCTCATCTGTCAGCAGTCCAGCTCTTCGCCGCTGATCAAGCTGTCCTTTAGCCAACAGGAACATCTTGTGAGAAGACAAAACGTAATGAAAGCATCAGGCTGCCCTGCAGAGCGATGATTTGATCAGCTGTGGGAACATGTTGCTGAATAAATCTGTATATTAATGAGACAGAACTGATTATCCTGAGCTCATTATGAGTCCTAATACTTTCCCTTATGAATTCATTATTAATGCCACTTCCGTTTTATTTGACAGGTTAGGAAATTAGTGTTTCCAGTATCTATACAACACATAAGGTGGCTGTGTTAGAGTTATTGGAGCTATAATAGTGGAACATTTGCAGACTCAGCTGCTTTTATACCTTTGAAATGAGGAAAATTATCGCTCGCTTAGGGGAATTATTCACAGTGTTTGCCCCTTGTGACATTTGAACAATCATGAAAGAGGTATATGAGGGAATGCTTTTTCATATAAACACATGTTTTTATGTGTGTGTGGAGGTGAAAACTATAAAGATGCCAGGGTGACAGAATATTTCATATAGCTGACAAGACAGGGAAACTGATGTGCAAAGAATATGGTTAGAGGAACAGAGTAAAAATGAAATGGCTACAATGGAGGAATACTTTGAGGAGAAAGAACAAAAGAAGAATAACAGGAGGGTTTAAGTATAGTATTATACCTGTACCTGTACTATACCATTATTTAAGAAATTCAGATATATAAATAGAAATAGAAAAAAAGTCTAATTTTTATATATTTTCCTGTTCATAATCCAAAAATCAGAATGAGATTATAAGCACCAAAAGTGGTCATTTCTAAATTCTATTTTTCTGAATCAGTGGCTGAACAATTAATCAAATTTAAACAGACATCGCAGTGTGAAAGAACGCAATTTTCAAATGGCAAAGGCTGCAATTCAAAAAGAAAAACAAGTTTGAAAGTGCATTTAAAAAGTGCATTCCACATGTTGACATATTTCAGTGGTTGAGCCAGAGATTTTCTGCACTTTATCTAGTGTGGGATTCAGAAAGGAGAGGATTTATGGTTATTTTTCAAATTATTGTTCATACCAGGCCTGTTGTTCTGCAGTGCTTTGTTCCTTTCTCTGATTTTTTTAATGTATTTGATAATAATTTTATTACATGTCTGCAAGGTTTGAGGTTAAATCAATCCGTCAATATTCTGCTGTGATTGTTATAGTTAAATAAAGATATGTTATTTGTATCAATTCATCTCATTACATCTCAACATGTAGGCCTGGCCTACATGAGGAAAAAAATGTTTATATGTTACAGTATCCTTTGCCGTGTTAGTCTTACTACGGAATGGTTTATTTATTGTGTTTAGTAAATAATCCAGAAGATAAATGCCCCCAAAAAACGGCATCCTTAATCGCAATCACAATATTGGTACAAAAAAAATCACAATTAGATTATTTTCCAACATCGTTCAGCCCTCATCAGTGGGCAAGTTGGATTTTACCAGGAGAACACAAATCCATGTGTGGCATGTAGACTGAAAGTCCCTTAAACGACACTACGCCAGCTGGTACAGTTTTTGCAGTGAGAAGCAAGAACTAAGCAGAAGAAAGCTAAACAGGAGAGTGAAAGAGCACGGGCTAAAACACAGGTTAAACTGTTTATGATAATGTTGATTCCAACCCACAGTCAGCAGTTATTCTGCAGTGGTCTGTTCAAACTTGAGAGTCTATCAACAGAATGAAGAGTGAGGTTATGTTAGCTCTGATTGGTGAGGTTGGAGTTGGTAGATGAGCTCTGGTAGGACATAACCAGGATTTACTAATGTTACAGACACGTCTCAGAGCACCGGGCTGTGAGGAACACTGAACAGATCTGCTCACCTGCTGGATGCTAAACTACAAACACGTCACATTTCAAACAATATGTACATTATGTCTTTGCTTTGCCTCCTGGGAAAAGTTGTCTTGAACACAGAAAAGTAGAGTTAAAAAGATCTACTCTCCATTCATTTGCTTCATAACAAACATGCCTTAATAAGGGTAACGTGACATCAGTCTAACATCAGTCTGTTAATACTGTAGATTTAAGGATGCTGCATAGTAAAAACCATCACAACGCTTGAGTCTCAGAGAGCTGCTATCATAGCTTTAACCTCCAGAAAACGTTTTAAGTCTTGTTTCTTGTAAAAAGATAAATTCCACTTTTATAGCGATAGATTACTTTACTTATCAGCTGTTATTTACTCATAGGTGACTTTTGGAAAAGGTTTAGTATCTGTAAGAAGTGCCTGCTTATCTTGCAGCCAAAAACTAAATCAAGAGTGCTCATTATCTTTGTGGAGAATTCCTGGAGTAAAGTAAAGAGGCTAATCTGTTAATCTGTCATTCTTTTGTACTTGAGCTGTTTTGCTGTCCTCTTAAGTCTTGACAGTCCTCAGGGACGTCTTTTATCATGGCTTGGACAGCTGTTATGGTTTCTGTTCTGTTGCTTTGTGGAGAAAATCAACACTTTCCCTGAAACAGCTGTTGGTCTGGTTACCTTTCAGCTGATCTTTGTGTGATTTCAAAACACTGCAGGCTGCAAGAGAAGATACTGGTGATGGTTTCTGTGGATTTGAGATACTCTTTGCATAAAAGGAGGCTACTAGTTGATCTTTTTCTTCACCTAAAACATACAAAGCCATACTGAAAGAAAAATGTGCACGTGTTTGCCATTTTCAATGTCAACATGACAGTTAGTTTGCATAATGTGGTGATCACCCATGCTTATAATGTGCACACAGTGCTGTATTTTCAGCATTATTTGCCTGTGCCGTAATATGTACAGCATGACTGCATCGACAATACACTCCAAGCTACGGAAAGACATTCCCATGGGTAAAGTGGCGTCTGAAACTCAATCTGTGGCTGACTGAAAAGGGAAGCAGAAAAACTGCTGGTGATGGCACTTTGCAGATTGTATCTCCCTAGATCTGTCAATATATGTTCACATCAGCCATAACAACAGGGCAAAGGCTGTGGTTTTAGAGATGTTAAGTTTATAGAGAATGATGTTGTTTTCCACAGAGTAGAAGGATGAAATCAAATTAATACGAACAAAAAAAAAAAACAAAAAAAAAACAAATAGCAAGCTTAGAAGGAGCCTTAAATCCTTTTTTCTTATGTTTTTGTCCACACTGATCCTCCAAGCTGAGTGAAACTACTTAAAAAAAACAATTAAGTAAAAACCACTGGACCCTTTCCCTTTAATTTATGTGCAATTTATCTCAAGTGTTATTAAGTTGGGTCTTAATAGGGTCTGGAAGTTAGAGCTAAAGTAAATGTCCCGTGGTGAAGAAATAAGGCTATTAACTGCATTTACCTCACCTCAGTATCTTCTACAAATTTGCCTCTTCCTGGAAATAAATCTGCCGTACTTTTCTTTATGAGTCTGACAGCATTTTGCCTTTATCAATGGTGCAGAAAGAAAAAAGCTTTTACCCAGATTTTTCTTTTTTGTGTTTCAGCTTCTCACATTGTCTGAACCAATCTCTGAAATTATTTCACTTTTCTGCCTCTTTTTCATTTATTGCGAGAGAAATTGAGGGTAACCATGTGTGACACTTCTCATGCAAATGCAGTTGCACGCGCAAGAGAATGTTTCATTCATCCGGGAGATGATGAATGTTGCCGTCACTGTGGTTCTGTGATGCTACACCAGAGAGGCTTTAAATAGCAGCAGCATATTGTTGAATGGCACAGTCAACTGATGTGGGTGTTGTTGTTTTTTTGCGTGTGACAACGTACAAAATTACATTGAATAAAACAGAAGGAGAAGCACGAGCGTTGTGTGTGTCTGGTGAAGGGCTTGGCTCATGATTTGATCTGACAGTGCTGCAGCAGACTTTAAGAAATGAGATGTAAATCATCTGACATCTCAATAAGAGGCTGAGATAAAAGTGTGGCAGGGATCTAATATTTTCATCATGGACAACGTATAATATTAATTGGGATGTTAAATTTGGGGTATGACAAGGAGGCCTTAGACAAAATGAGCTAACTGCACATGTATGTGTATGATTTTTATTTTCTCTTTTAGCACAGCCAAGCACATAATGCAATGGAAACATAGTTAAAGTAGAAAGAAAATACTGGAACTGGCTAAATTTTCATTGTAGACTTCTCAAACTTTGTTTTGATAATAAGACTAATGAGAATGATTTTTCATGACATCAAGTTTGAAAGTAAGCAGTATCTTTGGCATTTCCATATTTTACAAACAGACATTAGATCGGACTAGGTGGACTTTCCTGTTTTCTCAAAACAAAGATGTAAGACTGTAAATTTTTGGCATTAAATGTGGGCAAAGTTTCAATAGGTAAGTGTGTGTTGTAGGAGACTCTGGATGAGTCTGTAGGCTTCTCTGAACAGCTTGTCCAAAATGTCACACGAGAATTAGGTCAAAGGGACATGAGAATTTCTCAGATTGGACCAGGAATTGTTGAAAACTCCTTGAAGGAGCAAAATAAAAAAAAAACACATTTCCGAACATTCTGGATCAGATTTGGGGTTTAATAATTTTCCATTGTAGAGAGAGAAAATCTGATTAAATCAACTACAAAATCTTTGAGGCATGGCAACAGTGGAGAGGGCTTCTGTAGAGCTGGCCAAAAGACAGTAGCAAGAATCAGGTGTTTCAGTCTGAAGCTACTATGAGTGTGTTCATAGACACTGTAAGTAAAGAGTGTTTTGAGATGTTAATGATTTAAAGCCTTTGCACACCAACAGCAACGCGAACAAGCAACACGAAATTGCAAAAAATTTGGAAGTGTTATATTCAATCTCCACAACTATTCTCCTCCAAACAATGTCTTTCTAAATGTTTTCTTTGTAGCTTTCATGTCTTTTTTTGTAAAGAACCGGGTGCTGGGACACGAACACAACCAATGTTGAATTCTCGGTATGCAACTTGTCATCAACAAGCGTTTTGATTGGTCGGATGTGTACTCGTCACAAGGGAAACTTTGGAAAAATCGACCTCGGTCCGAAAAAAAAAACGCAACTTCGCTCAGCGAAAGAACATTGCTGGTGTAAAAGCTTGCATTGAAAAACAGCAGGTTCGAAAAAGATTTACAATGGGTGAAATATTCCCGTGAAAAATACGCGTCTGGTGTGCAAAGGGCTTTAGAGTTACAACAAAGCTACAAGAAAAAGGACAAGAAGCCACAAATGAGCATGATTCCACTTCTTTAATAAGAGGGTGATGTGTTTTTTAGGTTAGACTAAAAAACCACCTAAAAGACTCTAAGGTTTTACAGTCTTTTTACTGCCCCTCTGTTACCCCTGCAGCACCTTTACGTGATTAACAGCTACAAAAAAATCCAGAATTTTCTGTCACTGGTGTTTCAGAAAACACTTATTTCAGCCTCTGTCTGAAACACTTTGTTTAAGCTGCTGTCTCTTTAAGACTCTCTGCTCCTCAAACCCCTTTTCTCTGATTGGCCAGCTCTCTGGAGCCCCGTCCCTGTCAGGGACATAGCTATGGGTAGACGTTAGAGATTGAGGCCTGCTCCTCCAACGTTTCATGAACCAGTTAGGAGATCTGTATGTAATGACCTCATCATTTCAGAAAGTCTTGTGAAGATCTTTTTGGAACAGAGGTTTTTGATCATTTCACAGGGAAATTCAAGGATTTCTGCTGCATATAAATATGTAGAGGTTTGAAAATCTGCACATTTAGTGTCAACATTGTTTCTTTATATGACCATGTTTAAGATATGGGAAAGCTTCATTCTCTGTCTTTAAGGAATGATTTACAACAGAAAAAATAATCTAAGGAAGCAAAGCCCAACTAGCTAAGTTGATTTTGACAAACTTTCGAAGACCATGGATATCTGTGTTCCTCCTCCGATAAACGTTGAGATTAAAGGTGTTTGAAGTAAAACCTGAAGTCAGATTTCAGGACAGAGCTGCTTTAAAACTCCAAAAACCAGATAACATGCAACAACTTATGATGGGTGCCACATATTGCACATCCATTATGCAATTTCCGTGCTAACTGCCAGTCGGATGATGAGCAAGCTGAGGTTATGTTTAGGTTGGAACTCAGACGCCTGCATCCAGAAATAGCCACAGAAGCTCTGGTGCAACTCTTGTCAGGTGGTGTTATTATGTAAATACATCTCTGTGTGGTGTTTTCTGTTCTCGCTGCAGAAAGGCAGAGATTCTCTTTCTTCTGTGATAAAAAGAGGAGAGAGGAGGATTAACTGGATGTAATGTTGTGTTTAATGCTTTGCACAACAGGATGAGATAGTAAGGTGAGCGTTAAGACAGGTTGTTACACCACTTAGAGGTTAGAAAGAGAAGAATTGGTATTTTGGAGTGAGCCCACAGCTGAATTTTTTTTCCTTTGTGTTGGGAGGAACAAAGAAGTCAGGCGGGTTACGTCATGGTTCTCCCTGCAGACCAGCGGCAGGTGGATTCAAAGAATTTAAGCAGCGAGCTGTGGACTCAGCCTGACTGCACCAATCCCTCTGTTTGTGTTAATAGACACCTGACACAGGCTCAATTTCACAGCCAGAACCTCACAACCACTGACAGAGTCATTAACTGTACTGCAATTGGGCTGTTATTAATTTCCTGCAGGACAATGTAATTAATCACGCTCAGTCATTAGCTAATTAAGTCTGCTGTATTCTCACTAGCCTGGAATAACAAGAGCTGCAAAAACCGGTCTTAACTGTGTCTTTGCTGAGGGTTAATGTAAGAAAAGAAACTCCTGTTTTGTGTCCACACTTTATAAAATAAAGCAGAAACAGAACATTATATCTGAACAGCAAGGTTTTAATGACAACTCTCTTCTTTCTGCAGGCAAATCACAATTGAAGAGGGGGAACAGAGGGCTAAAGAGCTGAGCGTCATGTTCATTGAGACCAGCGCCAAGACAGGTTACAACGTCAAGCAGGTGAGATCAAAGAGACATTCACTGAAATGAGAAACTCTGTGCTTTTCAGTTTCTCACAGAAATATGTGCGGATGAAATAGTGACATCCCAGCTGCTTAAATCTTGATAAAGGTGAAATACATGACAAAGCAGTAAGATGGTGAAGTCCTGAAATGCTGCAAAGTATCCTGGCAAATAAATCTAAATCTCAGGATGTGAAAAAATCAAACCCTATATATTTTTATGCCCAACACTCTAAAGCAGTTATCTTTGACAAATTGTTCTTGTCCCATGGTCTGATCTCTTTAGGATTTTGTATCATTTCAGATTATGAACAAAGCAGCATCTGAAGCAGCTTGAAACACTGGCTACGTTTACATGCAGTCATTAAAAGCCATTTTAATTTTTGATCTTGGGGTGGCTAGCAAGTTTTAAGAGTGGGTTTCATGCCCAGATCCACTCCTAATGCATGCCCCTGTTTTTTACTCCACATCATCTTTCGTCTTCATGCTGTTAATAATCTGCACTCCAAATTATGGAGGGCCGTTTCATTCAAAGATAGGCAGCAAGAATGTGGAAAAAGTACTGCCTGCAAAACAAGCTACTCATCCTTTGAGAAGAATTTTTGGAGAATAAACTTAAACTTCAACTTTCATCATCCTTGATAGGGATTTATTTACACCATGTTATTTTTTAAATAAAGCTCTCCCTAAAACTTGTCACAGAACAAATTCAACCTCCTCTCATTATCAGCCCTTTGCTAAATCAGGCCCTGGCCTGGGCCAGCTGGTTAAACATTAGTGCTTATGTGTCTACTTGCTTTTGTGCATGCATTTTGCTGAATGCATATGATACAGAAAAGGGGAAAAAATATCTGAAAATTGCCCAAAAACGCTGCTACTGGCCATAAACTCCACAGGGAATCCTCAGTTTCCCAGAGAGTACCTTTCATGCTAACACAGGCAAATATGTGGGGAAGCGTTAGTTTTCCTCAGTGCCACACCGTGCTTTCACTTCCACTGTGCTCAGCAGCGTTAAACAAGTTGTAAGTCAAATTTGTGGCTCGCAGATACAAAAAAGAAGCAGTGCTTGCTTCAACAACAGCGATTTGCCTGTGAGCAGATGTTTGTTCAGGCAAACAATGACTGTCTGTTTAGTTAATAAGCAGAGAGATGAAGGGAAGCTGTATTGTGATTGTCAGTGAATGGTGTTTCTGGCAGACGTCTCTCTCAGTTCACATCAGCTTGGACAGAGGAGGCCTTTATTTACCTTACTTTAGGACTTCAGGGCTGTGGATTTACAGCATAACACCAGGACAGAAAAAAACAACTATCACTGTGCTGCCTGCAAAGGCTGCAGTGTTCAGTCTGTTTGGCTGTGTCATCACTGATTGCTGCGAGGCTGCGTCAGCAAATTTAAGCTTTCAGACAAACATTTTGTGATATACAAGGAGACCAGCTTGATTATTATTCCAACAAGTTTTCCAAATCTACCGTGCTAATTTAGTCAAAACATTTCTAATTTTTCAGTTTCACTTTCCTCTTACTTGCTGTTACACATTTTATTATATTGAAGTGAAAATCACCTGAAATGATCAGAGATCTTTTATGATCTACAATAACAATGAAAAAAAGAGAGCATGCTGATGAATTATTTTTTTTACAGAGTTATTTTTGTCTAAAACTGGTAGTACAGTAGGTGTCGGAGGAATAGTATCTGCACGCTGCTGAATTTTGAACATTTTTTAAGTTTCTTTGGCAGATTTCGAATGAGTTATTGACTCGATTTGTTGAAATAAAGCAGGATGAAAGATCCTGTAAGAAAGAAACTTCTCTTCCATCTACACAAAAAATCGATAGTTCTTTGACCATAGGGGGCAACACATTTAACTCAAACCACAGGCTGTATAATGTATGGATGTAGTCCTTGTGACATCACCCATTTGTTTCTCATACAGAGTTTTGAACCCAGTGTCAGCAGGTTGCATACCAAAAGAGCTGACTAAAGCTAGCTTTGTTTGAGTTGAGATGAAACAAATAGGCTGGCCTTGAGCGTCTTCACAGACAGCTACAGGTTGCCCTACCATTGATTATTCAAAAATCGTAAGATTAATAACCTAAAAAATAATGGCTTTTAAATAAATTCACCCCTATGTAGCGTGTGCCAGCAAAGATATGAGGTATTCAGACCCGAAATGTTTTTGAAGCCCACTGTAAATATGTTGTTTTCTTTGCTGTAAAAATCAGCTTTTTTGGCTCGGTGTCTGTGGTTCCCTGTATTTCTGCAGCCAGCCTCAAGTCAATTCTCAAAAAATTGGCTTTTTTAAGCGCTCCAGCATGGGCTTCATGTTTTTAGATCAGAGGTTGCTGCTTGTCTCAAACTGGCAGTTCCTCACAGGAGTTTTAAGTGACAGAACAGAAACGAAAAATACTGTGATTCAGCCAAAACTGTCACAACTTTGAAATGTTGACAGAAATGTGAAATAGTTTTATAAACCTCAAGTACTGTCTGAACATTTAACCTGTTCCTGTCACTGTTCTTCACCCGAATTGCAATGATAGTGTGAATTTAAAGGCCCAACTGTAAAAAAAGGCGTAAAATGTGAAAACATGTCTGATTTGTGTTCTGGTTTCTTTCTTTCAGCTGTTTCGGCGTGTGGCGGCTGCTCTTCCGGGAATGGAAAGTATGCAAGAAACAAGCAAAGAAGGGAGTATCCTTTGACCCATTTACATGAAAAGATGAACATACCCCAGTTTCAGAATAACAGGTGAACAGACTGAGCTCATAGGTAACAATTCCTCATTTTAATGCCAAGGTGTGTCTGGCTTCTAGATGGAAGTAGCTGCAGAAGTGATGTCTGCAGACGGGCACCTGTTTAATAAGGTGTCAGCTCCCTGTCCAATTAAGTGAGTTTTCAACGCAACACAGCAGCTGAATGTTTCCAGCCCCGGTGTCTAATGAATCAGGAAGGCCAGATGAGGGGTCAGACAGTAGGCGTCTGCTGTTTTGTCTGTGGTGGGTGTGCAGGTTTGCTCACTTAAACAATGACAGGAGTCTCATCCTGTGCTGCTGCAGCACACAACCAGCTAACAGGCACCTCATATCTGCTGCTGTCAGCTCAGGATGTCACACCTACACCTGTGGAAGATGGTTCAAGAGCTGCGACAAACATTTGTCCCTCAGGAAGTTATAGCTATTAGATGTTCACATTTATGACTCCAAAACAAACACATGGATAAGAATTTATTTGTTTTGGCTACATTTACTGAGTGATTCTGTGAAATAAACCCAAATTACAGACACAGAAGTGTTTGTATCTCATGTCAGAAGAGATAAATCCAGCAGCTGAGACACACTGAGGCTGTAATTTTCATCACTTCTCAGAGAACCCTCAGGCTGTCTCTGCTCCCCTCAGCCTCTGCAATAATTCTCACATCTGTAAGTACATCAGACTCAGGAAACAATCCTGCAGCCTCCACTTAACTCACACTCCTCTAGATGATTGTTGTATTCTTCAGTTAAAGAGGCATTTAACGCAGGATTTGTAAAAGTACTCATCTTTGATTGGTCTCATTTCTCATAAAGAGCTGTTCAGCTACCGAGACAACGTTCTGATTTGGACCCCTGCAGCTCTGAATTTACTCAAACCAAAACACATAAAGGAGTTAATCTGAGACGATTGTTACAGAGCCTGCCTCTGTAAAGCTTCATATTAACTTTTCTTCTTGTTCTGTGAAGGGTTACTTTGATTTTAGTCTTTCATGAAGAAAAATAAAACTAATCACAGCAAATAAAACAAAAAATGAACAAAATGAAACTTCACAAACAGAGTGGAATAAAAACATCGTCTCAAACACTGGAAACCCATGAGCACTGAGCCCCTGAAGGAACACAGAGGATAATCTTGTTGGATCAATTCTGAGAAAAATTCTCTTGATCCAGGGAAATGGTTTGATTTTCATTATGTAGCCTCTCTTTCATGAAGTATAACAAAGTTAAAACCAATCATCTGTGGAGTATTTCGTGGACGATACCCACACACTTGAGTCAGGGCTGTCTCTGCTGAGCAGCCACTATGACTGATGCAGCTCAAAGGAAAGCTCGTACAGATAAAATTCCTCTTATGGCTTTCTGTCTGCTTTATTAGACTGAAAAGAGACACTTTGTGGAGGCAACTATCTCCTGATGACTCAGGGAGGTTGAATCAGTGAAATATACTGCTGGCATGACCTGAACTGGGGATCCACCTGACTGAGAAATGTGTAACGTTCAGTAAAGTATCCCGCTTGGTTGTCACTGTAATAGAGCAGTATCAAACTGTTGGTCAGGTTTTGTAAAACTTCCTTAGGAAAATTGCTCAGATGATGAAATCTCTTCGGTTTTTTCAAAAATTTCTCAGTGTTTACCACATTTTTCCCCCTCTAGTATCGTACCAAGGTAAATAGAATAAAAATCCAATTTGCTGATCTAAGTCAGCCTCATTAAGCTGTGAAAAAACCCAAACCTCTTACACGGTATAGCCTCTTTAACATTGTTTTTTTGCCTTTTATTCCTTATCTAAGGAGGACAGGCCAGTGAATAGAGCAGAAAACAGAGCGAGACTAGGGAGTGACATGTAGGAGGGAGCCACAGGTTGGATTTCGGGGTTTGTCTCACGAGGCGTGCAACCTAGACCACTAGGTTGCACTGGTGCTGTACCAGAACCAGTTCGGTTTTCACTCTGAATCATGCCACATGCCAGTGTTGTGGTACTTGAGCCCAGGACTGGGACTAGAGTCCAGATTTGTAGGACTCACAGCTTGTGCCCAGATTACTCAGACTTAGACTCGTACTCGAGCTCTGACTGCATTATGACTCTTAGGACTTGGGTTTATTTATCAATAAATGCTTTGTCATGTTTTTTTCATCATTTCTTCTGGTATAAAGTCCTAATGACAGATCAGTTTTCAAGCTTCGGCTGGAACACGTGCTTGTTTACCTGCATGCTCTTGCACATGCTGTCTCATTCAGCAACAGTCTGTGGAAAGATGTCCTAGGACGCGCCATGGGTTGTGCATTTTGCTTGTTAAGACTTTACAGCTATTGTTGGCAAATGCAGGGCAACATGCTCACTATGTAAAACAAAATATTAGGAATGGCAGGGACAACGTCTGACTTTAAAATGCTACTCTAAGCTACTCTAAAATGGTCTCACAATGTTTGGTTGTGATAAGTTTTTAACTAAGTTAAGTTAACATTACGTGAATAAATTTTGACTACAGGTGTGTTCTACACCTAAAGACTATTCTCACAAGTTGGATGAAGTGTGACATTTATTGTATGCATTTACTGACAGCCTATGCAATTAAGCCAAGGTTTCCAGTAGAGCCTCTTTACTGAAGTGTCACACTGTGAAACTCAGATCAACAAACACTAATGTTAGTTAATTAAATGTGTTTTCTGCACATCAAGATTGTCCAGCAAACTGTGCAGGTTCACACAGACAATAGTCTGGTGCCAAGCAGCAGCATTCCTTATCTTGGACTCAATCTTGACTTGATTCTTCAAAATATTTTATATACCCAAAGGGAAACTTAAAGTACCACGAGGTGAGTTTCCCTCTCTGGGACTTTTTTAGGACTTGGGTTAAAGTATTGAGGACTGGACCTGGACTCAAACTCAGGTGAAGAGTCACCTGAGTGACTGAGTCACTCAACTCAGATTTTTATTTGGTGACTCGGACTCGAGCCGTGATGACTCCACTGCAAGTGCTCACTCTGAAAGTGTAGAGTGAGGAAACTGAGCACGGACCTGAGTAGTTGGGGGATCAGTGCCTTGCATAAGGGCACTTCGACAGTGCTCCTTAAATTATTCTGACACCTCTCCAGCCATCAGGCCAATGAGCTAACGAGTTAGCATTACAACTTTGATACCACTACACAAATGTATAATGGTCTGTTTGATTAACAGTGAAGTAATGTAAAGTGATACAGGTGAAACGTGTCACTTCTGGTCCTAAAGGAGGTGATACCCTTCCCACAGAAAACTGTTCACTACTAGAAAATGTATTTAAGTTCATTTAAACCAATTTAATTTTTTTCAATACCAGACATGGATTCTACAGAAGCAGTTTTTCCATCAGCTTCACCTCTGCTGTATGAAACTGGAAACCAGCAAAGCATACTGCAAAACAGATCAAACAAGTTGTACTGCATTCATTAGTGTTTTTTATTATTTGTTATATTTCATGAAAAACATAAATCCATTTCAGAGTGCTTCAAACACAGCATTTAATGCATCATGACAAAAGGTAAAAGAAACTGTCTAAAAATGGTTATAAGCTCTTAAAAGCCAAGAGGTCACTAATGACAGTGAATTCAAAAGCTAAAATCTGACAAGACAATTTGAAAATGTGAGTCAGAGTTACTTTGCACCATTATAAATTCAGGTTTTGTAAATTATAAATCAGATAGTGTAATGTGAAGCAGCTGTAGAGAAGGGAGACATCAGCTTTTGTCCCTGCAGCCTCAGAGTTTCAGTGGACCTCCAGTTTTCAGGGAGTTTGTGAATTTATGGAGCATAAAACCTGAACGCTGTTCCTCCGTTTGGTTCTGACTCTGGAGACACAGAGCAGACCACCTGTCACCTGTCTGGATGGTTTTCCTGTGTTTCAGGGGATCACAAATGGATTTTGGCTCTAACTGCTCACCTCTCTGGAAACCATCGCCCGTGTTTTTAAATCTCCTTTCAGAAAAACAAGATTTCAAATCAGCAGCATTTAATACTGTCACTGCGCCTCCTCTGACAGCAGCCGTCCTCCGTATCCTCCTCAGCACACAAAGCCATGCAGCATCACTATGGTAACTGTGAGTGAGTTATGAAATTGCTTTTGATCTTAGCAGTTTGCATATAGCTCTGCTGTTAGTCCTTCAGTGTGAGGCTGTCTCACAGATTAACACTGCAGCATTTATCTACTCAAACCTAAACATAACTCAGCTGCTGACCTTGGTGTAGTGAAGGAATACTTACATTTATCTCCCTCTGATTACAACACACTCATCATTTACCTCCAGTCATCCAGTGTCTGTAAACTGCTCGGCCTCTGTAATAAACTCAGCGACCTAACAGCCCCCTGAACTGTTCAAATCCCCCCTCGGCTTTTTATATCAGCCATATTTCATTTCTATGCAGCATCACTCACATTTTGCCAATTACCTTTATCTCTCTTCCTGTTTCTTTATTTCCCTCCTAATGAGGATAATGGATGAAGGAGGGAGCTGTGTGAGGTGGAGGTGTGCTGATGGATGGCAGGTGGTGACAGTTTGTCAGCAGCTCTGTGCCTCCGCTGACACCATCACTTAATGGAGCGGCTCCTCTCTTGTTATTGCTTTGTGAATGTTATTGATTTAACTGGGAGCAGGAGCAGAAATAAGGAAAGTCTAGCAAACAGATATGCATATCGAATAGACTCAGAGTTACTTTACTGTCACCTGTCCTTTTCTGCAGTGGCTGTTAAATTTTACAAACATATTGCATCCTTCAAAATCATCACCACAAGGGGATTTAGAAGAAAACATGAAGTGATAACATGACAAATGCTTAGATGATCTCTCACTGCAAGACGTTTCTTTGTGACAGCAGCTCTGAGTAAAGGACAAGGATGATGACCAATAGATAAAATGTTGCAGAGCTGTAAGATGTTCCTTAAAATGTAATCTAAAGCGGTTCCAACCACTGACTGTATATTGAGTGGACAGCGTGGCTTCGCCATTTGCCATTTTACGGTTTTAAAGCCAAAATTCCCCCGTGACAGGCAGCAGTTGAGCAGCAATAGTCTGCGCAGTAGAGACTGTAAGGGATTCTGGGAGAATCTGAGAGAAGCTGAGTGACAAAAATAATGATTTATTTTTTTCTTTCAAGAGTCTAATCACTTCTTGACTCTACCTCCCGACATATTTTACAATCCCCTAAAAACATACACAAGAACGGCAGCTGTCAATCATCGTTAAATGTGATGTAAAACCTTGTTTTAACCTCCTATAACTAATGAACCAGCCAGCCACCAGGGGGCGCAGCTTTCGTGGCGAGTTGAGCAAGATGATGTCCATTTTTTTTAGCAGTCTATGGTTCCAACCTGCTCAACTAAACTTTACCCCAAATTGATGCACCCTTATATAAACAGCTAAATAAATAAATAGAAAAATAGAATCAGAGTTCTGCAGTGAGTGTTAGGATGGATATTTACATTCTCCTTCGTGTTAAAAATGCTATGAGGGAGATCTGCTTTCATTTGCACACCGTCGTAAATTACTTTTAGTGAGGTGTGTGTTTGTTTTGGAATTAAATGGAGATAGGATTGAAATAAATTTTCTTTATTCAAGACAACTTTTTACTGGATACAACGCTGTGGTAGGGGACTTCAGTTTAGTCACGTAGCTCTATGGTTTGAAACGTGACATCAAGCCAGCTATTTGTTAGCGACATCCGCAGCCTGGTGCTACATTGTATCTGTAGACTAACGTGACAATGATTAAACACTGTCAGTTTGTTAGTAATTTAGTAGCTGTTTATATTTAGCTCAGCTGACAGCCTGATGTGCTAAGACATGTCAGTAATGTCTCTTCATTTTATTGATAGACTCTCAAGTTTGAACAGACCACAAAGGCTAATTAGCCTTTAGCTCGGGCTGTATCACTCTCTCCTGTTTGGCTTTCCTCTGCTCTTCTGTCCTTCCGTCTGACAGTTAGGCTCCAGTGCCCACCATCACTACAAAATTGATTACAGAAATAGTTTTCCGAAGAGACAAAACACAGATCTTTGTGTTTTATCTCTTCTCACTACTAAACCTAGACGTGCCGTAGATCAGTCCGGTCCTGGTCAACCTGAACTGGAAGCTAAGAAGTAGCAATTTAAAATAATAAGTAACCAGCAATATTAGCACTGATAATCTCATTTTAAAGTGCGGATTACGAACAGGCATATATCTAGAAGGGAGACTTTTTCAAGATTAGTTTCAAACTCCTCACAGCCCCTTTAATCAAAACTATTAAACCAAAAAATGTTTTTATACTACAGCTCCACTTTCCATAAAGAAAACGAGTCATCAGTCTTTAGATTTTAAAGGAGCGTCCACAGTTTACTCTCTGCTCCCTTTAATTGCCAGTTTTAAATTGGGGGCAGCCGTGTCACGCTGATTTATGGTGAATGTCGGTGCCTATGGGGCGCCGTCTCCTGCTTTGTTTCCGAGAACATTTCCAGAGAGTCACAGGTTATTATCACCTCTGCAGGTCTGCTGGGAGAGAAAGGAAGACAGTGCTTGACCCAGATCAAGAGTGAGGGTCAACTGTGTTAATAAGAGAGGGTGAGAAAGTAAAATAAATCACTGCAGAATGGTCTGAGGAAGCTTCCATTCCCTGATTTTATTATAAATGAGTTTTATGATCTAGAAATGAAGTGCCGGCATGCAGAAATTTGTCTTTGGATGATGTTGGTCTTTAAAGAGAGATTGATGTTGTGATTGTAGCTGCATTGTGCTGCAGTAAAGTGGATAATGTTGAACTTATCAGGAATACATTATCTGTTCATCAGTATTGATCATTAAATTGAGCAAAGTGCAGAGTCAGATATTGCTCTCAGGATGCACCACCGGTTATTTTCTGTGCGTACTTTTCACAGCACAAGCTCAACTCTCAAATCTGATAACTTTGGCTTTTTATTCCAAGCATTTCTTTGAGGATGTCATTTAAAGGTGAATCCAATCAATGTGTCTTTTTTTTACTCTGAACCAAGTGATTTGGTTTAATGAGGCAGGGTCAACCTGTAATCACGAACCCACAGAAAATTCTCTCCAAACTCTGACGCTTCCCTCAGCTCTGCAGAACTTTTCAGCTTCTTGCAGCTTATTATTTAGTTTCAGTCTGACGGTTTGGGTTTAGTCTCATCAGGATTGTGTCCAGACACAATATTAGGTTGTTTTTAGAATGTTCTCTGAAGAGCTCTCAACAGCAGACTCAGAGTCAGTAATTAGTTAGTTAATATAAGCCTGGAGAATCTGTGCATTAAAGGGGTGTCCAAACTTTTTTTTTGCCATGCAGCTCTTACTGAGATATATATTTATCCTAAAAATAGCATATGAATGCTGTATTTGTTACCTGTTTCTGTTAGTGATTCCTGTTAAAATCAGTCTCTCAGTGTTTTCAAACATCCTTGTTCCATCATCACAGTCTGCTAAAATCAAACCTCACCTGTCCCTCAGGTGTCTCTTGATACCAGATAATCAGTGGTCAGTTTTCTGCAGTGTTACGTGCTGCGTGAACATCATCAAGTTCTGCTTCTGTCCAAGGAAAATGTTCTCCATTAGGGGGCGATATGGAGAATCAGGATCAGGATCTGGATTTTATCTGTTGTTTTTAAGAGTATTTTGACCTTTAAACATTTTTAGCCGCAAAATATTTCTTATTCTGCATCCTGAACTGTTTTTATTCACCATTTTTTGTCTTTTTTGCCTCATTTCATAACTGTAATTTAGTCTTGTGTCCTTTAATGTGTTTTTTAACTCTGGATGTTCATGTAGCACTTTTTCACATCATGATAGATATATTAACTTGAACACATTGTTGAAGTTGAAAGCTGGGGGCTGTAAACTGCTTTGTTAGTTATTGCTGTATGATTATTTACTGTGCAGCACCAATTGTGTCAATATTGCAACAGCCTTACTTTGGACTGTGATAGGACACCAGCGTAGAAAGAACATCCACAGTGAGAACACGTAGACTCCACACACAAAGACTCGTACATGAGATCAAACCAGGAACAATTTTGCTGTGAGGCCACAGCACCAACTGCTGTGCAGCCCACCATAAAGACATCCCTGGCCTTTTATCTTTGATGGGTGCAGTGACAGGTCTCAAGACTCCTTGCTTAAGATATACTATAGACTGCTCTTTCTGCCTCACACACACACTCACACATTTAGAGGTATAGGAGGACTTTTATATTCTGGACTGAGGCTGCTCATTTGGTTTGTAAATGCTGGCTGCTGAGATAAGGCCTCCAGATCCCTGACATGAGCCAATCTTTATAAGAACACAAAGTAAATGTCTGAATTTAAAGATCATCCTCTAAATGTCACTGGAACCTGAAGACGAGCGGTCATAAAATATAAAAACACAGACTGAATGCTGCAGGACAGCCACAGTATGTAGGCCACAGAGTCTGTAGGCCCACTCATTAAACATGAAAACTCTCAGCTGAAATATTAATATGAAGGAGTGCTGCTGCTGGAGCTGTATGGAAGCCTTCACAGTCACTTAGTCATGATACACCTCATGTCTCCTTAAAACAAAGACGCTCTGCTCCTCTTTCTCGCTCTGCTGAGTGTGAGACACACTCTGGAGGACTGACTCGGTATAACACCTTATCTGGATTGTGCAAAATCACTCCAACAGCCACAGCTCATTAGCGCTCCATTGTTCATCAGTTTTAATTGTAGCACAGCAGAGCCAGCAGCTTGAGCCAGCATCCATTCTCAGTTTATTACCAAACTAACAATGGAGAGGAGTCCCTGTGAAGCTGGATTATGTGGTAGAGGAGGATGTTTTTTTTGTTTAGGTTTATTTTTCTCAAAAACAACTCTTCAAACATGTTCTAAAAACTTGTAAATCATCATTTATTTGATAATATTTCAACTATTTTTTATGGTAAGCTTTTAGCTATTTGTTGATTTTAAATTGTTTTTGCTATTGATAATGCTGTGTCTAGTGATAAGATAGAATCTGGCTAAATGGCACCATCTAGTGGTAGTAAAGTGGTACTACAAGCTTTTATTTTAAGTTTTGCTTAGCAGTCCATCTGTTCCTTATGGATATAATAACCTGATATATGCCCATTTCTTTATATCCTATCTAAATTCTGTCTGTTATATCCTTTCTAAATCTGTCCCTCATCAGATAGGTGTTAAATGGTTAACTTGATTAACTGTTTGAGAAGGACACATCCTGCTGAAAGATGTCAACCAATGGGCTCATTTTTTAAAAGAAATGTGTGTCTTCACGGTTTGGATGGTCATGTTGTTTCAGGCTTATTGAAATAGCTCTGTCACTGGTGCTGGTCTCTTTTCAGGTGTTGATTTAACAAATCTATCCGCAGTGCAATAAAGCACACAAAACACAATAACATGATATCTGTGGTGTTTCACATAACAACACTGGCCTATCCTCTCCTTCTATGGTGTCACTCTCACTGCTGAATGCCCTTAGTTTACTGCCTCCACCCACCCTCTACTGGTCTGGTGGTTTATTGAAACTACCTTTTATATTTTCTCCATATGCCTCTGGCCTGATTTACAAAACCAACCCAGGTCTTTGGCCTGTGGTAGAAATGCATTCAAACAATGGGCCCTAGGTACCATTTTTCCCCTTTGGGATGTTTTACCAGGAACTAGAAGTTTCTGGACCTTCTGGTGTTACTGAATGCTGTTTGCACTAAATGACCTAAATATTTCTTAACGCTGTCCTCCAGTGATCGACATCAAGCTGGACAAACCACAGGAGCCGCAGACGACCGAAGGCGGCTGTTCCTGTTAATGCTGCCCAGGAGCGAACCCATCATTTACACCACCTGCTTGTTATGTTGCTTCCTATTGGTTAACCTGCAGTTGACTTTGCACGTTGAGAATCTGGCCTCCTCACCTGACTGACTACTGGTCATCTGTTGGAACTAGCAATATGTGAATTTGCTTCTAAAGTAGTGTAGCCTACTTTGTTAATGAAACTGCCAAAAAGTCTGACAACTTGCAAAAAAAAGGAAAGTTCAAAAAAAGATTCCCAAGTTGAGAATGTGGATACAATTTTTTAAGTAGAAAAGGAAGTTTCCCCAGTTTCTTTTTTGTATATTTTTGTATATTCAGGGAAATCTCTCTGGAAAGGTTGTTTTTTTAAAAGATGCAGAAAACTGAGCTCTGTGTTAAGAGCCTGACGACAACAGGTGGATCCAGATGTATCCTTATGGATCCCAAAACTGGGGCCCTCCCAACATTACTGCCAAACTGTTTCCTGTTCCCCTAACATAGCCAGTCATAAGTTAATACACATAGTGAGCCACGTCCCGGCTCATCAGCTGAACATTATTTATGTTGAACCCAGCTTTTCCATGTGGAGGGCCTCCCGTCGGTGTGGGATCCATAATTTTGCGTTCTAGACATGACAGAAAAAAAGCAAACAGTAACATCTAATGCATGCCTAGTTTTTTCAGCATAGGTACTGTCTACCAATGTACACAAATATGTAAATGGTAACGTTACACCAGTGACTTAATGCACTCTGATAATGACTAGTCCCAGTCTCTTTGTTTCTGAAAGCTGTTGAACTGGATTTGTATACTTGACTTCAGAATATCTTTTTGTCGTGCGTGCGTGTAAATGTGAGCTTTCTGTATAGGCAACCTTAGAATGCAGCTGTATAGAGAGCCACTGCCAAGTTGTGTCATTATCGCCACATCACGGCACCTTTAAGGTCACCGTTAGTCTGAAGGACGTGGAAGGCTTTGTTCAGACTGCTGGATCAAATCTGGTGGATCCAGATTGTTTTTGCCGCCAACATCTGGTTCAGAAAGATATTCAAAGCTATTTCAGTCAAATATCTTCAGTGTGGTGTCTGGGTGCTTAGACTGGGAGGGTTGTTGGCATATTGGCAAAGACATAAAATCCAGCGGTTGACAGGTACATTGAGGTGCAAAGCCCTTCATGCAACCTGAGCTGTGAGACAATATCTATCCATTCTTACATTCAACCATTGTCCTTGAAGAGCAGCCGATTTCCTGCACAGATTCTCAGCCCTGTTTCTTTAAGGATGTAGTGAGAGAAAATCCAGCGTTGCGTATATCAGAACAACCAATCAAACAACTGCGTTCGTAACTTCAGTAACAGCTTTGTTTGTATCCATGAGCTTGCAAAGCTAGACTGATGTAGGCTTCATTTGTAGAAGGGTCGCTAAAGGGGCTTTCAAGTTTGAACAGACCACTGCAGAATAACTGCTGCATGTGGGTTGGAATGAACATTATCACAAACAGTTGAACCCTTCTTTTCGTGACAGGACAGTTCTTGCCTCTTAGTATCTAACTTTGCCTGTTATTTTAGTGTTGCTACAAAGACTTTCGGTCTGTGTGCTGTAAATGAATTTTTGTGCTCCTGGGAAAATCCAACATAACCAGAGATCCTGAGAAGTAGCATTCAGAAATAACCAGTTTTGGTGCTAATCTCATTTTAAATGTGGATGAAGAACAGGGAAATATATATTAAAAAAGACTATTTCAGTATCACTTGTGTTAAGTTCACACAAGGCCTTAAAATGGCAACTTGCAACCAACCAGCATCTGTCTGCATCACAGCTTTTAGCCACAGTATTTACTTTCAGAGTAGAACATTTGACATCCCCAACAATGATGTTTGTTTTGCAGATGGCTTGATTGCATTTTTGTCAGGAAGCAAAAGGTTCAGACAAAAACATTGTCTTTGGCATACAGGCTCCAACCTCATGTCTCCTCTCAGTTTAATTCTCATATGCAGCCGAGGAGTGTGGGCTAATATCTAGAACCTCATAGTCAGAGCCTGGAGGTGGATTCTGGGGAGGGGGTGGATCTGAAAGTTGAAGCGCAGTGTCTGAGCAGGAGTGAGCAGTGATCCTGCAGCTTAAATAGACCGCTGATGTTGCTGACATTGCTGACGTTGCTGACGTTGCTGACGTTGCTGATGTTGCTGACGTTGCTGACGTTGCTGACGTTGCCGACGTTGCCGACGTTGCCGACCTTTGCTCACCTTACACGGTTCATCCTTCTTTGAGTTTGTGTTCCCTCCAGAGCTGCTCAGCTGTGTGTTGGAGTAACTGTTTCTTACCAGGATCCACTTCCTGAACAGCAGCAGCTCTTAGCAGGTTTTCTCACTCATGCAGTCAAGTCACCCATCCACAGAAATACAGCATGGTGTAGTTCAGTGTCTGTAAACAAATTATCCCCATGGGGACTGGTAGAAATGATAAAAACTGGATCTAGCACAGCAGGATGGTTGCACTATCAGATCTAACTCCTCACAATGTGGACTTCAGCGTGTCTTTAAGATCTGATCTGAGAGTCAGATCTGCAGTCTGAACAAAGCCTTAGACTCCACCCTCACAACAATATGACATCTGCTGTTTTCTTGTGTGATATCTTGTAGTTGTGATCATGATAGTCTGCACATTAAGTGAGCCGTGGAGAATCATATCTCTTGCCTTGCTGTCACAGAGGGAGTTCTCTGTGTGGTGATCTGTAGTCTCTTAAACGCAGGTTCTGTGCTCAAACAGACCTCTAACAATGTAAATCAGCGCTTTATTTCATTCTGACAGACGACTAATTTGCACATGTAGACCTTTCAGGTGAATACGAAGTGACGAAGCGCTTCATTGCAGATGTACAGTCACTTGATTGTCATAGAACGTGTCACGTAACTTGTCCCCACTGAATGAGCTTTTATTTGCTGCTTGTGTTTAAACTGACTACTGACGTTGGCGTTATGCAATGTTCTTCAATTTCATTTTGTATGGTTAATTTTTAGAGCCAGGTATCATAATGTTTGGTGGTGATGAGTAGAGAACACTACTTTGATTTGTCTTCAGAGTGAAACCTTACTGCACTTTTTAAAGACGTGTTTTAGAGTTAGAGTGAAAATGTAAATCTGAAAAAAGGTGAAATCTTCATCTCAGATTACATGAGGTACTGTTGTCTTAGAGTAGACTCCTATGTTATGATTTGTTTAAACCATTAACTGTGTATAAAGGTGGATGATGACTCCTCTGTTTCCTTTGTTCAAAAGTGACGCTAAAATTCCCCCCGGTTTGACCCATGCCTCATCTGTTACCATGGAAAAGACTGGCTTTATGAAATATACAGCAGCCGGCCAGTAGGGGGAGCTCTCAATGTTTGCTTCACTTTTAGGAAATAGTGATGTCATCCCTCTTTCTATACAGGCTTTGGTTCACACGTGCCCACAAAAGGGGCATCCTCTTGTTCAGAGTAGCGTGTCTTTGTAACCCACATGATGAGCCAAATAAACAGGAAACAGGAAAAATACAAGAGACAACAACTGGAGCAGACTGAGCAGTGGGTTTGAGACTGATACAAGTGAGAGTCTGGGTTGAATTTCAATTTATTATCCTTCAATATGGTTAAAAAAAATGTTTGCTGCTTATTTATTCTCTCAGAACAGGAATGTACCACTCACCGTACGACCTCTCAGCCTTTTAAAGAGAGATTTTAGAGATTTTAGGGATTTGATCGAAGGGTTTTAATCGTATAACGAGGAGAAATGATTAACCTGTAATTAAAGGTGTTTCTCTCTGTCAGTGCTCCTTACATTTAAAATTTAGGGACTCTCATTTTAACATTCCCTGTAAATGGACCAAGTGATGCAACAACTGTCTGCATGTGGAGTGTCTGCATTGGAGGACGGGAGGGGAGGGGTGTGTGTTCTGTCACAGCTCTGTGCAGCAGACCGGATCAGTCCAGAGCTCTTCATTCACACTGTACAGAGATCTAGCATGTCTCTCCAAATGATTAATAAAGATGTCTTATTACCAAAGTCATGCTGAGTTCTGTCTTTATTCAACACGACACACCTGCCTGTTCACCTGCTCTATTATTTTAAACTAAATCTGTCTCTTTTCTTTATTGTTCATCTGATTAACACTTTATTTAGCCTTAGTTCCCAAAGTGAGAGTGCAATCAGGGCCCCAAAATCAAAAACTAAAAGTAGTCTGATTTTGTACTGATGGGCTTAATTAAGTATTTAGGGCCTTTATTTATCTTGGGCCCTTATTTTTGTTAGAGTTTTCCTACAGCAGGGGTCCCCGGTCTCTGCCACTGCTATTTTCAGAAGTTTAGGAACCCCTGTTCTGAAGGACAAACATCAGAGTACTTCCAGTGAACCTGGAAAATAGGAAAATATTGGTGAGTATAGTAACATTTTTGTGTAAAAATGTCTTACTTTTTGAGCCGTAATAGTGGGAGTGAAAAATGGGCAACAAGATGCGATCATCATACATCTTAATTTTGTGGCCTGTGTTTTTCTGTTGGGTCCAGATTACCCAGTTGAGGCGGAGTGATACGCAGAGTGAAAAGTCTTACTGATGATATTCTGCCTCACCACTCATTGAAGGTTTCTTGCTTAATGAAATTATTTGGAGAGAACTGTGGACTGTTTTTAACAGTGGACGCCTCAAGTGCTAACTGACAGTGCAGCCAAAAGATTTGGAGCTCCCCCTGCTGACCGGCTGCAGTGTGGGTCACAACCCCACCCTCTGTCATGTTAACAGATGGAACATGAGTGGAACTATAAAACTAAAACCATTTATTTTTATGTGCTTATCCAAAAGCA
This sequence comes from Halichoeres trimaculatus, assembly GCF_033239565.1. Classification (NCBI taxonomy): domain Eukaryota; kingdom Metazoa; phylum Chordata; class Actinopteri; order Labriformes; family Labridae; genus Halichoeres; species Halichoeres trimaculatus. The sequence continues at coordinate 31,174,527 of NW_027437182.1, read as the reverse complement.
GGTCACAGGGGTAACAGTCGAAGAAAGTCACCCTGATGTTCCTCTTCCCATTGTTTCCTTGTTCCTCCTGGAGTATCCCGAGGTGTTCCCAGGATAGATGGGATACATAATCCCCCTTAGTTCTGGGTCTGCCTCCTCGTTGGACATGCCTGAAACACCTCCAGACAGAGGGGTCCAGGAGGAACCACATCAACTGACTCTTTTTGGTGTGATGGAGCAGCAGCTTTACTCTGAACTCCTTCCTGATGTCACAGCTCTGACCTTATCTCTACCTGTCCACCCTCCAGAGGAAACTCATTTCACACACTTGTCTGTGTGACCTGGTTCTTTCTGTCTGAGCCCAGAGCTCAGGACCACAGGTGAGGGTTGGAATGTAGATTTACAAGTTGGGAGTTTTGTCCTCCAGCTAAGCTCCCTTTTCTCCATGACAGTCCACTGCTACTGATGCAGCACCAATTCACCTGTCACTCTCACAATTCATTTTACCCTCATTCATTAACAAGACCATGAGGTACTGAAGCTCCTTCACTTGAGGCAAGGACCTGCTCTAAACCCAGAGAGAGCAGTCCCTTGTTTTCCAGGAGTGAGCTGTGGCCTCAGATGTGCTGACTCTCATCCAAGCTGAGTTGAGTTGAGGAGAAACAGGAGAGAAAACGTGACAAACATTTACACAGCAGTATTTGAACTTCCCAAAACTAGGAGTTTCTGCTTCAAACCAGCCGAAGAGTCGGCTCTGCTCTGTTGTGAACTGTTCTCACCTGAGGGGGTTTCAGTGTGGAGGTTTACTGTGTGTGTTCAGGTCAGAGGAAAGAGTGTGAAATCAGTCCCATGACTCTGTCAGTCAGGTTGTTTCAGCATCAGTCTTTACTAAACGTCGTCTGCTGGCTCTTTAAATGAACCATGAACCCTGACAGGAATGTAAAGTTTCATCAGATGAAATAAGATTGGGAAACAGCAGTGTTGATACCGTAATGAAGCAGGATTTGTGTCATCGTAAACGTGTGCTGGTACATGTTGCAGCGCGTATGGTTTCTAACTTGACTCAACAACAAATGTCCCAGTTTCTGTCGGTGATGACTGTTAAAAACGGTCAGTTTCTGTCGATGGATTTACCTGCTGTATTGCTCAAAGCTGGATTAACCTGAATAAGAGAGTTTGACTCAAGTCTTTATAATAATATAATATAATTAGCTGCCCAAAGGGGCCAAAAGAGAACTTCAAAGACCAGATTTAACTGTGGTTTATTACATGTGATTTGTCATTAATGATAAAAGAAGAATATGTTAGACATGAAAGCATCATGTTCGGTGGTAGTGGTCGTATTTCTCCCTTTTTCTCCTTCCACTCTGCATCTTCGTGGCTGCTGAGGCTCTGCACCCTGAGAGTGACTGTTCATAAACCACCTCTGTATTTTATAATGCTAAATAACTTGGACTGATACTGGAGGTTTGATATTCAAACTGCCTCTCATAGACGTTATTATTCCAACACTCATGTGCACACACACACACACGCTCTGTCACTGTTTTGTTTTCACTGCACTCATGTTCAGTCCTGTTCTGTCCACCTCCTCCCAGTCAGGTTTTGACTTCTCGTTTCACACCAACACTTACCTACCACAGGTATTTGGGTTAATTCTGACCTCTGAAAACACTCACTACCCTCTCGATAACATGTTGAAAAGGAATGTAATGATGCTGAGCTGCTCTGTGGAAACTGTCTTCTTGCACCATGTTTTATTGCACAGACTCCTCTGCAGGTTTCCTCCCATGAAGTGTTTGCACCTGCTCTGATATCTCTCATCAGTCAGTGTGAGCAAAACAACCTGCAGCAGAGGAACAAAGCATTGACTCATCTTTGACAGGGTATGATTTTAAAGCTCTTTTATTGACTGCATATTAACTACATTAACATTCCACTGATGCACTTTTTAAATCTGCACGTTTATCTGACAGCTGTAGTTTTTTTTTGTAGGGCATAAAATTAGTACATTTCTGATTTCACCAATTCACTTCTACAAACTGTTTGTCGATAACAGTAGATTACTTTATCTTTATCAGGTTATATTTAATCAAAACAATTTTCTAACAAGTACAATTCAGTCTCTGAATTACAGGTATTAAAGTTATTTCATAAATCTAGAATTAAATTTTTATTATCACAAGTGGCAACTTAAAAGTTTTACCCTCATAAGGAGTAGTTGACCTTACTGATGGAGGGTCACCCTGTACCTGTCTATAAAGAAGCTAAAGACCTGTCCTAGCATGAACAAAGCCTGGTTGATTCAAGCTTTTCATTATGGCCCACATCAACCACAGGTTTAAAGAGGGGCCACATTAGATTTATGAAAGTGATCACGGCCCAGCATCTCTTGCTGACATATTTATGAAATAATTGATTTCTGTAAAAATCAGTCTCTCCGTGTGCTCAAACCTTGTTCCATCATCACAGACTGATGAAATCAAAGCTCACCTGTCCCTCAGGTGTCTCTGATCCCAGATGATCAGTGGTCAGTTTTCTGCAGTGTTACCTGCTGTGTGAACATCAGCAAACTCTGCTTCTGACCGAGGAACATGTTCTCCATTAGGGGGCCATATGGAGAAAAACGTGTGAGGATGTTTTTATGACAGGATCAGGATCTGGATTTTGTCAGGGTAATTATTTATTCATGTTCAGACTATTTTGGCCTGAAAACAAATTTTTAGCCCCAAAATATTTCTAGTTCTTTATTCTAAACAGTTTTTATACACCACTATTTTGTCCTATTCTACTCTATTTCATAACTTTGATCTTGTTTTGTGTCCTCTAATGTGTTTTTGTATGAGCTCTGGATGTTCATAAAGCATATTTCACACCTTGATTAATGTAAATATACTCAAAATTTAGAGCATGACTTATTTTAGTGACATAATTAATTCATTTTGAAAGGGGGCCATGATTGTCCCCTGAGCCTTGAATACAGAATATGGATTATCTGCAATAACATTTCACAGCAAGAAGTGAAAAGTTTGAAAGTGTGTACTTTACCAAAGGCTGACCACCCTTGTCACATAATTTGAATATTCTGCTCGGTGCCTGGGCTCAGACGATCTGCTGCTCCTGGGGGTACCGAGGTCAAAACGTAAGCTCAAAGGGGACAGAGCTTTTTATCTTGCGGCTCCAAAACTATGGAACAAGCTTCCCTTCCACATTAGACAAGCCGCCTCACTGTCTGTTTTTAAAACACGTCTTGAAACCTGTTTTTATTCCTCCAATTTTAACCTAGTTTGAGACTCTGCTTTTTTATTGTTCTTAAATTGTTTTCAAGAATGATAAAACAATTATTTTACTACTTGCACCACTAGTTTATTAATCCACTCTGAAATATGGCTTTTAGATTTCTTCAAAGTGGAATGTAAAATGTATATTATGAATCATTTATTGTTTGTTGATATGTCTAATACACCAAAACTTCATCCATTTATATATTTGATTGTTGATTAAAAGTACAAACATGCAGATAAAGGATTCATGGAGCTCTGTAGTTAAATAAACGTAAGGTGAGGTGTGACCTGACTGTATCCCGTTCTGGGAGCTCCTTCTTGTTTTCGTTCCACCTTACAGCCAGAGATCTGCAGCACCAGGATCACACTGGGAGCCAGTAAACACGTTGTGAAACAGAAACTGGTGCTCTGCCACTTTCACAATCCTGTTAGTGTTTGTTTGTTCTCTGCGGGGTTTCTGTTTCCTGCTGTGGTCCAGACTGCAGCTGTGACATACGGCCGGCTCTGATGATGCCAGCTCATTCACAAATTGGATGTGTCTCCTTGTTTGGCAACACGCAGGAGATGATGTCAGTGTGTGATGGTGGCGCTGAGCCGTGGGAACAGAAACAACTCTGAGACACAAACCGACACATTTAACTGTTTCCTCTGCAGACAGTTGAAGCAGCCTGTTGAAACTAGCTGGCTCCAAAACCTGCTGAACAACTAACGGATGTCTCACTCCTGCTCCTCCAACACTGACCTTAATATGACTGAGACGCCAAACACCATAATACCTTTCACTGACCCTCCACCGGGATTAGATCCACATATGTGGAGCCTCTTTTTACTCCCAGAGTTGGATTTTCTTGAATTGATTTTGTGCACATACGGCGACACAAAGAGTACAGACATTTACATAAAAAGTAAAGCTGCAGTTTTCCCAATATCTTCAAACATGGAAAACTTGCCAGATGCTCATTGAATGGATTTTTATAATCTGCTTTCACGGTTCAGTGAGTCTTTTGTGGTGTGCTTTTCCTGTGGATCCAGCCCACAAAAGTAATTTTCACATTCAGAAATCCTCTTATTGTCAGTTACTTTAAGTGTTAAACATGATGTACACAGTAAAGACGAGAGTGTGTCTCTGCTTTGAGCTCTTAAACCGTTTAGACAACGGTCATATCACACGGTTAAACGCTAAAACCATCAGGTGGTAGTTCAATAGAATAGACGAAGAGTTTTTTTTTTTTTTTTTTTTCAAAAATACTTTATTAAATACTTTGTTAACAAGCTTTTTAAAATAAAAGGAAAAATAATTAATGTTCAGCTGGGGCTTAAAAAAGGGAACGTCCTCAGGAGACCATCTGTTGTGAGGGGGGTCTTTGGGTGTGAGTCCCACTGGGACAGCTGAACACAATCCCAGAGCACCAGCTGGGAAAATTAAGCCCAGAATAAATAATGGGGGAGACGGGGCACCTTTGGCTGAGGACCGAACAATGTCCTGACAGGAACACAAATAGATTCTCGGTGCTAATGAACCCAACTTTCCCTCAAATGACAACGTTTAAGCTTCTAATGGTGTCTAACACCTAAAGGTAACGTCCTGAGAGGAGCTCTCACACTGTCCTTTATCTGCTTTAAACCCTCTCGTCAGTGGGAAGCCTGCGCCAGGATTTCATCTCCCTAAAAACACAGAAAAAAAATCAGTTTCCATATCTTGGCTTGACTTTCTCCTTCCACAGCGCTGTACTCATTTAGTTGTAAAAAAAATATAATATACTTACACATTTCCGCCAGGCACGATCCTCTCCTGGTTCTGCTTTGTCAGGCTGAACTTTTTGAAGAACGAAGGCAGTTTGATGAGTTTTGTTCTGGCAGGTCTGGAGGAAACACTGAAAAGTAAAAGTTCCTGGGTCAGACAGACTTTCATGACGCAGCAGAGCTAAGGTGCTAATGAGAGGCTTTGTGGACAGATGCACTGGTTAACATCTCTGTGTGAATGGAGAGGCATGGCTGGAATCCATTTGGATAAAGGTCTTCAAATTCAACACTAGACTCAAAGAGATTCCTTTCTTACTTTTTCATTTACAACAGTTTGTGTTGAATAGTTCTTAAACTAATACCGGTTTCAGAAAAGCTTTTGATAGAGCCCAGCACCTGTTACCTGACATCAGAGACAATGATAAAAGAGGTCCTCACCTCTTTTATTGGATTAACTTTTTACAACATGACACAATACAAGACAATATGTTAATTTCAATTTGTTCCATTATAACAGGATATGAAATGATATGAGGCAATACACCATAATATATAATACAATTAGAGAGGATATCATGCTGTACTTTGGATGTGATTTTATAGAAAATGAAAGTCTACTTTGCAATGTGTTGTGATACGATAAGTTACAATACAACCTTCTGTAATATTATATGATTGCAGGTGATACAATACGTAGTGTAACTCTATGTTAGGATATGTAAAAAAAAATAACACACTGCAAAACGTTACGTCATGATAAGTTACATTACAATTAAGCAGTATGTCAGGGTATGTTACAATAAGTTACACTATTATACGATTGCAGACATTGTAATAAGTTATGTTACATTTTGTTACGTTATATTACGCTACACTTTGTAACATCATGATAAATGACATTACCATAAATTACAGTATGGTACTTTATGTTATACGCTACATTACAATAAGTTACAGTATGTTACAGTATGTTGCGATAAATTGTGTCATGATACCATACTATGCCAATGATTGTAGATGGTATAATACATTACGCTGCATTTTGTTACAGTAAGTTATGGTATGCCACAGTATGTTTCGATAAGTTATGGTTTGCTGAATTATGATATCATATGACACAACTCGATGTAAAACAATATGATTGTAGGGAATCTGGTTGAGATATGATGTGATTTAACATAATTAAGATATGTTGAAAAGTGAAATACAATATCATTTTAAAACCATGATACAGATAACAATTAAGTACAATATCTTATTAACTGAATAATACAAAACCTCAAAAGTTGGTTAAGTACAGGGTTGTTGTTAGTGCCACCAGCAGGAGTCATGGGGTACTGTCACCCTGAGTCAATTCATCATGACCAAGCGAAAGCTCAGAAGAGACCATGAGTTTGCTGTTGCAGCTCCAAAACTTTGGAGCCGTTTACCTCAGCATCGTTAAACAGGCCTCTTCTCTGCCTGTTGGTAAATCTCTTACTAAGACCCATCTCTTTTCCTTTACTTTAACTGTATTCTTCTAATTTTTTCACTCCACTGAATAGAAAAGCTGAAGAAAGACAGTTCACTAAGGGGTGGGGGACATCTGACAATAAGTCATTCAAATATTTTGTCCCGTCCCTGTTCTAAAAGCAATAACAAGTAAACGATTAAAAAAATAAAACTATGGCACCTATGCCTCATGTAAAACTGCTCAAAGTCAGCAGTCAAGGTTTTTATCACTAATTTGAAGACTGTATTTTTGATTTTATCAACTTCTAATGAAGTTAGAGTCACTTAGGTTACCAAAATAAAGTAGCATTACAGAGCCATTACAACACAGCAGATAAAAAATGATCATGCTTCTTTTTTTTGATAGTATAACAAAAGAAATCAGTTTCAGGTCGTGTTCAGGTATTAAATCTGGGAAGAATCAGCATAAAAAACTCTCCACAGTAAATCTAATACCAGTGCATAAAGAAACTACGGGTCAAAGGTCACAAACTAGTACAAGTCTGCCCTCAGGTGAATGTCTGTGTGTGTCTGTTTACTCTGTTGAACTCACCATTCTGCCTGTAAGGTGCTCTGCTCTTTAGCCTGTGTCCTCTCCTCCTCAGCTTCTTCTTTCACTCCATCTTCTTCCTCCTCTTCCCCGTCCTCCTCCTCCTCCGGTATCTGATCCCACAGCCGGCTGTTGACCCACAGAGCCTCCTGCAGGCTGAGGCCGTTTCGTATGCAGGACACCCGCCGACACAGAGGGCAGGGCACTGTCAGCATCCCGCTCCTGGATCGGGACATCGTCTCCAGACACAGCTCGCAGAACGTGTGTCTGCAGTGGAGAACCCGGGGGATCCTGTCCGACCGGGAGAAGGGGGACAAGCAGACGCTGCAGTCGCCGTCTTCACACAGAACCATGGTCAGGCTGGAAGGCTGGTCCACCGAAATTAACCAAAGTCTGGATTCTGTAAGTCCCAGAGAGAAGAGCTTCTCTTGCTAGAAGCTTTAAGTGTTTGTTTAGGAAAATATTTGCTGTAGTGGGCCCCAAGTTTCAGTTTGCTTCTCTCTGTAAGGTAAAACAAGAAAAAAAAAGCTGTTTGGTGAACTGGAAACAAACTGTTCAAATATTCACAGCTATATTTCAAGATCAATGTCGGAGGGAGACTCTTGAAAATATATCAGCAATAGAGATGCGTTAGATTTGTCCATCTAATTCAACTAACTTTAACAACTTTACTAATTTTTTGGTCTGTCTGTGTAAGCACTGTATTATAAAGCAGCTCATGAGGCTTTTAAAAGTATGTTAACAAGGAGAAAACACATTGTATTTTTTTGTGAAGTGGCATCAAATAAGAAGTAAAGTTACATTTTTGCTCCCTCCAAATTGATGAAATAAATATCCAACATTACATTTAAAACATTTATAAAGGTTTCAAAATTGACTTGGATTTGTAGTTCAGGTGGCTAAATTCATAAACATAAAACAGCCTAAATGTCACCATTAAGAGCAGCTTCCATCTTAATTATGAATCCTCCAGTGTAATCTGTATCAGCCCTGTCTTTCTTTGCCATGCATCCCTGTTCATGTGCATAAATAGTCATTTGATTTAAACAGCCAAATTATACTGCCTGTCATCACAATTAGTTAAATTCATTACTGTAGTTTGAATAATATTAAATATATTTAATGAATATTTAAGTTAAATTTAAGTAAGTTTAGGAAAATAGAGAGAAAACATATCGAAAAAATACATAATGATAGTAAAATTGGGAGGAAAAAAACACAATAAGAATCTGCTATTCACTGTACAATTTTAGATGTAGCTGAATGAAATTAAAAAAAAATGTGAAAGTGAGAAAAAAGTCTACTCACAGGTTACTAGAAGCTCAGGCAATAAAGTCATTTCCACTGCTCAGTTCTTCTGTTTTCAGGAGTATTTTCTCCCTGTTGTGTTCAGCACAGACAAAGTGCAGTGAATGGAGAGGAAGAGCCGGCTCGTCTGCCGCCTGTTAGGAGTGTCTGGTGTACTTGTGGGGGCGGGACAGAAGCGTGTCTCTCCCTTCTCGTGGCCCAGACTCTCACAACGCAACAGCTGGGGAAGCAGAGCGCTGGAGACGCTCTTTGTTCAGTGTGGGAGGAAGGGCAGGTGGAGAGATGGGTGTGGGGGAGTTATTGACAAACAGAGTTGACTGTGCGAAGTAGTTACTTCTATACCCAGAAAGGAAATCAGTCACATATATCGAGATAGTTCCAGAAGTTTTCAAGATTGTTTTATCCACCTTTATTTTCCTGAGGAAAAGGGAAGGGCTCGTCCGGGATTTGAACCCGGGACCTCTCGCACCCAAAGCGAGAATCATACCCCTAGACCAACGAGCCATACTTACTACAGCAAACAGTTGCCTATATAACAGAATCTGTGTAACTTTTCATTTTCTGATAGTTGCTATATTTATCATCTAACCTGTTGGCAGTTTGAAACACAACGCTACGCTCCTCTTTTTTTCTCTTGGCTGCTTCACGTCTTTGACGTTTTTGCTTCCTGCATACTATACCTCATATATCGTTGAAGGCAAGGAGGAAAACGATTAAAAAAAACATTTTTTCTTTTTTATTATTCATTCACTCATTTTCCGTACAGCTTATGCTGTGCAGGGCCGTGGGTGGCCGGAACCTGTCACAGCTTTCTCAGGGCGAGAAGCCGGGTACACCCTGGACTGGCGTACAAGTCTTCTTATTATACTATTATTTGTTGGGTGAAAAAGTCTTCCACCTTTCTCTTCTTGCCCAGCATCCAGACCGGTCTCAAAGACGTATTAGGGAAGCTGTGACGAAGCGGGCAAGGATTTAACTCTTTATGTGCCGCCTGAGGCGCATTTTCCCACCCCAACCTTCAGATAGACATGTCCATACGGTCCACACGTAATTCTGCGCCCTTGGATGAAATACCGGTGTTCTGAATCGCCCATGAAGCACGCGTGGCATGCTTGCTGGATGCAAAACATGGGCTCGTCCGGGATTTGAACCCGGGACCTCTCGCACCCGAAGCGAGAATCATACCCCTAGACCAACGAGCCACGTGTCCACAAGGGGAGGTACGATACAGCTTTATTAGGCTCAGTGTGTCTGTGTGGACAATAATGGAATACATCTATTACTTTCGGCTGCGGAATGAACTGCTGATTACTTTCCTGCGAACTAAACCGTTTTTTCCCATTGTAGCACATCGATTCACCTATGGCCGGTGCTTAGAGCTGGGACTTTTGGTAGTGTGTGTTGGTGTTGATTGTAAAGTCTGCTACTGTAAGCGTTGTCTACATGTCCGTTTAACACATTTCTTTTTGTTGTCACTTTCAATGTCAAGACAAATGTCTTTAGTCTTTACAGAGTGGATTAAATAGCATTCAGATAGCAGCTATACTGTCAAAGAAATCCTAAGATCTATGCTTTGATAAATGTTGGTATTATAAGTTGATTTAAAAGTAAGGACTGGAAGGGTTAGTCATCTTGGTTATTACCCTTATTCCGTTGAAAGAACCAGGTGCTCCTTCGGTGCTTAAGCTGGTTTTTCCATCGAAAAGGAGACAATTTGGAGCCACGGCACTGCGTCACCGAAAGCGTCAGTACGTCACTGCAAATGGAGGAGCTCGTCCTACGCATGCTGATCCGGGCTTTGCAAGCCAACATATAGATCAAGAGCCAAAAAAAATGCAACAGACTACCCGTTTTTAGTGATGGCTGGTCGAAGCTTTGATGAAGCTTCTGACCTTTTTTTCAAAACGTCTTTAATTTACTCGGGGCTTCAATAAAACAGTCTGCTCGGAGAAGGACATCTAGTGGTCAACAAACTGAAGTGCAAATGATACATGTTAACGTTTAATGGATTTTTTGGATTTGATTCGATAACACGAATAAATGGTTTCAAGTAGATACACCAATAATGTAATATAATATAATATAATATAATATAATATAATATAATGTAATATAATATAATATAATATAATATTATATAATATAATATAATATAATATAAGGGTAGTATCGCTTGTCATTAAACCATTTATCTGAGTGGTACCCAGGAAGGGTTATGATGGTGCTGCTAGAAGAGCCCAATATTTTTTCAGGTGGTATTCTGTGGAAAAGGATTGAGAACCATTGGTTATGTCACTTGCTCTTTGTCACTCATACAGTTTGATGAAAACATGTGCAAACTACACCAAGGGATAGAGAACCTTTACAATCAAGAGAGACATTTTTGTCAGAAGACACAAAACATGTTTTTGCCTTATAGACCAGCCTATTAAGATCATTACAAAAAAAAGATTTGTGTTTTCTATTGAATATTTAAAGAATTCTAAATTGCATTTAGGCTCAGCATTGATAGAAGAACATGAATTGGTAAAAAGTTACTGTTATTAATTTCATTATTATTATATCAATATTTTTTTCCATAGCAACAGGAAGCCACTGGAGAGAGGCGAAAGAGCAAGAAGAGGATGGCCACTGACTACTTACATGCATTGCCCTCTTGCCCCAAGGCTCTAAAGGCCAAACTCTATGCAGCCATGAAAACAGTGTGCAAACTGCAGCGCAAGAAGAGCAATGCCTTTGCAAGCGAAAGGAGGGACAAGAAGAACATGCATGCTCTTCTGGATGAGCTAAAAGATTCATTATTATACGTTTTTATATATAAAGTTCTTTATTTTTTGATCATTATATTTCTATGGGGTTTTTTTTTATTTTGTCTATTATCTGATTATCGAAAATATTAGATATTAACAATGTATTTTATGTATGTATATATGTGTGTATAGCTATTGTTTTACCTATCTGTTTATATATTGAATTGGTTTTAATTATTCTTATGTATGCAGTAAAATAACTACACCTCTGACATTAATTACAAATCAAGCCGTTTGAAAATTGGTTCAAAACTTAGGCGGGGGGTCACTGCAGGGATAATTGCTGCATGTGGGTTGGAATCAACACTATCACAAACAGCTTAGCCCCTGTTTTATAGAGATACAGCCCAAGCTAGAGGCTAATTAGCCTGATCTCTTCTTACTTCTAAACCTCGTCAGCCAGCGTGATGTTGTCATAGATACCTAGATGTGCCACAAACAATGCAGTCCTGGTCGACCCAAACTGGAAGCTAAGAAGTAGCAATTTAGAATAACCTGCAACCAGCAATATTAGCGCTGATAATCTCATTCTAAAGTGTGGATTATGATCAGGCATATATCTAGAAGGGAGACTTTTTCAAGATCACTTTCAAAGTCCTCACAGCCCCTTTAAGTTGACAGGAGTGCTGACTGAGAATGAAAGTCTTGTGATTTTATTCTGATACACTGCAAAAAACTGAAATCTTATCAAATATTTTCGTCTTATTTCAACTTAATATTGTCTTATTGTATTTGATATGAGCCCCATTCACCTGACCAGTCAAAAAAATCTCTTGTTTTAAGTTATTTAAAAACAAAAATTGGGTCCGAATTGCTCATAAGAAGTAAACAATAATTTGCCAATAGAATACAATAGTTTGCTGGAAAACTTGCTTGAAACTAGAATAATGTCTTAATATGAGTAACTTTTCTTTTGTTCCATTGGCAGATTTATTTTTCCTTGTTTCCAATTCAAACCTCAACCTTGTCTTCAAATAACTTTAAAAGAGACATTTTCTGGACTAGTCAGGTTGTTTCTCATTTTAAATGTAAAAAGACATTTCCTACTGAAAATAAAACAAAAACACTTGATAAGATTTCAGTTCAGATGTCAGAGTTCAGATGTCATCACCTTATTTGCATTATTGCTTATTTGAATGTAATTGTCATAGACCCTGCAGGAGAGAGGAACAGTGTTATTGGAGAGACTAAAAGTGATAACATGGGAGTTTTGCGCCACTTTAAGATAAGATAATCCTTTATTGATCCTCAGAGGGGAAATTCAGGTATTGCTGCAGTACAGGGCAGGTACAAGGGTAGCAGCATGAATTGGAAGAAAAAAAAAAAATTACACATAGTTAGTTTAGGAAAAAACAAGGATGACATGGAATAAGCAAAACAAAATTAAGAGCAATGGACATACAGTAGCAGCAACAGTGTGAGCTGTTATATATTTTTAGGATAATTGATGTAGTCTAGCATTCCAATCTAGTTACATGCCATGTTCAGGGTTGATGTATGTTTATCTGGCAGATAGAAGGTAAGCTTCTGTCTCCAGCTTGTGTCTGAGGTCTCTCCAACCCTATATAAACTTCCACCCAGTCTCCTAGCTCCATGCTCTGATTCAACACACACACACACACACACACACACACACACACACACACACACACACACACACACACACACACTTTGATAGCACATCGCTCTGAAAACTGACACCAGCTGTGGGTTGAGACAGTTGCGTCAGTCATGTTTTTTGGCTCACGGATGTTTAGTTTAACTCAACCTCTTGTAGGCGTAGCAATGACTGTTATAAAATTGTATTGCTCCCGGATATCAGGGCTTATTCTTTTGGGACCAGCGCTGTAAACATTACCTGTAACCAGAATAAATGCTAAACTGAGAAATGGATCCTCTTCTTGTGATCTGTGGGAGTTGTTTGACTAAAGAAGATTTTATTACAGAGCTATTCACAGTAGTGGATAATGTAATATAATTCAGGGCAACTGAGTTATGCAGAGCAGTACAGAGAAGGAAAAAAAGTGACAGTGATTTAAAGTGATTTAAAGTTATATACAGTAATTACAGTAAATATTACAGTGCAACAGAGTATATATAGTATAAACAGTGCATTGGCAGCATGACAATGCAGTTGTACACAGTGTATATTAAATATTAAAGTGCAGAGCAGTGTATTATTGCCATAGACATCGATTAGTATCGGGGAGGTCAGTGCAGTGATGTACTGTGGCCTCCGCTGCTGTTCAATAGTCTGATGGCGGTGGGCACAAAGGAGCGCCTGAAGCGCTCAGTTCTGCTTCTGGGTGGGATGATGCACTGGTTGAACGAGCTGCCCATGTCCCACAGCTCCTGTGGAGAAGGTGAGAGGAGTTGTCCATGATCGCCCTGATTTTGTCCATAATCCTCTTCTCTGCCACGGTCTCCAGAGTGTCCAATTGAAGGCCCACAACAGAACGGGCCTTCTTTACCAGACTTTAAACTGAATTTGAATTATTTTATTGAATTTGAAAAGCATGACCTGAAATTGGATTTACACAGCAGTTTGTGTTTACATGTGTGGTAGTTATGAAGTCCAGGAAACATCAGGAAACTGTTGTGACCAAATGTGACCCAGTTATTAGTCAGCCCCAAAGTGTTGTGAAAGAAAGTCAGATGATACTTTTGACAACCTACAAAACATGATCATAAATTAATTTCTATGGTCTTAGTGTTACACTGGAGGGTGTGTTTAAACAAAAGAGGTGTGAATGTCCTTTGAAGTTTAAAGCAAGCCTGATGAAGCCTGAATCTGAGCTAAACTAGTCTTCCTCATGGTCCTAGACTATGACCTGGGCATGCCACTCTGAACTGAAATTGAATTCAATACTTGTAAATTCAGGGAATGTAGAGTGTTGAATTAATTAAGTAGGTTTAAAACTATTTCAAGATAAAAAATAAAGAAAATAAAAACATTAAATCAAATTTTTGGATCATGCTTTTGAAATTCAATAAAATAATTCAAATGATGTTTCTAGTTGCACTCTCAGGCCTCAGCCTCCTTGTTTTTTAAAGTGAAAATAACAGCCCTCCTCCTTTACCCGGGCTTGGGACCGGCAAAAGTGACCCAGAAGAGACACCATGGCGGAGTTACTGTATTTTTATTTATTTATTTATTTATTTATTTATTTATTTATTTATTTAATATTTTATCTTCAGTTTTATCTCTTAATTTTTTTGTTTTCTTCAACATTACAAGTTAGAGTAGAACATGAACATTTGTAACTGTAACATTTTTAACACTTTTTGTTTACAGTCTTCATCAACAAGCTCAGTGGACTGAAAGAGACAAATAAAGAAAACAAAAAAACAAATGTGTTAAAAAAGATTGCTGGTAGTATTCTGAACAGAGTAAATGTAAAGGGTTTAGTTGGAACATTAATTCAGAAGGAAAAAACCCTTAAGCAAATTTTCCCCCTATAGTTACACACTCATGTAGAATAGTACTTTGCTTGAAATGACTACGCATGAAAGTGGGAGGTGTGATCACTGTGATCAACAGGAAACGGTGGAGCACATTGTAATACATTGTCAAATATTTAAACCGAAAGAGGGGAGTAAATTTTTGGTCTAAGGAGAGAAAATGGATGTTTTTATATTATCAAAACTGTACTTAAAGAGTCTGAGAGCAAGTATTACACGTTATTATTATAGTACTTCAAGCAAACAAAGCTGATCGAGAGAATCAATTTTTTTTATTATTTTTTTTACCTTTATTGTATTTATTTATATATTTATTTATTCATTCATTTATTATTATTATTACTATTATTATTATTATTATTATTATATGTTTTGTTAATTCTAGTGTTACTATTTGATATTCTGGTCCACAAAACATACTAGAAGGTGGCGGAAAGGCACCATTTCGTTGATTGCCATCCGCCAAATAAACCGCAAAGAAGAAGAAGAAGAAGAAGAAGAAGAAGAGGAAGAAGAAGAAGAAGAAGAACAGGAAACCGTAGAGCATGTGGTACTTTATTGTCCAAAGTATGAAGTTGAAAGAAGGGAACTTATTTTCAAACTCACAGAAATGAAGTTGAGATTGGACTTGAGAGATATTTTACAGAGAAATTCAGGTGATAAATGTTATGATGCACTATTGCAGTATCTTAAAAGAACAAATTTGATGACGAGAATATAATTTCCTCTTTTTTTTCTTTTTTTATTATTATTATTAATTATTTTAGTTTGTAGAATGAGTACATTTTAGTTAGATTCCCGATCCACACTCCATACCAGTTGGTGGCGGTAATGCACCAAAACGTTGTTTGCAAACCGCCATAAAACGCCAAGAAGAAGAAGAAGAAGAAGAAGAAGAAGAAGAAGAAGAAGAGGAAGAGGAAGAAGAAGAAGGTGTAGTTTTCATTTTTTTCTCTGACTCTCGGATGTGAGGAGACGTCCAGATTTCAGGATCTTAGGGATTAATTTGGGCAGCAGCTGCCCACTGCGGTTATTAGAGACATGGGTGAACAAAGAACAACGTCTGCATACGAAGAGGAGCTCCAGCGCCAAAGAGAGCTGCTGAATGTGATTGTAATACCTGAGATTAATCTGCACAGAACAGGTTGGTATCTGTAAAAGTGTGTTAATAGCTAGTAGCAGCTAATGCTAATAGATTCCTGGGTTCATGTCCCATTTTTAGTAAATGGAAACGCCATAAAATGCTTACCGAGATGAACCGAACTGAACCACTTGCTGGAAACGAAGCTTTAACGCTTTAGACAGTCGGGTGGTCCCGTGTTTCAGATCTTTGAAACGAGAGCCATGGCTTTGCCACTCGCGCGTGACTGCTCTTAAATGACAACAACTTCATTTTGTCGGGCAATGAAACATGATCAAAACCAGCACCGACTGATGAACAGGGTACATGATGTGCTACTCATTAAGATGGCGGCCAGTGTTGCCAACTCCTCAGCAGCTATAGGCCCGCCCAAAAGTAGCTAGAAGTCGCCAGTTCTGTTGTTTCTTTACAGCAAATCAAACGTACACCCACTTGTAGGGTTGCCAACTTTGAGGCAGAGAAAGACGGGACAGTCTCAGCGGGGGTGGGGCGGTGGGGGGGACATAGGCTGAACCTGTGGCTGCCTACCTGTAAATTGAGCGGTCCTAGTGCCCGTAGCGTACAGCTGGCCATGCAGCCTTTTTTTTTTGTTTTTATGATTCGATAGGATACTTGCTTAAAAAATGTCGATACCGATACTTAATCGATACCATGGCAAACTTAAAATATAAGAAAATGAATAAAATAAACAGCTTGAAGAGATGGCTGCCTCAAGCAAGTTTTTTGACATCTGTTTGTATGTCTGTGGGGCCAAGGGAGATTTATAAATTCTCCTAATATTTCAGAAAACACACACACAAAGTATATATTATAGATTACATGCAGAATCAATTCCTGGAGTGACCTGAACTCATTTATCATTCTCAAGAATAATTTAACTAAACAGAAAACCAGAAAATATAAACTGTTGTACAAAAATGAGGTAAAATAACCCTGCCAGACTTTAACAGCCATCTAATGTTTTCATGCTCAGCTCACTGTAGTTCAGCCTACACAGTGTTTGTTGATCAACTAACACTGTGTATGGATACACTGAAAAGTACCATTTTAATATGAATACTCAAAACAAAAAAAAAGAGTACCCGTGTTATTTAAGCTCTGTCACAGATGCAACACTTTAGTGTCTCCTATAGGCTTTTATCATTGTTGAAGTTAGAAAACTACTACTCACTGATTTAAAGTGTGTCAACACCACAGCTCTGATTCAGGGCTGAGCCTGTTCCACGCAGCTCATCTGTTTATGACGCTGACTATTCGTCGTATAAAGCGTAGTGAACTAGTTTTCTTGTCTCAAAGTAATTGACACTCGTTTGACTGACTTGAATTAAGATTGAAGTTAACAACTTCATCGGACTGAAAACGGCCAAGCATCGACACGTGAAGCTAATACATGCTCGCTGTCTAATCTAACAGCAACACACACACTTTGGAAAGAGTATGGCTGTTTTCGAATTCACCTACTACATACTGCTTATGAAAGTAGTATGTAGTAGGCACTGCCTACTACATACTACTTTCATAAGCAGTATGTAGTATGACTGTTCAGTTGGGTTAATTTTTGTAGTATGCTACGCTGGTCTTCAGTTCAAAGAAAACGGAAGTTGGTTACGGCTGACTTTTTTTCCCAAAAAAACTTTATTGAAAATGTACAAAATTAACAAACCACTAATAACTTATCTGCAAATATATTGCCAGAGAGAGCATTTTATATTAACTTTCAGTGGTGGAGATGATGAGGATTTAAAGATAAAAAAAGAAATGGCTCTTATATTTATATTCCTCTGCTACTCCGGTTGTTGTTGCTCCGCCCTCTGCCATTTTCACTTCTGATATGGGACCAGGTGCGTTGCATTGTGGGTAACAGTATGCGAAGCAGACTGGTCCGATGCATACTGTGGATTTTTCCCCATTCAGTATGTCATCCGGGTGTTTTTCTCATACTCCAACTCTGACATTTGTTCGCATACTGCATACTGCATACTGCATTTTGGTCGAATCAGTAGGCACTGCTAGTATAGTATGCGAATTCGAAAACAGCCCAAGTCTCTGCCCACTCCTCAGAGAGGAGAGAGGACCCAGCTCAGTGGCTGCAGACTCACAGGGTGCCTGAGTCAAAATGTCTCTGATTCAGACGAAAAATTGCCTTGGAGTGTCGATACTCAAAACACGTGGTATTGTTTACTTTTTGAAAACACGTGGTATTGATACTTTCTAAGTATCGGTATATCGTGCAACCCTACTCCCAACACCATAAAAAGGCGCAAGATTTGTTGCTAGTCGCTTTTCTCTAATTTTCTCGCTGGGGGGGAGAAAGTCACAAAAAATAGCAACAAAAAAGTTGGCAACACTAATGGCGGCTTGTTGTTTTCATAGCATTTTTTTTCCATCACGTTGTCACTTTTGCTGAATGGCCTATGGTGTTTTCTTACCGCACTCTACTGGTCTGATGATATGTTGCGATTATCCTTTTGTTTTGGCAAGTCATCGTCCTGTTGTACATGATCTGTCCAGGTCTTTGGCTCAAAAGTCATGAAGTAGAGAAGCTGGGATTGAGCAGGAACCAGGACTCTATTTGACTACTCTGTCTCCAAGACGCCACCCATTTGTTGCTGCTACAGAGTTTTGAAGTTTATCATTGGTGGGAGCCATATTGGGAATAGGGCAGGCTTGAGCCCCCTCATTAACTGTTACAGGTAGCCTGCCTGCCAATCAGTGGGTCACTTAATGATTGTTATGTCCTCTAAACCACTGAGTTAGAAAACGGTGTGAGCTGTAAGAGAAATGAGATACTCAGACTGAAGCGGTTTTTGTACTAGTCTGACAACATGTTTATTTCTGCGGTAAAAATTGTGTTTTTTGGCGGAGTGTGTTTCCGGTAGTTCCTTAGTGGAAGCTCAAACTGGTTTTTAGCACTTCTGTATTAGCCTCGGTTCTTAAGGCCAGAGGCTACCACTTGGTTTTGGGGGTAAAGGCAGGCTTATGGTGTCCTTGCTTACCACTATAAGGTGTCACTCAGTCATGGGTTATGATGGAGTATAATCCATTGACAACAGGGACACAATTCATCTGATGTCCATATTGTTCAGGTGGATAGGTGGGGTTTATGTTTAAGAGTCAGACTCCATTGAGACAGTCCTCTGTAACATTTTTGAAACTTAAATTGTATTGTTTTATTTAGAAAATAATATTTCAAATTGGACAGAAAATGTACTGAAGTACTTCTTCATATGCGTGTGAATGTACCAAATCCTTATCTCAACTTGTACAAAAAATAAAATAACATATATATAGATAGATAGATAGATAGATAGATAGATAGATAGATAGATAGATAGATAGATAGATAGATAGATAGTCTATTATATATTTTAAGCAGCATGGTCTCACATATAGTCCTGTAGGTGCTTAATTTGTTCATTTTTTTGCATTCTGAATTCTTCTTTTCTGCATATTGAATTCTTGAAACATGCAGTCGTCTCGTATCATACATCTTCTCTACAATGTCCAGACAGTTTTTTTAGAGCAGGAGTTCCTCCTCTTGGCACCAGTTCCTAGTGATTGCCTTCTTGGTGGCCACAAACAAAATGTCAACAAAGTATCTGTCCTCACATTGAGTAGTGTCTCTGCTCAGGTTACCGAGATATAGAACAGAAAATATCTTGGGTATTTGAGAACCCAGAATTGTTTTCAGTTCTGGCCAAACATCATAAACTAAACATCATACGTGAACCCAGTATCATTCAATGCTTATATATAGAAATATTGCTGTTATGGCAAATTTTTCCAACTTGGGAACTGGAACACTTTTAACTTGGGGATGTCATTCCCACCCTCCAAATATTACGATTTACTGAAAGGGTGCAATAAGGGCTCAGAAAGTCAGCGCGAGAGCACCCTCACACTTTACAACTCCACTGAGACAGCCCTAAAACCTCACAGACTTCATTACGGTTCAGCAGCAGTGCTGAAAATTAAGATCTTGATTTGTATTTTCTTTCAGATTTGCTTTTCCATCAGGAAGATGATCTAATACCCCATCAATATTTGTTTACTGTTTCCTGCAGATGTTCAGCAACTAATGGTGAAGAAAGAGGAGCTTCCCCCTGAGCAGCAGGAGAGGAGCCCCTATTCAGACCAGGAGGATTATGAGTCCCCACTCATTAAAGAGGAACAGGAGGAACTGTGGATCGGTCATGGACTGGAAGAAGCTGTTACCAAGGTCCTGATTACTTCAGTCCATATGAAGAGTGAAAATGACGAAGAGAAACCTGAGTCCTCACTGCTTCAGCAGAGACTAACTGACCATATGGACATAGCAGCTGGTGGAGAGGAAGAGCAGCTTCATGGGCTGGAGGAGGGTGAAACCAAATTCCTGATTACTTCAGTTGATGTGAAGAGTGAAAGTGATGAAGAGCAACCTGAGTCCTCACCGCTTCATCAGAGACTAACTGACCGTATGGAAATAGCTGGTGGAGAGGACTATGGAAGACCTGAACAAACTAGGATCTCAGACCTAGATAAAAGTTTACAATCAGAGAATGAGGTTCAGACCGAAGCCTCCTCAGATACTGGATCAGGGACTGACGATTGGACAGATGACTGGGAGGAGACAACAGACTGGCCTGGCAGATTAAAATCTACCACAAACAAAAGAGAAGAGACAGTTAAGTCACAGAGTTGCTTTCAGCTTGAACAGACGCATGTTCAAACCGAAGAAAAACCATACAGCTGTTCTGAATGTGGTAAAAGATTTACCCTAAAAAGAAGTCTGAAGTCACATATGTTTGGTCACTCCGAAGAAAACCCTTTCAGGTGTCCCAAATGTGGAAAAGGTTTTACCAGGAAAGTAGATTTAGGCAGACACATGTTTGTTCACACCGAAGAAAATCCTTTTAGCTGTTCCAAATGTGGGAAAGGATTTACCAGGAAAGCAGATTTGGGCAGACACATGATTGTGCACACCAAAGAAAAACCTTACAGCTGTTCTAAGTGTGGTAAAAGATTCAGCCAGAAAGGGAGTGTGACAAAACATTTGTCTGTTCACACCAAAGAAAAACCTTTCAGCTGCTCTGAATGTGGTAAAAGATTTACCAGGAAAACCGATTTGGGCAGACACATGTTTGTTCACACCAAAGAAAAACCTTTCAGCTGCTCTGAATGTGGTAAAAGATTTAGTCAAAAGGGGAGTTTATCAAAACATATGTTTGTTCACACTGAAGAAAAACCTTTCAGCTGCTCTGAATGTGGTAAAAGATTTAACCGTAAAAGCATATTGACAAGACATTTGCTAGTTCACACCAAAGAAAAACCTTACAGCTGCCCTGAATGTGGTAAAAGATTTAACCAAAAAGAGAGTGTGACAAAACATATGTTTGTGCACACCAAAGAAAAACCTTTCAGCTGCTCTGAATGTGGGAAAGGATTTACCAAAAAGAGAAGTTTGGCATCACATTTGTTAGGTCATTAAAAAGAAAAATATTGAACCAGCTGTTCTGAATGCAGGAAAGGATTTATTCACAAAGTAGGGCAGACAACTCATGACTGTTCATTAATAAAGTACACCACTCAGCTGCCTGGATTGGGGTTTTATATTTCCCTTTAAGGTGACTTCTGAGCTTCACATGGCAACCCAGAGTTTGGGGGAGACTTCTTCAGCTGCTCTAAGTGAAGCAGAACCTCTTTGGGACAGTTTTTCAAAGAATTTAGTCAGGAGCACATCAAATGTGCGTGTGCTTTTCTTCACAACATCTCTACCAGGTGCAGTGTCCCTCTCTGTGATAAGGTTTCTCAAGCACCTGAGTCATTGAAGAACCACGCCAACCTCTGGTCTACTGTCAGAATGAGGAATTGACTGGATGTGTAATAAGGGATGACACTGTTAGAAAATGTTTTTTTTACAGGTTCATCTCTGGCGATTGATTCTTTGAAATTAATATATAGCGATGAAATTGAATATATTATTCTTTCTTTGTTAGTGAAATCTGTTGGGGTTATTATTTCATGGGGACAGGATCATTTTATTTAATTTTTACTGTACTCTACTGAAAGGCTTCATTGGTAGCCTGTGCCTGGTTTGTCTAATTTGTCACTTCAACAGTTTAACAGGTCAAGTGCAAACAATAAAGTATTTACACTAAATGATAAAAATGTTGTATTATTTGACCAATTTTACAGTTTTACTACATTTCCTTCCTTAAATCCACCTTGAAATCCTACCCCCAGTTGGGGTCAGGATAATATTTTTTTGGACCAAAGTCATTCAAATTCTGAAAAGTTTTGAAAAAAACAAAGTGAAGGTTTTAATCCAGATCAAAACCAGGATTGAATTACATGATCTAATCAGATTTCAAAATCCTTCTTTAGAACAACCCATTTGCAAAAAATGATCCCATTGGATAACCAAAATCTGATCAGATTACCTTTGGACAACTGGCCCTTTGTGTTCAGAGTTATAAAGTTTGTTTTCTTAAAAAGTCATTGGAAGTCTGTAGAAAGTGTGTAAAATATTAGAATAAATCTGTGTGACTGTAAACAAACATGTTACATGTGTAGGTCCTCATTGATAAGGCAGTTCAGTGTAACTATCCAGAGGTGGTTTTAGGGGTTACACGAAACCTCTGCATACACCTTTTCCAACTTCTTTATTAAGAACGTATGCTTTACTCTGAACCTTCCACACATATTTTTGTTTCTGAAATTGAAAACTGTTTTCTGATGAAACAATCGTCTTGCACTTGGATATAGCAATAAGTAAAGTATTATTACCTGATTTTTCTACTATCTGAAAAGAAGAGGCTAGAATAAGTTTTGCAGATTTATGATAAAAGTATAGAGAACACACTCAAGGGCTAAAGAGAACTATGAAGGAAGACCAATAAACTATAGGGATCCTGTACTGCTCTGAGACCCTCTGCTCCTGGACTGTGGCATGTCCCCAGTCTCTGCCTCTGCTGCCCCATGAGAGCTCTAACAAGCACAACATTTTTCAATATGTTATAAGTCCAATACAATGAGTAATGAAAACAAAGCTCAGGCCTTAAAGACTTCAAAAGATAATATATATAGGGATTGGTACCAAATTAGATTATTTTATAAGTACCAAATTCCATCTGTAGTGCCGAGTATCGATTCACGTAATGTCAAACAGAACCATGTTTCAGTACTTTAACACATCCCTGTGACTGTGAGGGAGTGGAAGAGTAGGTGATTTTCTATGCCGGGCACAAAGACAGCATTACAGGTTTATATATTGAGAAATAAGTATGTTAAATAAAAAGACTTTGATATTTAATCATTAAACAAATTAATATTTATTACAACATTAACAGAAGAAAAAGTACCAAAAATTGCCAAGTACCTGGCTTCGGCACTGTGTCATTTTAAAAACACCAAATTAGTCCCTTTAAAATGTCATTTTTCTGTTGTCCCACTTCCTTGACGGCCAAATAGAATCTCAAAAAAATAGGTAAAAGGGATTGTGAGGACTATAAATTTTAGTTTCTTGTAGTGACACCTTTTGGCCCAGAGCTGCACGCATACTGTTGTAATGACATGACTCTTAATAAGGCGGGTGCTTGTTCTGAAGCTGTGAAGTCAGTGTTTCCAATGAAAACTTTGGCTTGCTGTTTACATATCAATAGTGGTCATGGTGTTAAAGAAAAATATAACTTGAAAGACTGTTTTCAAAAGTTTCCCAAAAGCCATGTGAACACAGCTGAAATGCAACAGTACTTTTGTGAAAACTGTTGTCATGTTAACAGTCCCTAAAGCACGAGGGCAACAGTTATCGATGAGTGTTTTTGCTTAAAAGAGCTGCAAGGACTACCTGGAAAAAGACTCTGTTTCCCATGAGCACTTTTACCCAGTTATGTGACAATGTGACTCCTACCAAGGTGAGCTTTTGTTTTGAAACAAATGAATAGAGAGCAGATCTTTTTAACTCTTCTGTCCTTTGTTCATGACAACTTTAAATTTCCCATTATTTGATGGGTGGTGCTCAAACAAAACATAAAGTCATATTATTTGATTGATGAACTTTCATAAGTGCTCAAAAAGGTAAAGCAGGATTAAATATTTAACAGTTCTACAGTTTCATTTAGCAGACGCTTTTGTCCAAAAACACATACAACACAAGCAAGATTTTAGACAGAAGGGAAAACCTTAGTTTGTTACAAAGTGCTTCAAGTCATTAAGCCTAATGACTTGAAGCACTGCCATTATGTATCAATAAAAATCAATCAATAAAGTATATTTTATCTTCTATCTTTATCTTTATTAAGTGCAAGATGTCCATTTTTTCCTGTGTAAAATAATGAAGCTATAGATAAAAGCTGTGGCAGAGACGTTCTGACTCATTCTGCACCTAAAGGACAAAGAGGAGAAGGGTCAGATAAGGCCTAAGTGTTCCCTGAATAGATGAGTCTTCAGACATCTCTAAAAGTAAAAGGAAAATCAATTAAAATGTATTTATTAAGTGCTTCTTATACAAAAGATGTAACACAAAGGGCTTTACACTTCATTAAAAATAAACCAACATGTCCTTCAAACCAACCACCCTCCACCCCCACAATCATACAATCATACAAACCACAGTCAACAGCCACAGGCGCACACACACACACACACACACACACACACACACACACACACACACACACACACACACACACTTATATACACCAGGCTGAGTATAGATGAACCAGCAGAGCAGATTAGCCATTACCTCCTGATGATCCACAGTGAGCAGGGCCTGACCAGAAGAGAAACAAATGAAGTTTACTTTAATGTTGAGGCCGGACAGGAATAGTCACAGTGAGTAAAACGGAAAAAAAATATAAAACATGATTAGTGTGAAGAGAAATAAATCCTTTGTTTCATTTCATTTTTCACTTTCAGTAAGAAAAGAGACGTATTTAATGGCACAAATTTAACAGTTTGGATAAACATATTGTAATAAATGACATCACAATTATCTTTAAAACCATACTCAGACTATTTCACATCAAATACTTTATTTTAAAGACTCAAACCCTTATTTTTGTAGGGATCTGCCACAGCTCAGGTAAAGGAGATTAAAAAAAGGATAAACAACAGTTAATAAAATAGACAAAAACACGAAACGTTACAAATGTGAAGAATTTAAAAAATAAATATATTCTGTCCCAATTATTTTTTACAATCAGTCACTTTTAGAAGATCACACTTACAGGAGACGGTCAGTGAAAGAAACAATCTTTTCTGGTAAGATAAAAAGTCTGTATTAATCCCACCAAGACTTCATTATAACAAATATTTTCTTTTAAAGACCGGTACTTATCTTTGGATCCAGGGATCAGCAGCCCTATGGGGGGAATCACAGTTAGTAAAACAGTCAACAACATAAATATGAACAAATATAAGAAAAGTGAAGATGTCTCATTTATTTTTAACTTACAGTTACTTTAATAAGAGTTAGAATATCAGACTTACTTTTTTGGCCATCACCTGTGAAAAAGAAAAGAGACGGTAAGTGAGAGGAATTTTATTGTTCGTGAAAAACAGATTTACACACGATATATTTATTCTACAACCTTATTACACATTAAAAACTTGTACTTATCTTTTTGTCCAAGCATCACCAGCAGCTCAGTTGGAGAAAGATTCAATAATGAGTTAATCAACAACAATAAATAACACATAAACAGTCAGGAAAAAATTTAAAGTGCTGTAGAATTGCTAAAGTCTAAAAGCTGTGCATGGTGTGGCCACACCAAAAGCGAATTTGCGGCGCGATTACATACAAAGTCAATGCAAAGACGCGTTTAGCCCCCGATTCGCCTCGTTCGGCGCGGCGCGTTCGGAGCGTTCACGCGTTTGGGCGGTAGACGCGAATTTGCTCGAGTTCAGAATATTCCCCCACGACGTCATTGTTTTGACGACGTTGGGGGG